>NC_134354.1:550379426-550686377 GCF_048569485.1 Anomaloglossus baeobatrachus | reverse complement strand
ACATTAAGGAATAACGTTTGGAACTCCATTCTATGTCTGAACTGGGTGCAAAAAACCTAAAAAACATCACTATGGGGAGATAAGGTATGCACACCAGTGACTATGGAAGGGGAATACATGGAATAGCAGAAACTGCTGTGTGAATACTGACATGAAAAATTCAATAGCTATTTGTAAGAATGAAATGTGAAAAATGGAACCTGCATTACTGCCATGAATATATGAATAAAGAGAAATTTAGCTACTGAATTGATCAATGCAGAAGAGCCCCAACACTACGCCAAAGTATTTCTCTACGTTGGGGTCCCTAGCTTGTGTGTGTCCTCTCATGCAGTTAAAAAACTTACCGTGTATGGGACGCTGAGACCCAGGCTATATATACGATGTGGATTGGCAATAGGTGTGTGTGGGGAGGGTTCACAAACGAAAAACTACTAACATTAAGGAATAACGTTTGGAACTCCATTCTATGTCTGAACTGGGTTTCTCTTTATTCATATATTCATGGCAGTAATGCAGGTTCCATTTTTCACATTTCATTCTTACAAATAGCTATTGAATTTTTCATGTCAGTATTCACACAGCAGTTTCTGCTATTCCATGTATTCCCCTTCCATAGTCACTGGTGTGCATACCTTATCTCCCCATAGTGATGTTTTTTAGGTTTTTTGCACCCAGTTCAGACATAGAATGGAGTTCCAAACGTTATTCCTTAATGTTAGTAGTTTTTCGTTTGTGAACCCTCCCCACACACACCTATTGCCAATCCACATCGTATATATAGCCTGGGTCTCAGCGTCCCATACACGGTAAGTTTTTTAACTGCATGAGAGGACACACACAAGCTAGGGACCCCAACGTAGAGAAATACTTTGGCGTAGTGTTGGGGCTCTTCTGCATTGATCAATTCAGTAGCTAAATTTCTCTTTATTCATATATTCATGGCAGTAATGCAGGTTCCATTTTTCACATTTCATTCTTACAAATAGCTATTGAATTTTTCATGTCAGTATTCACACAGCAGTTTCTGCTATTCCATGTATTCCCCTTCCATAGTCACTGGTGTGCATACCTTATCTCCCCATAGTGATGTTTTTTAGGTTTTTTGCACCCAGTTCAGACATAGAATGGAGTTCCAAACGTTATTCCTTAATGTTAGTAGTTTTTCGTTTGTGAACCCTCCCCACACACACCTATTGCCAATCCACATCGTATATATAGCCTGGGTCTCAGCGTCCCATACACGGTAAGTTTTTTAACTGCATGAGAGGACACACACAAGCTAGGGACCCCAACGTAGAGAAATACTTTGGCGTAGTGTTGGGGCTCTTCTGCATTGATCAATTCAGTAGCTAAATTTCTCTTTATTCATATATTCATGGCAGTAATGCAGGTTCCATTTTTCACATTTCATTCTTACAAATAGCTATTGAATTTTTCATGTCAGTATTCACACAGCAGTTTCTGCTATTCCATGTATTCCCCTTCCATAGTCACTGGTGTGCATACCTTATCTCCCCATAGTGATGTTTTTTAGGTTTTTTGCACCCAGTTCAGACATAGAATGGAGTTCCAAACGTTATTCCTTAATGTTAGTAGTTTTTCGTTTGTGAACCCTCCCCACACACACCTATTGCCAATCCACATCGTATATATAGCCTGGGTCTCAGCGTCCCATACACGGTAAGTTTTTTAACTGCATGAGAGGACACACACAAGCTAGGGACCCCAACGTAGAGAAATACTTTGGCGTAGTGTTGGGGCTCTTCTGCATTGATCAATTCAGTAGCTAAATTTCTCTTTATTCATATATTCATGGCAGTAATGCAGGTTCCATTTTTCACATTTCATTCTTACAAATAGCTATTGAATTTTTCATGTCAGTATTCACACAGCAGTTTCTGCTATTCCATGTATTCCCCTTCCATAGTCACTGGTGTGCATACCTTATCTCCCCATAGTGATGTTTTTTAGGTTTTTTGCACCCAGTTCAGACATAGAATGGAGTTCCAAACGTTATTCCTTAATGTTAGTAGTTTTTCGTTTGTGAACCCTCCCCACACACACCTATTGCCAATCCACATCGTATATATAGC
Source organism: Anomaloglossus baeobatrachus (assembly GCF_048569485.1). Lineage (NCBI taxonomy): Eukaryota > Metazoa > Chordata > Amphibia > Anura > Aromobatidae > Anomaloglossus > Anomaloglossus baeobatrachus. The sequence continues at coordinate 550,684,281 of NC_134354.1, read as the reverse complement.
CTGGGTCTCAGCGTCCCATACACGGTAAGTTTTTTAACTGCATGAGAGGACACACACAAGCTAGGGACCCCAACGTAGAGAAATACTTTGGCGTAGTGTTGGGGCTCTTCTGCATTGATCAATTCAGTAGCTAAATTTCTCTTTATTCATATATTCATGGCAGTAATGCAGGTTCCATTTTTCACATTTCATTCTTACAAATAGCTATTGAATTTTTCATGTCAGTATTCACACAGCAGTTTCTGCTATTCCATGTATTCCCCTTCCATAGTCACTGGTGTGCATACCTTATCTCCCCATAGTGATGTTTTTTAGGTTTTTTGCACCCAGTTCAGACATAGAATGGAGTTCCAAACGTTATTCCTTAATGTTAGTAGTTTTTCGTTTGTGAACCCTCCCCACACACACCTATTGCCAATCCACATCGTATATATAGCCTGGGTCTCAGCGTCCCATACACGGTAAGTTTTTTAACTGCATGAGAGGACACACACAAGCTAGGGACCCCAACGTAGAGAAATACTTTGGCGTAGTGTTGGGGCTCTTCTGCATTGATCAATTCAGTAGCTAAATTTCTCTTTATTCATATATTCATGGCAGTAATGCAGGTTCCATTTTTCACATTTCATTCTTACAAATAGCTATTGAATTTTTCATGTCAGTATTCACACAGCAGTTTCTGCTATTCCATGTATTCCCCTTCCATAGTCACTGGTGTGCATACCTTATCTCCCCATAGTGATGTTTTTTAGGTTTTTTGCACCCAGTTCAGACATAGAATGGAGTTCCAAACGTTATTCCTTAATGTTAGTAGTTTTTCGTTTGTGAACCCTCCCCACACACACCTATTGCCAATCCACATCGTATATATAGCCTGGGTCTCAGCGTCCCATACACGGTAAGTTTTTTAACTGCATGAGAGGACACACACAAGCTAGGGACCCCAACGTAGAGAAATACTTTGGCGTAGTGTTGGGGCTCTTCTGCATTGATCAATTCAGTAGCTAAATTTCTCTTTATTCATATATTCATGGCAGTAATGCAGGTTCCATTTTTCACATTTCATTCTTACAAATAGCTATTGAATTTTTCATGTCAGTATTCACACAGCAGTTTCTGCTATTCCATGTATTCCCCTTCCATAGTCACTGGTGTGCATACCTTATCTCCCCATAGTGATGTTTTTTAGGTTTTTTGCACCCAGTTCAGACATAGAATGGAGTTCCAAACGTTATTCCTTAATGTTAGTAGTTTTTCGTTTGTGAACCCTCCCCACACACACCTATTGCCAATCCACATCGTATATATAGCCTGGGTCTCAGCGTCCCATACACGGTAAGTTTTTTAACTGCATGAGAGGACACACACAAGCTAGGGACCCCAACGTAGAGAAATACTTTGGCGTAGTGTTGGGGCTCTTCTGCATTGATCAATTCAGTAGCTAAATTTCTCTTTATTCATATATTCATGGCAGTAATGCAGGTTCCATTTTTCACATTTCATTCTTACAAATAGCTATTGAATTTTTCATGTCAGTATTCACACAGCAGTTTCTGCTATTCCATGTATTCCCCTTCCATAGTCACTGGTGTGCATACCTTATCTCCCCATATGGCTGATATTATTAGGCTGTGGGGCTCCCCATAACGTGGAGCTCCCCATCCTGAGAATACCAGCCTTCAGCCGTGTGGCTTTACCCTGGCTGGTATCAAAATTGGGGGGGATCTCACGTTGTTTTTTTTTAAATTATTTATTTATTTATTTTACTGCACGATATAGACACGCCCACCGGCGGCTGTAATTGGTTGCAGTGAGACAGCTGTCACTCAGCATGGGGGCGTGTCTGACTGCAACCAATCATATGCGCCGGTGGGCGGGGGAAGCAGGGAATACTAGATGGAATAATGAGCGGCCAGCATTTTGAAAAGAGAAGCCACCACAGTGTGAATGCCGGTGATCGGGGATCGTGAGATGAGAGAGGGGGTGGGAGGGAGAGACTGACATCGACAGAGAGAGAGAGAAACCGAAAGACCTGCGTTTGTTATGTCAAATAAAGATGCGGATCACAACAAAAATGCAGTGCAAACGCACTGCTTAGCATTTTGGTAGCGTTTTTCAACAACTCGTTGATTTCAATGGGTGTAGAACGCTGCCAAAACACTCAAAAGAATTGACATGCTGCTTTTTTAAACGCAGAGATTTTGACAAAATTTTTGACTTTCAAAACGCTGCGTTCAAAAAAGCAACATGCGCATGGATTTTGCATGATTCTCATAGACTTTGCCGGGGAAGCACAACGCATGAATTTTGACAATGTGACGCTCCAGCTTAAAACACTGCGGAAACGCAAAAAAAAAAAGCAACATGCGCACAAGCCTTAAAATATGCATGAAAAATGCATGAAAAACCGCAAAAAAACCCGCACCGTGTGCACATAGCCTTATACAGAAGGATCTGCAACTTAGGAACCATGTTAAGCTCATGTTCCCACGTAGCATAAACAGTCTTTTTTTCCATTTCATTGTTTCAAAGTTGAAATAGCTAAAATAGATGTGTTTTGCCCACTGTAAACTCAAATATGCTGTTAACCCCTTCACGACCGGCCTATTTTTCGCTTTCTGGTTTTTTTTCGCCATTCTTTTTCTGAGAGACGTAACTTTTTTATTTTTCAGTCAATATGGTCATGTGAGGGCTCATTTTTTGCGGAACGAGCTGTACTTTTAAATGAAACCATCAGTTTTACCATATAGTGTACTGGAAAACGGCAAAAAAATTCCAAATGCAGAAAAATTGCAAAAAAAGTGCGATAGCACTATGGTTTTTGAGATATTTTATTCACTGTGTTCACTATATGGTAAAACTGATGTATGGGTGTGATGCCTCAGGTCAGTGCGAGTTCGTAGACACCAAACATGTATAGGTTTACTTTTATATAAGGGGTTAAAAAAACGGAAGTTTGTCCGAAAAAAGTGGCGCACGTTTTACGCCATATTCCGTGACCCGTAGCGTTCTCATTTTTCAGGATCTATGGCTCAGTGATGGCTTATTTTTTGCGTCTCGAGCTGATGTTTTTAGTGGTACAATTTTTGTGCAGATGCTAAGTTTTGATCGCCTCTTATTGCATTTTGCGCAAAAGTTGTGGCGACAAAAAAACGTCGTTTTGGCGTTTGGAATTCTTTTGCCGCTACGCCATATACTGACCAGATTAATTGATTTTATATTTTGATAGGGGCGTTTCCGCGGCGATACCAAAAGTGTGTATATTTTTTTAACCCTTTAATTTTCAATGGGGCGAATGGGGGGTGATTTGAACTTTTAGGTTTTTTTGTTTTTTTAATTTTTTAAAACATTTTTTTTAACTTTTTTTTATTTTACTAGTCCCCCTAGGGGGCTATTGCGATCAGCAATCCGATTGCTCTGCAGTATCTGCTGATCACAGCTACACAGCTGTAAACAGCAGATACGCTCTCTTTCTCTTTTGCTGTGCCGCTACCATGACAACTATCGAAAGTCACGTGATCGCGTCACGTGACTTCCGGTATCGGGCGGTAAGTAAAAGTTTACCGCGATCGCGCTTATAATGGCGCTGTCACGTATTGACAGCGCCATTTAAGGGGTTAAATGGCACAAACAGATATCGATTCTGTTCGTGCCTAGCAGGCACACATCTCAGCTGTGAAAATCAGCTGAGATGTGCGCCGATCGCGGCATGCTGCCGCCGGAGGACCGCGGGCAGTAACATTATGACATTTAGGACGCAATTTTACTGCCCGCAGTCGTTAAGGGGTTAAACTGTGTTTTTTGCAGTTTCTTTTCTACATAGGCTTCTACAGAGAACCTGAAAAAATGAATGCAAAAAATGCAACAGGGATATTTTCAAATTTCAATGATATCTTCTATCCATTGAAAAGGGTTTAGCACTCTGATTGCTGAAAGTCCAATTTCTGTGGATCCCAATGATTATGAGAGATGGGGCTCTAAAGAGCTCTGGCTAAATTGAGCAGAGGTCGATGGCGCACACTGTCACACCATTCATTCTCATCAAACTGTGAAAGACCAGCAGAGAGTAACGCTTCCATTAACATTGAATGGTAGGCGGTGCGCATGATTGAGCCCGGCAAATGAAAAGTAATCCTCTAACTTTCAAACCTCGGAATGCCCCTTTAACGCCTTAGAGACATGACATACTAGACAACATATGTCGGCACCCTGAATTTGACGAAGGCTGATTAATTGAGCCAGCATCTTTGCCAGCAGGTTTTTTAAGAAGTTTAACCCTTTAGGTGTTTCCCAGGAATTAAATAAATGTAGAAAGAAAGAATAAAAATTTTACTTTTTCCTATCAAAATATTGCTTTAAGTTCAGATTTTGTATTTTCATAATCGTAACAGGAGAAAATGGACCACACAATTTGTTGTGCAATTTCTCCTCAGTACATTTCTAAACCCCATCTTCTGTGGTAGAAAACTACTGTTTGGAAGGGTGTTGTAAGAATTTTTCACCCTCAAACGATTCACAGAATTGTGATGAGTAAATGAACATTTGACATTTTTTCCAAAACAATGTTACTTTGGACCCAAGTTTTTATTTTTCAAAAGTGTAATAGGAGAAAATGAATGCTACAATTTGTTACACAATTTCTCTTAAGTTCACCAATACCCCATATATAGTCAAAAACGTCTTTTGAAGCACAGTACAAAGAGAAGAAGGAAATGAGCAGGTGTGTAGATGTTTCTGGAATGGTTTCAGGGTGCATGTCACATTGGCTTAATCCTTGAGGTGTTAGAAAAACAGACCCCATTTTAGAGGCTGCACCCCTCAATTAATTAATCTACTGTGTTTTCCCGAAAGTAAGCCCTACCCCGAAAATAAGCCCTAGCAGGACTTTTCAGCATTTTCGGTGTAAGGCTTAATTATAAGCCCTACCCCGAAAATAAGTCCTAGTTGCGGTTCAATAATGAAGTGTCCACGCAGGTAAAAAAGTTAAAGAATACTGCAGGACACCCACAAAGAGAGAAGAAAGATGGCAGAAGACCCTGCGATCATACTCACCAAACGCCAATTGGGAGAACCTGCAGTGGATCGCACACCCACACACATCAGATTGCACACCTACACACTTATACACACATCAGATCGTACACACACCACACACAATACTACATCAGCTCGCACTCACACACTCACCACATCCAGCAATACCGATTGCTTCTGGCCAACATAAGGACCTGGGACGCAGTGCAGTGGAGCGCAAGTACCTGCTTGGAGGACCCGGCGGTGTAACACATATATATTTAGAAACAAAAATGATTTGTCATCGCTATAGTCTGAAAGCTAAAAAAATTTTTTTTTTTACGCTGACATAGCTGTATGGCAGCTACTAGATGACATTTTTTGGGGATATCATATTTATAGCGGCTTGATGAAAAAGCCTATATTTTGCCTTTTTTTACAGTGTTTGCTAAAAGAATATATTAATGTGATAGATTTATAGATTGGGTCATTTCGTATGCGGAAATACCAAACATGTATAATTTTTGTTTATTTTTGTTGTTAAATAAATATACGTGTTTGTTGGTATTATATATTTTTTCTTTTTTCTTTGGGGATTTTTTTTAAAAATATTTTTTTTTAACTTTATTACTTAGTCCCCCATGGGACACTAACTTTTATTTGTTGGATCGCTGACGTAATGCTTATTACGCTCAAGCATTACACCGGTCAATATGATACAGACAGAATGCTTGATAGATCATGGTCTTCACAGGGTCCAACACGACACCATAGCCAGGTAACCCAGAGGTCGTCATTTGACCTCAACATGATTGGGACCCCATGATTATGCCGCAGGGGTTCCAATCGGGTCAGAGACGAAGCTCCCTCTCCCAGCCTCCTAAATGTTGCAAAAGCTATTGATTGCAGCATTTAAGGGGTTAAACAGCCGGGAACTGGGAGGATACTGGCCCTGGCTATGACACCCGGAGCCTGACTTTCACTTAAGCCCAGCTCCTGTGCCCGCAAGATCACCAGAGCGTACTAGTACTTCCATTTACAGGAATGCACTGCAAAATAGGACATAATGTTACCTAAAATGTCGAGAAAGGGTTAAAGTACTTGAAAAGTGTTCAGTTCAGTTGTAGAAAATCTATGTTTTCCACAGCACTCATACATATGAAAGTCTATGTGGCTGTTCATGTTTCCGTAACTATTTGTGAACCAACTGGTCTGAACAAAATTGTGGAGACATGTCTGATATTGATCCAAGTGTCAGATCAAACTTAGCAATGAAAGTCTCTGGGTTTGTGAAAAAATTAGAGAGTACTCTTATGCTACTTGTGTGTTGTCTATTTATCACTGAGACAGAAGGTGGAAAAACGTTTGTCTTTTTCAGCAGTGAAAAAAATTAAGAAACTTTGGCCAAACTCCAAGGAAACTCCGAGAACACTCCGATTAAGATTCTGATGAAACTCCGATGGAAATCACTGTTCAAAATCAGAGGGTTTTTTTACATATGAGAAAAATGGACTGATGTGTGACTGACGCCTTACACCACTGTTCCTAGGCAAACTGTACACACAAATTGCAAAGAATTAATCTTCTGCAGATTGATATTATACAAAAGAAAATTGAAGTATGCTGACGAAATTGGAGTTCAAAAGACTCGTTTTCTAATTTGCCATATAGTTTACACTGCCTGGATAATTTTTAAACTCTCACAACACCCCTAAAGTATTTTTTTGTTATTGTTTTTTGCTTAAATATGTAGCACCTCAGGTTGGATCACAATATTTTTTTGTTTTGCAGGTTATTAATAGTTCAGGATGTCTTAATGGCATTGGCCTGTATTTCATAGTAAATAATACTGAAGATAAATACTGCACTAGCGGAAACTCAATTTCAATATTTTTGCAGCTCTGTTAAAATCCGCTCTGGCTTTAGATGCCACACTCTCATTTTCAGAAAATCTCAATATATTTTAATGCCTTTACTAATACCTTCAATACAATGATTTCTAATTACTTTGCAAGTATCTCATTTTCTTACACTCAACTGTAATACAATATTAAAAACAGTGAATGGCTTTTAAAACTATTTGCAGAGTGTACCCATTTGGAAAATCCAGCAGCTTAGTAATAGATTTTTGCTGAAGTGAAAAGCCACAATTAAAGCCTAGAAAGTATTGTATTTCCAGAGGAGGTATATGACTAAAAGTTCACATGAAAGCAAAGTGTGAGCTCCAGAGCTAAAAAAAGTTCTTAGCAAAATGGTTTTAGTGTAACTATAGTACAGTATATAATCTGTATGCACTACAAGTTTAGCACTGCTGCCATAGTTTCACATTTTAATTCTTTAACCTTTCAGTATTCCATCAGAGAAAGTTATGCTGTAACTTAGTAGAGACAACCTTTTTTTCCGGTACTAATCATACTATATATGATCATATATATCTGCACAGAGAAATGAAGCAGAGCTGACATGGCTCTCCCTGTTGACTACGTCGGACTAAGGAGTTTTTTATAATAAAAATGGAGTCTCTAAATGTTTTTTTTTGTTTATTTCTAATAAAAAAAATGTTTCTATGTGTTGTGGGTTTTTTTACTGTTTACTAGAAATTCATGGTGGCCATGTCTAATTTGGGATGACACCATAAATTTTAGGCTTAGTGCCAGCTGAGAATACAAAGCTGGTATTAACCCCTTTATTATCCAGTGTGCCACCGCCATGAGGGCCGCTGGACAAGCTGGGTAAAGTGCCTGAAAATGGCGCTAAGAAACAATGCGCCATTGCCAAGGGCAGCTGTGGGCTGCGGAGAATCCCAGCCCCCAGCTGCTTGGTTTTACCTGACTGGCGATCAGAATACAGCTGGAGCCCACAAATTTTTTTTTATTTTTATTTTTTAAGCAGATTCTCTAAAACATTATTAAGCACAGCCCCATATCAAGAACAATTTTCTTCCATTTTAAAAGCCGTTTAAAAACATATATAGTTTTAACTCCTTCCTATTTTTAAATATTTGATAATTATTGTATGGAAATATGTATTTTCAACATATTTTCTTATTGTTAGAAAATATAATTTCTCACTTCCTTCCTTGCATTCAGAGAATGAAAAATAGTAATAAATTAGTCCATGACCAGAAATAGTTCTAGAATGCTGATCTGATTTGATCACTTACTACAATAATACATTGTAAGAAACACTCTGTTATATGCAGCAGACACAGAATAAAAAGGCCACTGTACAAGAACAGTTTTTGGGTCCAATAATTCATTAAAATGCACATTTCCATCTGCAATCTGCCTTTTTGCAGCTGACCAGGTTGCATTAGTTGTGTGAGCCTTACGAGGTCATTGCACATTATCAGACTGTAAATTAGCAATGAAAGTTTAAATTTATAAAGAGATCTCAGAAGTCATTGAAACAAACATTTTATCAGAAAATTACTTTATATATACTGTTCACACAGCTATACCTTCCCATATTGAGTCCAAAAATTCAGAACAAATGATCTTTATAATATTATATCCTTTACAACCACTTTATCGATCTTGAATTAAAACAAATTATGTTTACCAGATTTCTGGAGCTGGGATGTTGATCCAGAGATTTATTCTGATTTCCATAATGGGAGATGGAAGGGAATTTGTCCCTTAATATTGAGCAATTGGCATCACCTCAAAGATCTCTTTGCTTTCCCTTAGATCAAGCATATAGGATTAGAGTAGACTTATAGAGGACCTGTCACCAGGTGAAAAGTGACCAATTTTCAGTATTTCACTCCTGCTACTCGCCTGAGTTGTCTATTTATTGGTGTTTTTGTTTGTTTTTCTTATTTTAATCCACCATATAATTTCAGAGATATGAACCTTTTTATTTAGCACAAATTTTTATGATATTTACCAAGAGGGCATGTCAAAGTATTTTCTGGTGCCATATCTTTAGGCCGCTCTGCATTAATACTTTGTGAACCATGCTGCCTTAGTAAAGACCATAAAAATTAGCTCTTAATAAAAAGATACAGAGCTCTGCAATCATAGTGTGGATTTTAAAAATGTTTTTCATGTCTGGAATAATGACGGGAACAGCGGGAAAAAAATAAGAGCAAAGCCCCTTTTGACTTAGTGACAAAATGTAGAACTGGTGGAGGAAGGTTGAACTAGATAGACCTAGGTCTTTTTTCAATTTTTCAACCTAAGTAACTATGTAAAGGCCCTGTCACACACAGAGATAAATCTGCGGCAGATCTGTGGTTGCAGTGAAATTGTGGACAATCAGTGCCAGGTTTGTGGCTGTGTACAAATGGAACAATATGTCCATGATTTCACTGCAACCACAGATCTGCCAAAGATTTATCTCTGTGTGTGACAGAGACTTTACTATGACTTGGCGACAAGTCATCTTCAATGAACTTTTGTCTTTTAGCAACTTTAGAAACTTTGCACCCATGTATGAAACTTTACGGCAAAATGTAATTTTAATGAGGCTGATAAATTGTATTTAAAAATATAATTTATAAGCACATACTTATGACTAAATACAATTGTCATTCATTCTGCGCAGACCACTTCAACATTCTTAATAATCTTACATAATTTCAGTTATATATAAGGACATTTTGTGTGAATAGTGCAGTTTAACAGTTTATATGCCATGTGTATCATGTTAACTTCTACCATCTTTGGAAGTTATAACCTATCAATAGGATAGGGAATACCTTCACGCTCAATTGGGTATGAATGCTTGGACCCTCATTGATCCTGAGAACCATGGCTCTGAAGCGCCCCATTTGGATGGAACAGTGATTGATCATGTGGAACCTCATTACATTCATTCTCAATGTAAAAGCCAAAGACCATCCAAATGCTGAGCTTGGCTTGCTCTAGCAGTTCCATTAAAAATGAATACAGTCAAATGAAAAAGTTTGGGCACCCCTATTAATGTTAACCTTTTTTCTTTATAACAATTTGTGTTTTTGCAACAGTATTTCAGTTTCATATATCTAATAACTGATGGACTGAGTAATATTTCTGGATTGAAATGAGGTTTATTGTACTAACAGAAAATGTGCAATCCGCATTTAAACAAAATTTGACTGGTGCAAAAGTATGGGCACCTCAACATAAAAGTGACATTAATATTTTGTAGATCCTTTTTTTGCAAAAATAATAGCCTCTAGTCACTTTCTGTAGCTTTTAATGAGTTCCTGGATCCTGGATGAAGGTATATTTGACCATTCCTGTTTACAAAACAATTCCAGTTCAGTTAAGTGTGATGTCACCGAGCATGGACAGCACGCTTCAAATCACCCCACAGATGTTCAATGATATTCAGGTCTGGGACTGGGATGACCATTCCAGAACATTGTAATTGTTCCTCTGCATGAATGCCTGAATAGATTTGGAGCGTTGGTTTTGGATCATTGTCTTGCTGAAATATCCATCCCCTGCGTAACTTCAACTTTGTCACTGATTCTTGCCCATTATTGTCAAGAATCTGCTGATACTGAGTTGAATCCATGCAACCCTCAACTTTAACAAGATTCCCGATGCTGGCATTGGCCACACAGCCCCAAAGCATGATGGAACCTCCACCAAATTTTACTGTGGGCAGCAAGTGCTTTTCTTGGAATGCCGTGTTTTTTTGCCTCCATGCATAACGCCTTTTTGTATAACTAAACAACTCAATCTTTGTTTCATCAGTCCACAGGACCTTCTTCCAAAATGTAACTGGCTTGTCCAAATGTGCTTTTGCATACCTCAGGTAACTCTGTTTGTGGCGTGCTTGCAGAAATGGTTTCTTTCGCATCACTCTCCCATACAGCTTCTCCTTGTGCAACGTGCGCTATATTGTTGACCGATGCACATTGACACCATCTGCAGCAAGATGATAAGATGATGCTGCAAGTCTTTGGAGGTGGTCTGTGGATTGTCCTTGACTGTTCTCACCATTCTTCTTCTCTGCCTTTCTGATATTTTTCTTGGCCTGCCACTTCTGGACTTAACAAGAACTGTAACTGTGTTCTTCCATTTCCTTACTATGTTCCTCACATTGGAAACTGACAGTTTTAATCTCTGAGACAATTTTTTTGTAACCTTCCCCTGAACAACTATGTTGAATAATCTTTGTTTTCAGATCATTTGAGAGTTGTTTTGAGGAGCCCATGATGCCACTCTTCATAGGAGATTCAAATAGGAGAACAACTTGCAAGTGGCCTTAAATACCTTTCCTCATGATTGGATACACCTGCCTATGAAGTTCAATGCTCAATGAGGTTACAAAACCAATTTAGTGCTTTAGTAAGTCAGTAAAAAGTAGTTAGGAGTGTTCAAATCAAGAAATTGAGAAGGGTGCCCATACTTTTGCACCGGTCAAATTTTGATTAAATGCGGATTGCACATTTTCTGTTAGTACAATAAACCTCATTTCAATCCAGAAATAATACTCAGTCCATCAGTTATTAAATACATGAAACTGAAATAGCTGTTGGAAAAACCCAAATTGTTAGAAAAAAGGTTAACATTAATAGGGGTGCCCAAACTTTTTCATATGACTATAGAGGTTCAGTGTGCATTATCAACCACCACTCCATTCTACAAGAGCTCTTCAGAGCCCTGGTTCTCAGGATTGGTGGGGTCCCAGCAGTCGGACCCTCAGTGATCAGAATATTATTTCCTATCCTGTATATTGGAAGCAACTTCCAAACTTGATACAGGCTCTGTAAGGTATTTTCACACACTGTGTCTGTTCCATATATCTAAGCTTATTTCTGCAGCATGTGCCTATTTTTCTGAATACCTTAAAGGCCGCTTTACACGCTGCGATCTCGCTAGCGAGATCACTAGTGTGCGTACCCGCCCCCATCGGTTGTGCATCACGGGAAAATCGCTGCCCGTGGCGCACAACATCACTTAGAACCGTCAGACTACTTACCTGCCTAGCGATGTCGCTGTGACCGGCGAACCGCCTCCTTTCTAAGGGGGCGGTTTATTCGGCGTCACAGCGACGTCACTAAGCGGCCGCCCAATAGAAGTGGAGGGGCGGAGATGAGCAGGACGTAACATCCCGCCCACCTCCTTCCTTCCTCATTGCCGGCAGCCGCAGGTAAGGTGAGGTTCCTCTTTCCTGCGGTGTCACACAGCGATGTGTGCTGCCGTAGGAATGACGAACAACATCGTACCTGTAGCAGCAACGATATTTGGGAACTGGACAGCATGTCAACGAGCAACGATAAGGTGAGTATTTTTGCTCGTTAGCGGTCGCTCATACGTTTAATAATAATGATACTAATAATCTTTATTTCTATAGCGCCAACATATTCCGCAGCGCTTTACAATTCAGGAGGATCATATACAAACAAATAACAGTTATAGAAAATACAATATTTAGAGGGGAAAAAAAGACAACCCTGCTCGTGAGAGCTTACAATCTACTATTAGATGGGGTGGGGGGGGCAAGGTACAAGTGCTTATTTACAATGACAATCCAGCCATCTCATGCAACAACGTCGCTAACGAGGCCGGATGTGTGTCACGAATCCCGTGACCCCCAACGACATCGCGTTAGCGATGTCGTTGCGTATAAAGTGGCCTTAAGTAGATAAACAGGCCAGACAATAACATTGTGCAGTATCTTCCATAGTTGAATATACTGTAATCCTATATTACAATGAAGAGTATTACAAAAGATGTATACTATAAGGTATTACACTATCAATAAATTAAATGTGGAAAAAAATATCTGTAGTGCTACATACAAGCTGAATGTGGTGAGAAATGAAGACATATTGGTCTGGGCTCACTTATATTCTGCCAACATGATAAGTAAAAGGAATTGTTTTACCTTCTTGTTGGGCTTTTGAGTTGTGAATTTATCAGAGCTCTTAGAATGCTGCTTTCATGATTACATTAGGACATGAAGTTTGATTAGTCAGGCATGAAATGATTAATTTTGTTCTAAGTCACCACACAGCAGTTTCTGAGTGATTAGAAGAAATGCACATGGATTACTGTTTCAGAAAGCTCACAATGAAGCATCAACACAACACATTATATTCATGTACAATTTATTTAGATGGAAATTTTACTATAAATCCAAACATAGGAGAGTGATCTTAAGTCTCTGTATACTTATTGTAAGAGTGACCATGGCTTTCTCGCTAACAATTTACACTGGATTGCCGAGTCCCAACTGGATAATTTTCCCAGTAATTACTTTACAGTGCTTCCACAAAAGTGCCAGTCTTGCCCCAAGTCTCAGTATGAAATTGCATTTTAGAAAGAAAGTGGAGTCCTTAATGAGGGTCAATTGTTATTAACATTACTTTCATTTTTATTCATTCATCCATTCATTCATTCAATTTCAAAATACTAGAGATGGGAGAATCAATTCGAAGGGCTCTGGTCTGTTGGCCAGGTCAGTAATCTGGGGCCGCTGGATGCATGCAAATCTCCTTACCTCCTGGCATTCTTGGCTCTTCATTTGATTGACTATAACAGCGTGACGTGTGCATGATTTTGCCCCAGCCCGGCAAACCTAAAGAAAAGTTGGGAATGCCGGTAAAGAGATTTGAAGTCTCCCATTCATCGGTCACAGATTACTGAGTTGATCAATGGACTGGAGTCATGCAAATCAATTCTTCCACCTCTACTGAATAACTAAGTAAAATGTTTGAATTGCCACAAATAGCATTGGAAGCATGAAAGACAGTCTTAGGTTCTCTTGTTGTTATTATTTTATGTAGACTACTCAATTTGATTGTTTCAGGGTTGAAAGAAGACACAAGATTATCATGTTCAACCTATATCCTAGCAGTTTCTTTGCATTTCTGCATGATTTTGCATTTTTCAGATTTGTTGTATGTCCCTTGTGTGTACACAAGGGACATATGCTAAGGTTGTCTTGGGACAATTGAGACACTAATGGGTTGGCGGTGAACCGTTTGAGTACCTTCAGGGCCTGTTTTTTATGAAAAAAGTGCTGAGGTTTTACCTGGAGCATCTTTATTACAATGGACCACTGAATAAAAAAATTAAAAAGAGTATAATAATTAGCTCTCTAGAATTTAGTAAGCTAGTGATAGGTGAGTCTTGAAGTTCAAGGTTATGATGGATTATTTATTTTGTTCTAAATATAAGCTGAGGATTGTCCCCTTTAGAGTCTATAAGACATTACTCAACTAACATCAATTTCTACTGAACCCATCAATTTTGGCATGACAAGTCAACCATATGTGTATGGTAGCCACTTATCTCTCATTTGAGGGCACTGAATTTGAATATTCAATCCTTTTGTTTCCCTGTGAAAAAAGCCATTGCCAAAGGTATCTAGGATTGGATTACACTGCTCTGCCTTTCAAAAACACATTAATTCAAAAAAGCTGATTGTGCATGTGTCTGGAGGTGTATGGAGAGCTGTCAGCCAAAATAGAATTCCCCAACTGCTATCTGTATGGACACCTAAATTGTAGAGGCCAAAGCAATGAAATCAGACACTGAAAAGCAATTGTAAACCTTTTACATCAATGTATAGGCTGCCTGAGGACAGGTAAGATCCAAGAAAGCATTTTACAATTAGAATTTAATTTTTTACAGAGATTTTATATGTACCTGACATATGTAATATTGATTTCAGGACACACCATTAGATTTACAATACAAGGTACAATTCACTATACGGCTATTTCACAGATACCTACTATATCAAGCTATAAAAATGTTTATGGTTACATAATGTCCCTTATCTTTACTTTAAAATGAGTCTTTATGGATAATATTCACTAGGGAATATGTTTCTGCTAATATATTAGATGTAAACTGACAGTTTGTTAAACTTGTGGTCTTGTAGGCAGAAAGTATAATTATTAATTGCTGCATAACTCAACTTAAAGTTGAAACACATTCATATTTTGTCATTGCAGCATCCGCAGGACAAATGTAATGGTAAGCTAGAGAATTTTCTGGACAGCTTTCTGTTTTTAACTACCAATCAACACGCAAAAAATGTAACCTTTGGGGTCATATGATTCACAACCGACAGTATATAAAAGGTCCCCATGGGTTGTCTCCATAGCCCATGAAAAGACATTTAAAAATCACTCATGATATATCAATGCTGAGCGAGTTAATGCCTCTGGCACTTTTGTGTTTAATACTAGTGAAGTATTGAAGATGCCTATTCATTAAACAGATTAGATTAAAATGATATATGAGGAATTAAGAATATGCATGACAAGGTGGTACAGACTGGTAGAATCTGGTAATTATTAACCCATTTGCGCATCCCTATGTAACTACTTTCATGATCAGGGTGCACATGTACTAAGCGGGATCCGGAGTCTTACAACATCTTTTTCCAACAGTCTAAAACATCTACTTTTTAGCAGAAGGCAATTTAATAATCACTCCTTTTTTCTAGTGTTTTAAAAACCTGAAGTATATTTTTTTATCATTATTTGGTTATACTGACGTTTGTTTGAGTCTTTTAAATATATTAAATAACGAAGAAAATATTAGCTATTTTTAAGCAAAAAGCTCAAAATGGTGAACACGTATCAACAAGGCATCTTTTTAACCTTTTCATTGACTTCTATTGTAAAGCTTTAAGCATTTAGGCCTCGATTCATCAAGACTGGTAATTTTCGGGTCGGTCTTGAAGAAGGGGCGTGATGGAGTCAGATGATGAAGAAGCACCTCTTCATGAATCAGAAGAGTTTGACAAATAATGTATGCCTTAGTATACCTTACCACAAATATTACAACAGACCCTGAATGATATAAGATTTTTGGTATAAGATGAGTTGTGGCATCACGCCCCTGCTAGTTTGGTGGAGATGGGAGAAACTGGCATGAAAACAGTAAAAGTCGTAAAAGTCTGCGGTAAATATGAGTAGTGCAAACAATATGCTACTTTTCAAAGCAATTTACTCAGAATTCTGTAGAAATTGCTTATATTAATCTGGGCTTTGATCTTTTTGAAAGTCTGAAGTGTTTAAAAGACATGCACAAGCCTGAACACATGTACAGGAAGTCATTATCCCATACAAATTAATAGGACCTTCTACCATTTTGTTAGTACTTTGACCACCTTTTTTTTAAGCATACCCACTAAAAAGTCAGTGGAAAAAACAGCAATTTGAAAAGACCCTTATGGAACGGATATCTGCCTGTAATACCAGTGACTGAATGTGGTCTTTCATTAATTTAGATGGGGTGCTCAATTTATATCATTGGTATTTGAATGCTACTGACCTGGAAAATTATGTTGCCAGGTCATTTTTACTACACTATTATGAAAACAAAAAAGAATGGCAGAATTACATTTATTTTTACAATTTCATACCACTTGGACATTTGTTTCTGCTTTTCAGTACATTATATGTTGAAATAGTTAAAATAAACAAAACGAGCAAAAAAACTAACAAACCCGTATTTGGCTATGTTGACAGAAAAAGAAAAAAATGATGGGTCTTGAAAAAGTGGAATGCACAAAAAATGATTAGCACACTGATATCAAAGAATTAATATTTTGGAAAATTTTAGGAAGTCAACACTTATGATCCAATTTTTCTATTCATGAGCTCAAATCAGCACAAACATTAGTGGAAATATCAGTCCCTATTTCATGCAGCATGTGATGCATGAGAGCAAAAATTGCCTGATAATTGTAACTACTGATAAATATGGAAAGTGAGGAAACAATTTGTGTGGCAGCAGTGATAAAAAGAAATTTGTGCATTAAAATGATTGAGAATGACAGTGATTTAATCGCAGAATATATACATTAACATAAATCAGTGGAGTCAAGCCCCCGTCACATTTAACGACTTACCAGCGATCCCAAAAATGATGTGACCTGATAAGGATCGCTGGTAAGTCGCTGGGAGGTCGCTAGTGAGATGTCACACAATCAGATCGTACCAACGATGCAGTAATGATCAGCGACCTGTATAACGATCTCGGCGGGCGTTGGGACTGTGTTAGGAGGTCGTTGGTAGGCGTCAAACACAGCGATGTGTCCTGCCCTGCAGGACATCGACTTTGAAGAAAATGGTCCCAACCATTCAGCAACGACTAGCGATCTCACAGCAGGGCCCTGATCGCTGGTGTCACACATAACGAGATCGCTGCTGCATCACGAAAACTGTGTGTGACGGGGCTTTCAGTTGTAATCCTTTGCTTCATTTATAGGATTTTGTATAAGACATAGCAAACTTTCAAATGCAGCAGTGCTAGACAGATTTTTATATTATTTACAAGGGTGAGCAAAAATAAAAAAAGGTATATGAAAACTTTTGGTGGCCGAGCCATCTAATCGGGACTTGCTGTACCAGGTCACTATATCCCCAGTCACTTCTGTTATATCAGTTCATTTAGGACTGGACAGCAAGCAAATGTGGCTGCTCCACTTGCAATTTGCATTAAGAAAAAATGAACAGTATCCAACGTTTCTTTATTTTTGGTCTGAGAATGTCTCTGGTGCCGAGATTTATCAAAGATTTTGTTCACGGGATGGAGAAAGTATTCTGTCATGAAAGAAGTATGCAACAATGGATAGAGGAATTCAAGGAAGGTTGAGAGCCAGGAAGAAGGAACAGGACACCTGTTCATGTCCACGACTGATAACTTTAAGAGTGGACATTACTGAACTTAACACAAGAGGCAGAGGATTACGTCTCCTAAAATAAGCCCTACAAGGACAAAGGTTCATGTCTGATGAAGATGTTAAAGGATGCTTTACACACTGCGACATCGCTACCGATATATTGTCGGGGTCACGTCATTAGTGACGCACATCCGGTGCCGGGAGGTGGGCGGGATGTTACGTCCCGCTCATCTCCGCCCCTCCACTTCTTTTGGCCGGCCGATTAGTGACGCCGCAGTGACGTCGCTATGACGCCGAAAGCACCTCCCCCTTGAAGGAGGGATTGTTCGGCGGTCACAGCGACGTCGCTGACAAGATATGTGCGTGTGACGTTGCCGAAACGATAATATTCGCTACGGCAGCGATCACCACATATCGCAAGAACGACGGGAACGGGTGCTATCAAGCTCGACATCGCTAGCGATGTTACAGCGTATAATGCACCCTTAAGACTGCACTGCATTTGGGGCTCAAAGATCAGCCGAAAATATTTTTCAATGTGGGAATACGAAGTTGTGTTGATATATGGACAAACATGTATTGAAAAGCAGGGGGATTATGTGGAAAAATTATGCATTTGTGTTTTCTGAAACTTGATTAAAAAATACATTTCTACAATCAGAGTGAAAATAATTTTTTACTTACCCTCTTACATATGAACTGAACCAAGTCAATAATCTGTGGTCGATGGACAGGAGTCCTGAGAACTGTCTCCTAGCTAATGACATTTTTGGCTCTTCTTTTGATTAACCAGCCTGACTGACACCACATTTGCTTCACGTCACAATGATGACCTCATGCCAGCCCTGCTATTGAAAAAAATGGATGCAGAGAATGGATTAACACCAACTCTACTGCACATGAATAAACTATAATCCCTGATATAGTTGGGTAAATCTTGAATTAAAGCTTGAAGGTGTGCATTAACCCACAAACTAAAGGGTGCTTTACACGCTGCGACATCGCTAGAGATTGCTAGCGATATCAAGCGTGATAGCACCCGCTCCTGCGTTCTTGCGATATGTGGTGATCGCTGCCGTAGCGAACATTATCGCTACGGCAGCGTCACATGCACATACCTTGTCAGCAACGTCGCTGTGACCGCCGAACAATCCCTCCTTCAAAGGGGAGATGCGTTCGGCGTCATAGCGACGTCACTGCGGCATCACTAATCGGCCGGACAATAGAAGCGGGGGGGCGGAGATGAGCGGGACGTAACATCCCGGCCACCTCCTTCCTTCCGCATTGCCGGTGGATGCAGGTAAGGAGATGTTCGTCGTTCCTGCGGTGTCACACATAGCGATGTGTGCTGCTGCAGGAACGACGAACAACATCGCTACTCACCTGTCAATGATTTTTGGTGTTGGAGCGACCTCTCCAACACCAATGATTTTTACCTTTTTTGCGATAGTTTGAGATCGTTTAGAGGTTTTGCATG
Source organism: Anomaloglossus baeobatrachus (assembly GCF_048569485.1). Lineage (NCBI taxonomy): Eukaryota > Metazoa > Chordata > Amphibia > Anura > Aromobatidae > Anomaloglossus > Anomaloglossus baeobatrachus. Next base: position 550,665,203 of record NC_134354.1, on the reverse strand, counting down.
CTGCGATGTCGCTACCGGCGCCAGATGTGCGTCACTAACGACGTGACCTCGACGATATATCGGTAGCGATGTCGCAGCGTGTAAAGCACCCTTAAGTCTTTCCCCTAAGCTGCCTATTCTGGCAACAATTGGTCTCATTAGTGGAGGGAATTCATTTTTCTGGACTTTTGGGAGGGAATGTAGGATGGGTATGATCGTAAATTCAACAAACAAGTTGTCAGATAATTTCTGTGAGAGAGCATCAGTTAGAACTCCTCCTTTAAGTAATTTGGATAATTTTGCTTGAAGAAAGTTTACCAGATTATAGTTTAATATGTCATATATTTCTCTATTTGTAATATCTTAAGATTTAGGATGCTATAAAGTCCCACATTAAGGAGGACGACCTATCCCCCCTTATCCTCTTGTCTCACGATCAGGTCAGTATTGGATTTAATTGTAGAGAGAGATATTTTTTCTTTTTTTGTTATATTCTCTTGAGTTCTTTTGTCTTTAATGTTATTTTTAAGTTTTAGAAACTCTTCTTCTATTCTGTCCTGAAACATATCCAAAACTTGTGGATGTGATTGAATAGGATAAAACTACATTCTTTGTATAGTTTTCATACACTCTGGTACTATTTCAAAATCATTTGACTCTTGTTGTAAAGCATATAGGCTTTGATTTGATTGATTTTCCGAGTCGGATTAGATTGATTTTTTCTGTTAGCATTAGTGATTTTCTTCATCTAGGAAGTGACAACGTAAAGTTAAAAATCGAGCAAACTTGTTAACATCCAAGATGGTTTTATACAAGTTGAATTCATTAGTAGGAGCAAATGTTAATCCTTTTGCATGTAGTAGTAATGTAATATTTTTGCACCTTGACTGACAGTCTGTATAGAAAAAAGCTATTGGTACAGTCATCACAGCTGGGTACAGAATATTCGCCTTCTAAATGAATCAATAGTACCTTGCCACACCACTATTCTGTTGACAGGGCTGTGCTGTGCAGCTTTGCAACTGAGCTGTTCTGGCAGTTGGTGACACCAGGAACCATTGGTCGGCAGGGGTGCACCTCCACCGATCAGCAATGATGACTTATCCTGAGGATAGGTCATCAATGTTAACCCCTTCATGACGCATGATGTAGATATCCATCATGGATTGTGTAAGGTTAATCCCCGCCCCCTACCGTGGGCAGGCCGAGGCGATCCGCACACATATCAGCTGATTTCAACAGCTGACATGTGTGCCTGCTAGTCGCAAGTGGAATCGCTTCCACCCGCAACTATTAACCCCTTACATCTAGCTGCCAAAATCTGGCAGCGAAATGTAAATGTGCGTCGCAATTATGCTGACTTACTCCGCCCCCATCGGAAGTCACGGGACATGAGTCCCTTGCTCTCAATGCTGCTGACATTGAAAGTAAAGCAGCATATCTACAGATCTCAGCTCTGTAGCTGTGATCAGCAGATATGGCAGAGCGATCAGATTGCTGATCGTTTTAGTCCCCTAGTAGTAGTAGTAAAATAAAAAAAAAAGTTAAAAAAAGTTTTAAAAAATAAAAAAAATAAAAGTTCAAATCACCCACCTTTCACCCCATTGAAAATTAAAGAGTTAAAAAAATATACATATATTTAGTATCACTGCATTCAGAAATGCCCGATCTATCAAAATATAAAATCAATTAATTTGATTGGTAAGTGGTGTAGCAGCAAAAAATTCCAAATGCCAACAATACGTTTTTTGGTCGCCACTAATTTTGCGAAAAATGCAATAACACGGGATCACAATGTAGCCTCTGCGCAAAAATTGTACACTTAAAAACGTCAGATTGACATGCAAAAAATAAGCCATCATTGAGCCATAGATTCAGAAAAGTGAGAACGCTACGGGTTTCGGAAAATGGCGCAAAACGTCAGCCACTTTTTTTGGACAAGCTTGTGAATTTTTTTAACCCCTTAGATACAAGTAAACCTATACATGTTTGGTGTCTACAAACTCGCACTGACCTCAGGCATCACACCCATACATTAGTTTTACCATACAGTGAACGTGGTGAATAAAATATCCCAAATACTATTGTGCGATCACACTTTTTTTGCAGTTTTTCCACACTTGAAATTTTTTTGCTGTTTTCCAGTACACTATATAGTAAAACTTATGGTTTCATTTAAAACTACAACTCGTCCCGCAAAAATCAAGCCTTATATGGCAAGATTGACGGAAGAAAGAGAGGAAAAAACAGAAAAATGCAAAATGCCTGGGGGCTGAAGGGGTTAAAGTCTCCAACAACTCCTTATTGTAAGCCAAAGCATATACTCAAATTAGGACGACTCAGGTAGTGTCTAGTCACCTGTAATGACACATTGCATTACAGCTGTAAGGTACAAACCAGTATCAGATAAAAATATTGACATATCAAAAGTTAGATTCAAGAATTTTAGGTACAAGAAAAACTATATATTAACACAACAATTCAAAGTAAAAGATTGGGCATTATGTCTGCTAAAGTTTGAGAAAACCATCTAGCTATGAAAACTGTTCACTGGCATTTTACACATCTCTGATTTTCACACATTAGTTGTTCATTTTTTATAACATATTTTGCCTTTGCAAAAGTTTTATTATAAACCACTTACGCAATCCAATCATATTCTCTCCACGGCCTTTGAGCAAAATTGGCAGCTGTTTCTTGAGAGGTGCTATTTTATGCAAAATACTGCAAAAGTTTAGTAAAATATTTTTGAACAGGTGGCATATTCCATTTGCTAAACAGAAAACAGAGTAGGAGATAATGTTCTAAAAATGTACGATTAGCTGAGATTTGGCTCTAAATGTGAAAACAAGTGGGCTGAAAAGGATATAATTTATGCATTAGCAGAACTTTGAAATCAACCTTCTATGTTTCTGGCCTATTACGTAAGGATATGAAGGAGTTAAGGATCTGTAATACGCTTACCATGCTGTTAGTTCTTGTACATTACAGTATAATATCTCGGTTATAACAGTATTCCCCTACATTAAATGAATGAACATTTAGCTATTTCATCAGCATAAGAAGGACATTATTAACTATAGAGAATATGATAAAATATTAATATATCTGCCTGGATATATCTTTGTGACAGCGGGACGCCAGATAGATACAGAAATATCCAAAGACCACATCTTGCGAGCAGGTTGGAGCTGGTCTTTTTATGTAATTTAGGCCGCAAAGTTCATCCCACTGACAGGGATTTCAGTAATAGAAAAACTATATCACCGCTCAGTGTATTTTATACCATATGAAGAACAAAAAGATTAAAACACAATTACATAGTTACATAGTTACATAGTTACATAGTTACTTAGGTTGAAAAAAGACCTAGGTCCATCTAGTTCAACCTTCCTCCACCAGTTCTACATTTGGTCACTAAGTCATTTATAACCAACAATGTTGTGTGTACTGAGGAAATCATCCAGCCCTTTTTTAAAAGCTGTTATAGTATCTGTCATTACTACCTCTTGTGGTAGGGCATTCCACAGTCTGACTGCTCTAACTGTAAAGAACCCTTTCCTATTTAGCTGTCGGAATCGCTTTTCTTCCACTCGCAGTGAGTGCCCCCTGGTCCTTAGTACTGTCTTTGGAAGAAATAAGTCATGTGCCAGTCCTTTATATTGACCACACATGTATTTATACATATAAATGAGATCTCCTCTGAGACGTCTTTTTTCTAAGCTAAACATATCTAACTTTTTCAACCTGCCATCATATGGGAGGCCTTCCATTCCTTGTAATAGTCTAGTTGCCCGCCTTTGAACTGACTCTAACTTCTATGATCTTATATTGTACAGTAATAGCAAGAGTCAAAGTATGTTCATCCAGAAATACTTGTGAAATGAGAGGTCTTAATATTACATTACATACTATATATCTTACATCTAATATCTGATAGAGCTGGGTATATGCAAAGTAGATAAGAGATGTTGTATATGTGCTGCTCATTACCCATCTGACAGAGCAGATACACTATGTCACTGATCAATGCTGCCAGGAATTTCTTGTGCCAACTGCTGGCACTAAAAGAAGTAGTTATGTATGAAAGTGAACCGGCCACAAGTCTGTAACATTTAACAATAAGGTAGGACTGATGAAATAAGGTGACAAAAAGAAGGTATTCATTATGGCTATCGCTGACACTTCTGCCTCCACAGCATTTTTTTAAATGAAAGGGGGTTTAACCAGTGTCAGACATGTAATGACTGACAGTTTGCTCTTCTGATCTGCATGTCTCATTACTAGTATGCCTGCTATCATTAAATATAAGCTTTGAAGGCAGATTCTTAGGTAAATCTGTGTCCGGCCCATCGATTTTAACAATTGATTTACATATTAAGAAAAAAGTAGATTTCTCAGGACTAAAACATTGTACCCCAGATAGCAAGGTATCACTTAAAGTTCCTATGATCTACATACTTAGGAAGTTTTATACTACTGACATACTACATAAATATTATTTTCTTAAAAATATTCTTTTTATTATTATTATTATTATTCTTTGTCTTATTATTATTATCATTATTATTATTATTATTATTATTATTATTATTTTCTTAAGCAATTTATTCCTATGTATTAACTAATACCTGATACCTAATTGGTGGCCAAAAGAACCTGTTGTGGCCCATGGGTGTTTGCTGTGCTGGTCCCGACCATCATAAATCAGCTTTCTTAAGGGTAATAAGAGAGAATAGCTCTACAGTAGGTGTCTTTTTGATCAAAATGATCAGAGTGGCTTACATCTAACATTTCTATCTGTAACTAACTCTGGTTATGGTTAGATCAGGCCAATCTATATTCATGGTCTATGGTTACAAACACAAGAACATTCATAAAGAAATACATGAAGGTAACAAGTCTTGTATGTGTGTACACAGTGACGAGCAAAAGGGTAAAAATGGTGCTGCAAACATCCCTGCTTGCTGTATTTACCTTCATTTTATAGACAATCATCTTAAGCATAAATTGTGCATGCATATGATTAGATATGCAGATTCTTGACATGTCACAGCATTGTTATTGTTTAGCTCCTGGTGTTTGTATTTTTTTTCTTCCTGTATGTAACACTCGCCACTGCAGATGGTAACGTGGCGAGCAGGAATGGACCCACTGGACCACAGTGGGGACCCATGCTTACCGTTTAGTGGGAGGGGCTTGAATAAGCAACCACCACAAGGCACTATGACTTGCACGTTATACAAGTATGGAATGGTGGCCCGAAAAAAGGTAGAGAAGCCTTGACTTCAATAGCATCATAAGAAGCATTGGCTTGAGTTTGCATAGAAGTATGAAAACTGGAATATAGAAGATTGGAAAAGGGTGATTTGGAGCAATAAGACAAAAGTCAATAGAGTAGGCGCTAATGGGTGCAAATAAGTCTGGAATAAACAAAGAAAAAAAAGGCGATAATGAATAGAGAAATTGAAGGAACTGTCAAGTTAGGTGGAGGAGGGCTAATGATTTAGGGTTGTTTCACATCCAAAGGCATTGGATACTTGATCAGGATTGATGGGGGTCTCAATGCTGAGCTATATGTGAGTTTCATCTAAGATGAGTTACTTTGTACACTCGAATACTATGGATATGAAAAGGATGAAATATTGTTAAAGCAGTACAACAACCCAAACTATATGTCAAGATTGGCAAAGAAATGGTTCAATTACACTGAAGTAGAGATGCTGAATTGGACGTAATAGTCCCCAGACTTAAACCCAATTGACAACTTGTGGGTAGATTTGACAAAAAAGCTCTATACATACCCAAGTGAGTCAACCAGTATGCACCAACATTGGGAATGTGTAGGAAAGATTTGGGATCTGATTTCAGCCAGGGCATGCTTGAATCTGGTTAAGAGCAGGCCAGAAGGATTCAGGCAGTGTTGGAAGCCAAAGGTTGATTTACAAAATACTAACAAAATAATACAAATTTAACCCTGCTGTTCTGTTCCCATGTACTATACATGTGTATTGCTCCTGGGTCACTATTAGAGATGAGCGAACCGGCCGTGGTTTGGCTCGAGTTCGGTTCGTCGAACGGAGGTCTCGTTCGAGTTCAGTTCAGCGAACGTTCAACGAACCGAACTCGAACCAATAGGTAATAATGGGAGGCAATCACAAACACATAAAAACGCATTATAAATGTACACATACAGTTAATAAACATTGCCATAAAACTTACCGGTCCCCGCGATCCCTCCTGCACTCTGTCTCCTGCCGCTATTCCATCCGATGATCGCTGAATCCTCCCGGTGACCAGCACTGCCAGCAGTGATGCAGGACCTATCGTGACATCAAAATAGCCATGAGACCAGCCACGTGCCTGTTATCTCATTGGCTACAGACTGGTCACATGACTATGACATGTCATGTAGGACCTGTCATTGCACTCTCCGGTACAAGGTGCACATTTGTGTATCGCCGTGTACCGGCGACATGCTCTAGCACACGGTCGACTCCCCGTTCCGTTAGGGACCGGCTGACACAGCCGATCATTAATGGAGATCACCGTTGCCCTAGCAACGTAGTTAGTGGTGACGTCACCGCTAACCGCGGCTCCGGGAATTACATGATCGGAGCACCGTTGCTATGGTAACGCGTCTGTCAGCGTTACCGCTGTTACCGCTAGCAGCCAGCAGCACTGAACACTCACGGAGTGAAGGCTGCACGCTGCTTCCCATGCAGCCTTCACGGAGTGATTTCTGCACAGGAAGCAGCGTCTTCCCCCATGCTGCAGTGATGAAGCAGAGCTGCATTTGTTGAACGAGAAAGACAGAAGACCATGGATCGTGGAGGGCTGACAGGGGGTAATAAAGATGGAGTCTCTAATGTGTCTGTGTATTTATTTCTATTAAAGTATTTTTTCTCTGTGTAGTGTCTTTTTTAACCCTTTATTGGAGATTCTTAATGGCCGGGTCAAACGTGCCTGACATTAAGAATCTCTGGCTTAATACTAGCTAGTAAAACAAAGCTAGTATTAACTTATTATTACCCAACAAGCCACCCGGCTTCAGGGCTGTTGGAAGAGTTGGATACAGCGCCAGATGATGGCGCTTCTATGAAAGCGCCATTTTCTGGGGCGGCTGCGGACTGCAATTCGCAGCAGAGGCGCCCAGAAACCTCGGGCTAACCTGTGCTGCGGATTCCAATCCCAGCTGCCTAGTTGTACCTGGCTGGACACAAAAATGGGGCGAAGCCCGCGTCATTTGTTTTTTAATTTTTTCATGAAATAAGTGAAATAATTAAAAAAAACGGGCTTCCCTATATTTTTGGTTCCCAGCCGGGTACAAATTGGCAACTAGGGGTTGGAGGCAGCTCGTGGCTGCCTGCTGTACCTGGCTAGCATACAAAAATATAGCGAAGCCCATGTCATTTTTTTGGTGGGCAAAAAACTTCTGCATATAGTCCTGGATGGAGTATGCTGAGCCTTGTAGTTCTGCAGCTGCTGCCTGCTCTTCTCCATACAGACAGACAGCAGCTGCAGAACTACAAGGCTCAGCATACTCCATCCAGGACTGTATGCAGAAGTTTTTTGCCCCCTGAAAAAATGATGTGGGCTTCGCCATATTTTTGCATGCTAGCCAGGTACAACAGGCAGGTACGGCTGCCCCAACCCCCAGTTGCCTATTTGTACCCGGCTGGGAACCAAAAATAAAGGGAAGCCCTTTTTTTATTATTTCATGAATTTCATGAAATAATTAGAAAACAAATGACGTAGGCTTCGCCCCATTTTTGTGTCCAGCTAGGTACAACTAGGCAGCTGGGGATTGGAATCCGCAGCACACGTTGGCCTGACCTTTCTGGGCCCCACTGCTGCGAATTGCAGTCTGCAGCCGCCTCAGAAAATGGCATTTTCATAGAAGCGCCATCTTCTGGCGCTGTATCCAACTCTTCCAGCACCTGCCTGCTATACCTGGCTAGCATACAAAAATATGGCGAAGCTCACGTCCTTTTTTTGTAGTTTTTTGGCAAAAAAAATAAAAAATGCTTCCCTGGATTTTCCATTGCCAGTGAAGGTAACACCAAGCAGTGGGGGTTAGCAGCCAGTAGCTGCTTGGATTACCCTTAGCTAGCAATACAAGAAATGCAGCGGGAGCCCATATATATTTTTTTAATTATTTATTTAAATAACTAAAAACAAAATGGGCTTCCCTGTATTTTGATTGCTGGACATCACAGTGCTGTAAAAATAAATCTTTAAAAAAAAATGGTGAGGATTGCTGACATTTTTAAAAAAAAATGACGTAGCGCTCCGCGGTATTTTTGATTCTCAGCGCAGATAAAGCAGACAGCTATGGGTTGCCACCCCCATCTGCCTGCCGTTACCTTGGTTGGCAATCAAAATACAGGGAAGCCCATTAATTTTTTCTATTTAAAAAATAGTTAAAAAAAAATGACGTTTGGTCCCCCATTTTTGATAGCCAGCTAGGGTAAAGCAGACGGCTGTAGCCTGAAAACCACAGCTGGCAGCTTTACCGTGGTTGGGGATCCAATGTGGAGGTCCTGCCAGGCTCTTTTTTTTATAATTATTTTATAAATATTAATAATTACACAAAAAAAGTAGGGTCCCCCCCAAATTGGATCACCAGCCAAGGTAAAGTGGACAGCTGTGGTCTGGTATTCTCAGGGTGGGAAGGTCCATAGTTATTGGGCCTTCACAGCCTAAAAATAGCAGGCCACAGGCACCCCAGACGTGGCGTATCCACTAGATGCGCCAATCCTGGCGCTTCACCCCAGCTCATCCCGTGCCCTGGTTCAGTGGCAAACGGGGTAATAAATCGGGTTGATACTAGCTGTAAAGTCACCTGAGATCAAGCCCAGCAGTTTGTGATGTCATGGCGTCTATTAGATACCCAACATCATAAACTGTCAGTACTAACAAAAAAAAAATCGACAAAAGAAATTTATTTGAAAAAACAGTTCCCAAAACATTTCCTCTTTCACCAATTTATTGTAAGAAAAAAAATAAAGGGGTCCCACGACGACTCTGGACCGTCTAGAATATGGGGGGGAGACACTCAGGGAACGTATCCCCCATTTTCTAGGAGTGCAGACCCTTCATGTGAGGAGTGTGGGTGCAATGAATCTGCACTCACTCTCCCCGGGTCCACAGCAGCAGAGTCCATGTCGTAATGGTTGCTACCAAAGCTGCAATGCCCTGCTCATGAGGTAAGGGCATGTCTAATCAGGAGAACTATTCTACATTTCCAAATATTAGTATTTGCTGATATTATTGCTATTCCACCTACTATATATTGGGGATAGGATCTTGGAGATGGAATACCCCTTTAAGTCCAGTTATCCAGCTGAATGAATACTTAACAACAGAGCTCTCTATTTAGATGTGTTTTCTTGTGGCGTATAACGGACTCTCATGTTTGGTAGTCGTTCAGCAGGGAAACTATAAAAGCAAATCCCTCCATTTGGAAATGTAGTATATAGCTCTCCTGATCAATTATGCTCCTTACCTCATGAGCAGGGCATTGCAGTAATAATAATAATTTATTCATTTATATAGCATTATTAATTCCATAGCGCTGTATGTCTTTGGAGTGTGGGAGGAAACCGGAGTACCCGGAGGAAACCCACGCAAACACGGGGAGAACATACAAACTCCTTGCAGATGGTGTCCTTGGTGAAAATTGAACCTCAGCGCTGCAAGACTGCAGTGCTAACCACTAAGCCACCGTGCCACCCATTTAGCTTACAGATGCATAACCACCACTTACTGTGTCTGAACACAGGAAGCTGAGCTGACAGCCGCTCTGTGCATCCGGCAGCGTCTATTGTGAAGGAGAGGGCCGTGGGGAGATCAACGCTGCACAGGTACCGTGGGACACCGGGGAACACCGGTGGGGTTATAGGGGGTGACCTGGCAGGGCCTGGGGAGGAGTTTTCTGTCGCATGTGTCATGGCACATTTCTGCCTGCTGTTTATAAACAGCAGGTCAGAATAAGGCTACATTAACATGACTGATCCATTTTTGCGGTCTGCAAGAAACAGTCCGTTTTTTTTCACGGGTGCATCCGTGTGGCATCCGTTTCCGTTCCGTAGACAGTCCGTATGTCATCTGTTTGTCATCTGTGTGCCTTCCGTTTTTTTTTGTGTACTGCAAAAAAACTGAAGGAGGGAAAATGCATAAATTTACCCAGGATCCATAGCTTCATCCTACATGAGGCGCTCACATGTTCACTCCAGTGCCATTTTCTACTGCTTTTCACAGCGTAGAGCGCTCTGGTGATTTTCTTGTGCTTGTGCACTTCATATCAGTCTTTTCTGTCATTATAATGGCAGAAAGACACATAATGTCCCACTCTCCTGCATTTTGTAATTTTGCACCCTTTGGTGCCTTTCATGTAGCACTAAGGGGTGCTTATCTTTGTATTTAGCCAAAAAAATGAAAAAAAAAATGACGTAGGATTCCCCATATTTTTGTAGCCAGCTAGGGTAAAGCAGACGGCTGCAGCCCGCAAACCACAGCTGGCAGCCTCACCTTGGCTGGTAATCCAAAACTGAGGGCACCCCACGCTGTTATTTTAAATTAAATAAATAATTAAAAAAAAAAAAACACGTAGGGGTCCCCCCAAAATTGGATCACCAGCCAAGGTAAAGCAGACAGCTGGGGTCTGATATTCTCAGACTAGGGAGGTCCATGGTTATTGGACTCTCCCCAGCCTAAAAATAGCAGGCCGCAGCCGCCCCAGAAGTGGCGCATCCATTAGATGTGCCAATCCTCGTGCTTCGCCCCAGCTCATCCCGTGCCCTGGTGCAGTGGCAAACGGGGTAATATATTGGGTTAATACCAGATGTGTAATGTCACCTGGCATCAAGCCCTGGGGTTGGTGAGGTCAGGCGTCTATCAGATACCCGACATCACCAACCCAGTCAGTAATAAAAAAAAATAGACGACAAACACATTTTTATTTGAAAAAACACTCCCCAATACATTCCCTCTTTAACCAATTTATTAGAAAGAAAAACAAATCCAGGTCTGGTGTAATCCAAGGGGTTGCCATGACGATCCACACTGTCCCAGTCAATGAAGAGCAGGATGTTCCCCATTGGCTGGGAGAGCAATGCAGTGACTTGAGCTAACATCAATAGGTCAGCCCAGGTCACTGCAGGGGATGACAAGTGCTGCTGTCAGCGAGGTACATTACCTGCTCTGATCACCTGCACTGCTGACAGCACCTGTCACTGAGTTCAATGACCGCCGCCTTCACAGCCAAGTATCGCGAGCAGCCCGTGACGTCACCGCTAGTCAGTCTCGGGTCGGAAGCGAGAGAAGGTGATGTGACAAGCGGCGGCCATGGAGGACAGTGACAGCGCTGAGGTCGGGACTTCATCACCGCAGAGTGCAGAGTGCAGGTGGGCGGAGCCATGTGTGCTGGCGGCGGAGTGCGAAGTGGGTGGCGCTGAGGACGTCAGTGTCGTGGACTGCTTGGCTGGGGACAGGTGAGTGTGAGTGTGTGTGTGTACATGCCACGTGCAGGAGGGGGCGGAGTGTGGGCTTCCTGCACGTAACTAGGATAAGCATCGGGTTACTAACCAAAGCGCTTTGCTTGGATACCCAATGTTTATCTTGGTTACCAGCTTCTGGCAGGCTGCCAGCGATGGCTCCTGCACACTGTAGCTGTAAAAAGCCCTGCTTTTTGCTGCTAGAACCGTTCTCGAACGTATCTAGAACTATCGAGCTTTAGCAAAAAGCTCGAGTTCTAGTTCGATCTAGAACAGCCCCCAAAATCACTCGAGTCGTTAACTGGAGAACCGCGAACCGCGCTCAATCCTAGTCACTATGACCCAGTTTTTTAAATCTTGATTTTAGATACTCTAACTCAATTATGTTTATACCTTTTGCTTACTAGACTGCATGGGAACATGTTTGGAAATAAAAAAAAAGAAAAATGAAATTAAAATCTTTATTTTTTTTATTCAGAAAAAACTTAGTAATAAGCAAAACGAAAAATAGCAAACTACACATATGTGGTAAAAAAAACAAACCAAAACAAGTAAATCAAACATTTTGTGAAAAAAAAATTAAAGATAATAAACAGTTCAATTTGAACATATTTACATGGTAATATTACTTTATGTATTTTTGCATGAAGAACAATAAACATGGGCTTTGCATAAGACTTTTTGGCATCCAGAACATGTAATACTTGTTTTATTATCACAAGAATAAGGGCAATAGCTGCACCTTTTTCTTTTTATTCTTGAAGCACCGCCATGGGGGTAGAAACTGAAAGGTCAAATAGCTAAAGCCCCCATCACATTTAGCGACTTAGAAGCGATCTCGAAAACGATGCGACCTGATAAGGATCGCTGGTAAGTCGCTGGGAGGTCGCTGGTGAGATGTCACACAGTCAGACGTTACCAACGACTCAGTAACGACCTGTATAACGATCCCTTCTGTCATTGGGACCCTGTCACATAGTGTCAAACATAGCGATGTGTCCTGCCCAGCAGGACATCGCCTTTGAAGAAAATGGCCTGGACCATTCTGCAATGACTGGTGACCTCACAGCAGGGGCCAGGTCATTGCTGGATGTCACACATAACGAGATCGCTAGAGAGATTGCTGTTGCGTCACGAAAACCATGACTCGGCAGCGATGTCGCTAGCGATGTCGCTTATTGAGACGTGGCCTTAAGTGTGCTAGCATAAGTGTACTGATAAGAGCAGAGAAGATAAGAACCCTTCTGAAAACAAGGAGATAAGCCAGGAAGACAGACTTAAGGTACTGTCACACAACGAGATCGCTAGCGAGATCGCAGCTGAGTCACAGTTTCCGTGACGCAGTAGAGATCCCGTTAGCGATCTTGCTATGTGTGACACCTACCAGCGATCAGGCCCCTGCTGTAAGATCTCTAGTCGTTGCAGAATGGTCCAGGCCATTTTCTTCAAAGGTGATGTCCTGCTGGGAAGGACACATCGCTGTGTTTGACACTGTGTGACAGGGTCACAGTGACTGCTGAAATCGTTATACAGGTCGCTACTGCGACCTGTACTGTTCCTGCATCGCTGGTAAGATCTGACTGTGTGAAATCTCACCTGCGACCTCCCAGCGACTTACCTGCGATCCCTATCAGGTCACATCGTTTTTGGGCTCGCTGGTAAGTCGTTGTGTGTGACTGGGCCTTTACTTAGCAAAAAAAATCATTTGGAGGCCTTTAGAGCTCAGCTTTACAAAATAAGGTCCTCTTACACATTGCGTTCTGCGCAGTCAGTTCTGCGCAGAATATACACGTGTAGTGCACACCTAGTGATCTCTCTGTATGCGCTCTACATTTTAGTATAGACTGAGCACCAAAAATAATCAATATAAAACCATTTTTATGGTGCGCAGATCTCAATGCATACACCCGGCAGATTGTGTGTACAACCCCATTGAAATAATTTAGGAAGTAAATAAATTGATATACAATAGTAGATGCAATAAATAGACCCAACTGAGGTTATAACTCTTTTATTTCACTGAAAATATGGCCTCACAGCTGTAAAAAATGATGCCGGGTCACTATGACCCGAACACGACAAGTGTACAAATCGGCGTGTAGCTAAAAGTAAACACAAAAAAAAAAAATACTCATAGATGGGTCCCCCAAATGAGGAAAAGTCAAGTATCCTCAGGTTTTAGAAACTTATAGAAAAATATCTACAGGGCCACAAAAAATTGTCTACGGGTCACTATGACCCGAACAGAACAACAGGGTTAAATTGACATTTTTAGGAGCAAACCAGTAACAATGCAGTGACATGACAAGCATCTGTATAACTAATCATATCTTTAATAATTTCAAGTCAAATTTACATATGAGATAGCCAAGATGATTGTCTATAAAATGAAGGTAGTCTCACGTGCGAAGCTGTAGTGGATGGTGAGAAATCGAGCCTGAATGTCAGAAGATCAAAACATTGTTACCCTTTTGCTTGTCAAAGCATGTGATTTTGTGTCCTAGCCCTTTTTAAATGTAATGTGCAGCTGCCTAGTGAAGTCTAGAGCCACATACAAGATCCTCATAATTTGGGCTTTGGGATCAATTAGCCAAACTTTACATTTCCATCTTCTTGACTGGTTTAATCTTTTAAATAGTCGTTACATTCATAGAACAACACAGATATTTATAGGAATGAACTTTTTAATCTTTCCTAAATTCACATGAAAGTACATAAACAGCAAGCTATGCAGTTATCAAATAAATTGTTTAATATTAATAATAAATAATATTTAATATTTAATATTGACCCTTTTTATTAGAGCTGCTTCTTTATTTGGGAGCTCGGTACAGACCTATTTACATGGCATTTGAAAAGTACATTTATGGACACTAAAAGTGTGAAAAATGGAGGAATTGTCTATAGCAATAAGTTTGATGTTTTAAGTTTAATTTGTTGCTACAGGCAAAAAAAAAATACTGGTAAAATCTCCTAATTGCTTATGCACGTTACATTAGGGTGAGTGGGATGGGGGGATTTTTCTAAAGATAATCACAAATATTTCCCTATAATGTTTTTCTATTTAATATTGTGATTTGAATCTTTTATGGCATACTTAAAAGTGAAGATTTGCCTTTATAATAGAATGAGTTACAATTGATTTAATTACATGTGAAGGATGCAAATGCTGACTGCAAATTTCTCATATTAGTTCTCTACTTTAACAATTCCTTGTTGAGCTGCCATCTTTGAACTCATATGTCATATTAAATCACAGCCATGTATAGCTTTAGGAAAATACATTGTCTTTGGTTATTCCATTCTGTTCATTGTTATGGAGAGCATTCCTTACTACACTTCTTTTCTGACAAAAGGGTCTATCAAGGTCCTTCCTGATAGGTTTTTATGTATTGTAGTGTACATTCTTATGACACTTTGAAATATTTGGTACGCGCTACAGTGACAAAGGACAAACTGTTACATATTTTTTTGGAAATGTAAGAGGTCAGTGCGGAAAGAACTCTTCTTTAGACTATCTGAAATGTCTTCCTTCTTCAATAAATCATGTTGTTTAACTTTTGTAACTCTGTAAGGTTGTTTATGATAATGTTATTCTGCTGATACCAAACTTCCATTTTTATAGACTGCAGTTATATGTTGTCAAATTTATTTCAGTGAAATTAAATTAAATCATATTTTACAGAAATCTCTGTCTACAGAATGAAAATCTTTTGTAATTTGCTCAGGGCAAATTCAGCAAGGTGGTTAAAAACTGAGGTTGGCAAAATAAAATCTTTTTGGCCACCTCCGCTGCTCGCTCTTCCCTAAACGTTCTTTGGTGCCTTTGATTACTAATGCCATGTGCCAAAGCCCTGAGAATAATCTGGGGTTTCAGCAAATGGCGGAAGTAAGAAGATGGGACAGTGAGCAGTGAAATGATTATCAGTTGTTAGTCCGACATGGGCTAAACACACAACTTAAATGGGGAAACCACCACGACAAGACAAGGGGTACACCAGGGACACATTAACAGCAGTTGGCCGAAGCGCTAGTGAGAGGGAAGATGGACACCCCCTTCACTTACCTGCCACTGTACCCTGCACTCCTAGCCAGTACAGGTTCTACACCTGTCCCCGAGCCAGAACCTGAAGCCTTGAGATGACCCTACAATAGCCTCTGGCTAAGGAGTTAGCAGGTGAAGGATGCTAGACTCACTGCTGCACTGAAACAACACACCAGAAAAGGAAGACAGACAGGAGGAAAAATAAGAACAGAATGCTGCAGTCAGAACCAAGACTGCAGCCACTGCAGCAACTATGGCAGAGGGTAACAGCAGCTCCTCCTTTCTCCCAGACCAGAATACAAATGATCAAGAATAACCAGCACCCTCTGCTGGTAGCAGAGGGTATTTAAAGGGACTGGGAGTGCTCACAAACTGGAAACACCTGAGATGGTAATTGGCCTGCTTGCTGTCAAGGAATACTGCCATTAACCCTACAACTGCCAAAGAAAAGGAAAACACGTTTAAATAGCAGAGTCTCACAGGAGAAAGTGACACTCAGACCCAAAACCTGTCACTAAACTCCTATGGCGGAGAGAGAATTATGCCCTAGTGTCCCTCAGAACATAATAAGGGACATTACATTGTTATAGAATAAATTCACTGAAAATCATATTACTCTGTAAAATCAACACAATTTGGCTAATTTGAATCTCTAATTGTTGTTTTCTCTATTCTAGCCATAGTGCAAAAGTTTTATAGAATACTCATGTACCGAGTAGTGATTCGACATATTAATTCACCGGCATGAATATGGAAAAGCTGGAAATATCTGTCAATATTTTGAGATCAGCAAATTTACGATGCAGTTAGTTTTATTGTAATGTAAAAACCCACTCACTCTCAAACTGTTATGTTCAGCCATAATATAACACAATAGAATTAATTACATCTGCAGTAAGTTCTGTATTCAAAAAGATTTCCTAGCGCTGCGTACAATAAATACCTTACATTTGTATATGTACATCCATTTCCTATTGAAGACAGGTTTCATTTTTACTAACAGAGGTCATATTGATATATACAGTATATAGTATCTTTACAAAAGCCAAGTTCAAGCACTACATTTTGGAACAGTTTTATATAACTGTTCTGTAGACAAAATTTCTCATTGATCCTCAAGGGTTACATAACCTGCTATAGTTAGAGTTTGACTACTGCAAATCTTTCTTTTCCCCATTGTTACCAATTCATCGCTGAGCTCAAGAAATCAAACTCTACATATTACACTGCTATAAGGAAAATCCCATCTAATGACAGATATCTCAACAATCGGCTAAACTTTTATTCTGCATACTCGATTGCTAAAAGTTCTCCTGCTACCGATGTGGAAATTTAGTATTAATGCATATACTGCTGAATAAAAAAAAAATATCTATCTAATAGATGGACAGACATAGTTTACCCATAGAAGGAACCAGTATTACTATGCAACGGTTATTGAGAGAGTCCCAAGTGATGTTCATATGCCCTAAAAAAATGGTACTTTGTAGAAAGAAGAAACAAAATTAAACCTAGCAGCAATATTATAACAATATAATAACATTACAACAGAGAAATAAAAAAAAAAGTTATTCAGACTCTTAAAGGTATCTAATGATCACCCTATAAACATGCCACATGAGGGTAAAAGGACATCATAGAATAGATTTTCTATTATGGACTTCCCTCCATGAACCAAAACCGAAATACATAGGTTTTGTTCCGGCAGGCTCAAGATGTCCTTAACTTACTAGTATGACCATTCCTTTAAATGGCCATTTTACAGTCTTGATACATTTCTTTCTCATGTCCACAATAGGGTATATATTGGACTGGCTGCATATCGACACAGAAAACTCAGTTGTTTGCCTAGGGGTCTGCATTTTGACTGATGTTGTCTCTGATAGAACATTGGAGAAACCTCTCCTGAAGAGCATATTTTTGAGAAGTCCACCTCTATATCTTGACCACATCTTCTGTGATAAATACTTGGTTGTATAGCATACTATGTATACAGCCTATTTTGGTAGTTGTCTCAAGGTTTAATTGTATATGGTTGTGTCTGAAAAAATTCTAGTGTATTGAATGGATCATCAACAAACAAATAAAAGCAAACCTTTTACGATTTTCACCTACTTTCTGTGCAAACAAATATAACATGTGCTGCCTAGATCATGATGTTCTAGGCCCACATAATAACAATTATGCAGAATAATCATATTAATAATAATTTTTTAAAAAGGTCATTATATAACTATGATTGGATAGCCAACTGGTGCTTGTTTAATGCCATGATTACTCACTTTAAACCCAGCCTTTACACCACCTCTTAGCTTTATTACTTTTATGTTCTTAAATTTTGGCCACACAACACATTTTAGGACACTCCTCCTGCCAGGTCAATAAAGATGTTTGTTTTTTTACTGAGGCACAAATTATATAAATAGGTCTATCACTAAACTGTTTGCTACATTTTTCGCCAAAGCAGAGACACATTGAAAACCATAGATTTGAATCAACCTTTTTTATTCATCAAAGTATCAGATTTCCTGTACCAGAAACAATATGGATAATGATTTCATCATCAACAAATCTAAAGTATTAACACAAAAAAGCTAAGCCAAAAGATCTTGGCAAAACCTTTTACAGTGGATAAAAAGAAATTTATTATCGCCAATTTAAGGTTGTAGTCTAGACCTATGCCCTATAATTATTATTGGCAGAAATCCTAAATTGACCAAGCGTAATTTATATAATGAACTTCATAAATGGTTCAAAACTGTAACACAAATGTATTTCAAGGTTAATAAAGGGATATATTTCACTGCAAATACAAAGCTTACACTTGATCTTTATAAACACAGGGGTTTAGCATTATTGAGTACAAGAAAAAATATTCTGTTTATATAAGAAATAGGATAATTAAAAAAAACATTATGAAATTGTATAATGGCACAATCAGAGGGCAGTATAAATCGGAGCGAGATTGAAACGCAGTGCATGGACTGGTTGGCTGCTTTCCCGCAACAGCTTCATGTATTTCTATGCAGCTGTCACGCTTAGGCTTGAAACACACTTATGCGTGTAAAATCGGTCCGAGTTGCATGATAAAAAGTCGGACGATTTTAATTCACGTTAAGATCAGTGTGCTATGCAACTGCTATGCGATTTTGTGAATTTTATCATGATAGCAGTGCGTGTGTAATGTGTGTGTGATGCGTATGGGATGCATGTTTCCCTACAAACATTTAAATAAATTAAATCATTTAGACATGTGTAACGCTCATGTAAATGTCTAGCCCCCACGTGGCTCAATGGAACAGTAGATATTTTTGATCTCACAGCTACACTAAACATGCTGCTAAACATTGTTCCATACAACAGAGAACGCATGTGAACGTTGTGGAGCATGTGTGTTCCTTTATTTTACACGCTTCGATAGAGAATCATTGCAGAGACTCGCGCGAGAAACTCTCCAAATCGCAGCATGCTGCGATTTTTTTCTCAGTCCGATTTGGACTGAGGAATAAAATAGCAGATGGGAGCTGCCTCATTGATTAACATGTGTCCAAGTGCAATGCGAGAATTACTCGCATTGCACTCGTCCGAGAAAATCGCAAGTGAAAAGCCGGCCTTAGGTCGGGTGAGCTGCTGGCCAGTCTGTGCTTATCTCACTCACTTTATATAGCTGTCTGACTATGCCCTTACAATTAATTCGTAACAGATTTTTCGAGACAAGCTCTCCTTCATAAATTTAAAGGAAAATATGCATCAGATGTCAAATGCTGGCTTTGTGAAATCTGCTTCAATAAGTGACCTGTTAGGTGGATACATGGATTTTAGAGCAAAACAAGCCAAAAACAGTTTATCCCATCAAGAGAGATAGCATAAAGGCAGGGATTGTACAACCAAATATTTTGGGGAGCTTCTAGAGGAAGCTTGCACCAAATGTATCCAGATTTCATTGGGTCCTGTACTAGTTGTAAATATCAATATAATTTTAGATGGTGGATTACAACAAGGATTACATAGTTCATAAAGATCTGCAGAGTTTACCTAAACAATTTATACTTTTTAATCACATGCTGGATACTGACTTTAACAAAAGCCCACTATATTTAGCAAAGCTTTCTGTGGATAAAAGAGCCCATTCATAGCTATTCTAGAGAATCCAATAATTTTACGACATCAGAATACGGTACAAAGCCTAATCTCCTAAATCTTCAAAATCGTAAATTTAGATAGACTCAAAAATATCTGTACTGTGCACTGTAACACAAGTTTTGGTATTCTAAATTTTTACAAAAAAAAATTCAAGATACAGTTATATAATAAGTATGGGCTTTAAATGCATACTCTCAGCTTTAATTTGATTGTATTTACATCCTACTTGGAGTAAGGATTTATGATTTATAGCTCCACAATTTGCCTTTTTTTCAAGGGACCAAAAATCTTCAATAGGTTGCATGGACTATTCCCTACATCATCAATTAAGCAGGTAAAATGTCTGGAGATGATTCCAGGTGTGGCATTTGCACTGGAAGCTGTTGCCATTAACCCCAAAATATGTGGTGTAAGGAGTTCTCAATGGATGGGAAGTAGACCATCATTAGGCTGAAAAAAGACATCTATCAGAAAGATAGCAGAAATGTGAGGAATGGACAAAACAACAGTTTGGTACATTCTGAAAAAAAAAAAAAAAAACAGCTCACAGGTGAGCTTGGAAGCCCAAAAAACCTGGATGTCCACAGAAGAGAATAGTAGTAGATGATCATAGAATTCTTTCTATGGTGAAGAGAAACCCCTTCACAACATCCACCCAAGTGAAGAACACTCACCAGGAAGTCGGTGTTTCAGGATCTAAGTCGACCATGAAGAGTAGACTTCCTGAGAGCAAATACAAAGGGTTCACCACAAGGTGCAAACCATTAATCAGCATTAAAAATAGAAAGGTAAGATAAACTTTGCGAAAAAGCACCTGAAGAAGCCAACCTAACTCTGGAAAAACACTTCTTGGACAAGTGAAACTAAGATCAACCTGAACCAGAATGATGGAAGAAGAAAGTATGGAGATGGCTTGGAATGATTCATAATCACGTACTCTGTAAAACATGGTGAAGGCAGTGTAATGGCAGGGATATGCATGGCTTCCGAAAACACTGGTTCACTCTTGTTTATTGATGTTGTGACTGAAAGCACAAGCAGATTAATTAAGTCTGACGTGGAAAGGGCTATACAGTCTGCCCAGATTAAACCAAATGCAGCTAGATTAATTGGACAGTGCTTCACATTACAGATGAACTCTGACCCAAAACATACTGCAAAGGCAACTCAAGAGTTTTTTTCAAGCAAAGAAGTGAAATATTCTGCAATGGCCAAATCAACCTCCAGATTTCACCACCGTCAGGCATGGATTTTCCATGTTGAACTCCTTCACGATCTCTGATGCATATTTACATCAAAGGTCATGCCCCTGCCCATGATGCGGGTTCAGATGCTTATCCCACATCTTTCCCTGCACATAATGGCTGATCTGATCAGCCATCATATGCCTCTAGCAGTCAAAGATCTGCTCACGGGTTTGAACCAGTAAATCCCACCGTCAATCACTAACAGCGTTATTTAACATGCGGCGGAGCGGAGCATGTCATTCCCTGCTCCCATCAGCGTGCCCTTGACATGATTGCAGTCATCGATAGCTTGTCACTCATGACAGCCAGGGGTCAGATGATGATCCATTTGTCTGTGATGATGATCCTCCTATGAACGCTGGCTATGAGCCAGAATTCATTGAAGACCGTGATTTCAGCTATATAGAGCAGTGGGGTTGCACTGCTCTATATAGCAGAAAGCATTGGACGATCACAGCTTCCCCTAAGGTAACTAACTATCAAATGCAACAAAAAGTTTAGTTTTAAAAAAAAATGAAAAAAGAAGAAAAACACAAAAATTTAAATATTTAAATCACCTTCTTTTAACCCATTGAAATTAAAAGAAATTAAAAGAATTTTAAAAAAAAAAAAATTGGTATTGCTGCTTTCAAAAACGTCCAAACTATCAAAATATAAAATAAATTATTCCAATTGGTAAAAGCATAGTTTCATAGTTTCATAGTTTCATAGTTTTTAAGGTTGAAGGGAGACTCTAAGTCCATCTAGTTCAACCCGTAGCCTAGCATGTTGATCCAGAGGAAGGCAAAAAAAAAAAAAAAAAAACCCCAATGTGGCAAACAAGTTCCAATGGGGAAAAAATGTCCTTCCTGACTCCACATCCGGCAATCAGATTAGTTCCCTGGATCAATACCCTGTCATAAAATCTAATATACATAACTGGTAATATTAAATTTTTCAAGAAAGGCATCCAGGCTCTGCTTAAATGTTAGTAGTGAATCACTCATTACAACATCATGCGGCAGAGAGTTCCATAGTCTCACTGCTCGTACAGTAAAGAATCCTCGTCTGTGATTATGATTAAACCTTCTTTCCTCAAGACGTAGCGGATACCCCCGTGTTCCAGTCGCAGGCCTAGGTGTAAAAAGATCTTTGGAAAGGTCTTTGTACTGTCCCCTCATATATTTATACATTGTAATTAGATCCCCCCTAAGCCTTCGTTTTTCCAAACTAAATAACCCCAAGTTTAATAACCTGTCTTGGTATTGCAGCCCACCCATTCCTCTAATAATCTTGGTCGCTCTTCTCTGCACCCTCTCCAGTTCAGCTATGTCCTTCTTATATATCGGTGACCAGAATTGTACACAGTATTCTAAGTGCGGTCGCACTAGTGACTTGTACAGAGGTAAAACTATATTTTTTTCATGAACACTTATACCTCTTTTAATACATCCCATTATTTTATTAGCCCTGGCAGCAGCTGCCTGACACTGTCCACTAAAGTGAAGTTTACCATCCACCCATACACCCAAGTCTTTTTCTGTGTCTGTTTTACCCAGTGTTCTACAATTAAGTACATAATCATAAATGTTATTTCCTCTACCCAAGTGCATGACCTTACATTTATCTACATTAAACTTCAATTGCCACTTCTCAGCCCAATCCTCCAATTTACATAAATCTCCCTGTAATATAAAATTATCCTCCTCTGTATTGATTACCCTGCAGAGTTTAGTATCATCTGCAAATATTGAAATTCTACTCCGCATGCCCCCAACAAGGTCATTTATAAATATGTTGAAAAGAAGCGGGCCCAATACTGACCCCTGTGGTACCCCACTATGAACTGAGACCCAGTCCGAGTACGTACCATTAATAACCACCCTTTGTTTCCTATCACTTAGCCAGTTTTTAACCCAGTTACACATATTTTCCCCTATCCCCATTATTCTCATTTTATGTACCAACCTTTTGTGTGGCACCGTATCAAAAGCTTTTGAAAAGTCCATATACACAACATCCACTGCATTTCCCTGGTCCAGGCTTGAACTTACCTCTTCATAGAAGCTGATCAAATTAGTTTGACAGGATCGATCCCTCATAAACCCATGTTGATACTCTGTCATAAGGTTATTTTTCTTGAGATACTCCAGTATAGCATCTCTCAAGAAACCCTCAAGGATTTTACCAACCGTAGAGGTTAAACTTACCGGCCTATAATTTCCCGGCTCAGTTTTTGTCCCCTTTTTGAATATTGGCACCACATTTGCTATGCGCCAGTCCTGCGGTACCGACCCTGTTATTAAGGAATCTGAGAAGATTAAAAATAATGGTCTATCTATCACAGAACTCAATTCCTGTAGTATTCTGGGGTGTATGCCATCCGGGCCCGGAGATTTGTCAACTTTAGTGATTTCGAGGCGGCGGCGTACTTCCTGCTGGGTTAAGCAGGTAATATTCAAGGGTGAATTTATGGTATCACTGGTCATGTCATCTGCCATGGCATTTTCTTGTATAAAAACCGTAGAAAAAAAGTCATTCAGCAGGTTGGCTTTACCCTCATCCCCTTCCACCATGACTATTTTTAAGGGGGCCAACACTATCGCTTTTCAGTTTTTTACTGTTTATGTAGTTAAAGAATATTTTAGGATTATTTTTACTTTCTCTCGCAATGAGTCTCTCTGTCTCAAACTTAGCTAACTTAATTTGCTTTTTACATATTTTATTTAATTTTCTATAATTATATAATGCCTCATCACTACCTACCCTCTTTAATTCTTTTAAGGCTTTCTGTTTTTCTTTTATTGCTTCCCTTACAGCTCTATTTAGCCATAGGGGTTTCCTCCTATTTCTAGCATGTTTGTTCCCATAGGGTATATTTTCTGCACAAGCCCTATTCAGGATGCTCATAAAAGTCTCCCATCTCGCATAATAAAAAAAAAAAAAAAAAAAATTGCAAGAATTACATTTTATTGACCGCCACAACATTGCAATAAATTAAGAGGTGATTGCAAAGGCCCCTTTACACACTGAGACTTTCAGCGATCCCACCAGCGATCCCAACCTGATAGGGATCTCTGGTAAGTTGCTAGGAGGTTGCTGGTGAGAGGTCACACAGTCAGACGCTCCAGCGATCCCACCAGCAAACTGACCTGGCAGGGATCGCGGGAGCATCGCTACACGGGTTGCTGGTGAGCTGTCACCAGCAACCAGTGACCAGCCAGCAGTGACGCACTGAAGCGATGCTGCGCTTGGTAACTAAGGTAAATATCGGGTAACCAACCTGATATTTACCTTGGTTACCAGCGCACACAGCTACACGTGCAGAGAGCAGGGAGCAGCGCACACTGCTTAGTGCTGGCTCCCTGCTCTCCTAGCTACAGTACACATCGGGTTAATTACCTGATGTGTGCTATAGCTACACGTGCAGAGAGCAGGGAGCCGCGAACACCGCTTAGCACTGGCTACCTGCTCTCCTAGTTACAGCACACATCGGGTTAATTACCCGATGTGTACTCTGCTACACGTGCAAGGAGCAGGAGCCGGCACTGACAGTGAGAGCGGCGGAGGCTGGTAACGAAGGTAAATATCGGGTAACCAAGGACAGGGCTTCTTGGTTACCCGATGTTTACCGTGGTTACCAGTGTCCGCAGAAGCCGGCTCCTGCTGCCTGCACATTTAAGTCCCCTTTACACACTGAGACTTTCTAGCGATCATGCTGCACAGCAGGAAACAAAGGACCAAAGAATGGTCCTGAACGATTTGTAGCGATCAGCAACTTCCCAGCAGGGGCCAGGTCGCTGATGTGTTTCACACACTGCAATGTCGCTGGGGAGGTCGCTATTACGTCACAAAACCGGTGACGTTACAGCGATGTCATTTGCGATGTTGCAGTGTGTAAAGCCACCTTAATAGTGTGTCCATCCCCTGCCTGTGCTCATGGTGTAATAGTCTGTCTCTCCTTGACTGTTGTGTATGTACTACTGGTGGGGGATTGTTTGTTCTTCTCAGCATGGGA
Organism: Anomaloglossus baeobatrachus; assembly: GCF_048569485.1. Taxonomy (NCBI): domain Eukaryota; kingdom Metazoa; phylum Chordata; class Amphibia; order Anura; family Aromobatidae; genus Anomaloglossus; species Anomaloglossus baeobatrachus. The sequence continues at coordinate 550,640,294 of NC_134354.1, read as the reverse complement.
CTTCTCCAATCCACAACTTGGTAAACAGAACAGAGCCAGGAATCTAAAGTCCATTCATGTATCAAATGTCCAGGCGGAGTTGGGCCCACCTTAGGGGCTGATCCCAGGAGAGAAGAACAATGAGACCCATGTTAGGTCTGTCACAGTGATCAACACATTGTATCTACCCAAAAATGATATCAGTAAAAAAAGAGCTTATGGCATAAAAAATAAGCCATCACTTAGCCCCAGTTATTTTTCTTTTCTATTTAAAACTATACATGCTTGGTATGTACGTACTTGTACTAACCTGGAGATTTAGACAGTACTTTGAATTTTTTTCCTATTTTCTAGTGCACTATATGGTAAAATGTATGGTTTTATTCAAAAGTACAACTCGTCCATCAAAAACAAGCCCCATACAGCTTTATTAACGGAAAAATAGAAAGGTAATGGCTCTTGGAAGAATGGGAGAGGAAAAAAAACGGAAATGGCAAGGTCATTAAGTGGCTAAGACAAAACTGAAGGCAAAAAGATCCACAAACAATTAACAACTGACATCAGCTGCAGTAAAGGCTGGAAAATCATCACAAAAGAGCACACCCAGCGTTTAGGGACATCCATGGCTTCCAGACTTCAGGCATTCTCTCTACGAAAAATTAAAATTAACATTTTATTTATGGTAAATTTTGTCAAATTACTTTTCACCCCCTGAAATAATAATTTTTTGTAGAAAAATGGTTGCAATTCCTAAACGTTTGACAGGAAATTTTGGTTCAACTGCTTTAATTACTTCTGAAAGTCTACACTTTAATTGTATCTCAGTTGTTTTATTTTACATAAAAAATAGAGGCATTCAGAGCCCAAATCAGGAAGATTCAGTCACTGTCAAAATATTTCTGGACCTAATTGTATAGCTCTGTGCTATAACACATGTGATGCCTACAACATAGTTTTTATTGCCTCAAAATGTATACATATCAAGTAGGTAAAAAACTATGTGAAAGGTGTTAAAGGCATGATCTTCCAGTTCTCTGACTGCTGGGACTCCCCACAAATTCCAAGAGCAAGTGTCAATGTCTCCTGTGTAAATGAAGTTGTGGTGTGACTGATTGACAACTGCCCCATTCAGTTCTATGGGACTTATACAATAGCCTGATCTATGCCAGTGCCATAGAAATTAATATTGTTGTGATAAATCATAGGCACCAAAGGTCTATTCACACAGACTTTAAGACTGCCCTTATTGTGATCGGTGGGAGATCCCACAGTCATACTCCCAGCAAGGATATATTTATTTGTTTATATACATCCTGTATATGTGTATATGAGACCTACACTGTATATATAGAATAATACTATATTGTGCTATAAATATATCAAAATAATAACACACTACAAACAGCATAGTTATGTAGCCTTTTTGTTTACTAACCTTCTGTTATGCACCTGACCCAGATCCTCACCCTGTCGAAAAAAAACTCTGTTGTGCCCCATGTCAGCCTTTGCAGTTGGCACATCATGGTTCCATGCGATCATCTACCTGGATGTATAAAAAGCTCACCAAGACACACATCTATGTATTGGCATTAAGCCTTTACTGAGTCCAGTCTGCCTGGGGCTTCCAGGACCTCTGCTATGTGTCTGTGGTCTCCAGGACCTCTTCTACCTGTCTGCAGTCTCCAGAACATTTTCTATGTATCTGTAGCTTCCAGTTCCTCTGCTATATGTGGTATCCAGGATGTCTCCTTTCTGCCTGCGACTTCCAGTACCTCTGTTACCTGTTTGTGTTCTGCTGAACCTCTGCTACCTGTTTGCAGTCTGCAGGTCATCTCCTATCTGCCTGCAGCTTCCTGGAGACTGCAGACAGGTATCAGAGGTCCTGGAGACCGCAGACAGGTAACAGAGGACTGTGGGTGCCTATACCGGACTCAGAGTGGTGAGCATGATTACTGGGGGATGAGGCTGAATATTCATTCACTTATTTAGCCGGTGTTTTCTCACTGCAGTTCTTGCAATTCATGCGCTACTCATGATCGGAGAATGACAGCGTCTATTTCTATGCAATCGCAAATGTCCGCTCAGAAGAAATATCGAGATGGTGGTGCTATCATCAGGCAGTGATACGTTACAGCAAGCATAGCAAGCATAAAGTGTCAGTACCGGTGCAGGGTTCAGAGCAGTGGGCAAGATTCTGGGTGCGGAAGAGGTTAAATATTCAATCAGTTAAAAAGTCGGGGTTCAGACCAACACAAGGGGACAATAAAAGTTATGTATTCTGAAATAAGGATGCATAAGTCCAAATTCAGGATACTGTTAGTTTAAGTACGCAACTAGGGCTTATTTTTGGAGTAGGGCTTATATTTCAAGCCTATTTCAAAAAGGCCAAAAAATCTAACTAGGGCTTATTTTCAGGGAAACACGGTACATATTTATTGTGCCAGAGAAGCATTGCATTGCCTAGAAGTTTCCTTATGCCATCTTGGCACTCTTCACAAGGAGAAACATTCCCTGTTAGATCCTCAGTCAGAGGGCTCTCACCTTGCAAAATTAGATCTCCTACTGTGCATTGATGAGGGGCAAACACATGTCTGCAAATGGAGTGACTGGCTTGGCTTCCTATCCTAAGTCAAATAGTAAGGCTTGTTAAAGCATCGATACTGACTTTTAGGATTTCTAGATTCAATAGCTGGAGCTAGAGTTTAAGTCTCATCCTCTCTGAAGGAATTTGCTTATTTAAATATAACATACCAAAAAAGAGATGAAAAATACCACTGAAATTGCAAGATAAATATGCATGTACAAAAATACACTAAAAAACTAAATTAAAAAACGCAAGTAACCTAGTTTAGCAAATTGGTGCAGAAACACTGCACAAAATAGCATCATCAAACATTATCAAATACTCATTTAGGGAACTAAAGTAAATTCAGAGTTTAGTAGCACGGATGGGTGAAAATTAATATTTTGCGTCTTTTGTGATTTTGCTGTACAAAATCAGTCTCATACACTGTAAATCAAAACTTAACCCTGGTTTATCACTTCCATCTATCTGTACAGCAACAAATAAAGCAGACCCATTCTTATGTATGGAATATTTATATATACAAATATCTGAAATAAAATAAAGAACTTAAATTGTGATATCAAATATTTTTCAAATATGGTGAAATCCTTTATTTGATGCTTTTATTTGCACTTGTCTTTATTCCTATTTATTCACTTACCTATTGTAAATTGCTGTAGGTATCATTATTTGAGTCAGAGTTATGAGATCACGGATAACTAAAGAGATCACAAATATGGAAATCCTTATCAAGATGTCTGATCATTTAAGGAAAAATCAAAACATTATTACATCATTTTAAATATACCTAGAAACCTATTTAAATTTGTGGGGTTAAAAGTTTTTAAATGAAACAGATACATTTAGGGAGGTGATAAGTTCTCATTGGAGGTCTCACAAGCAATCAGACCTCTTGTGCATAGCCAAATTATGCAGCCATTTTTTGTAGAGCTATAATTGCGACACCATGTACAGATATAACAAACTTTAACTTGACATTCAACATATTGCTAGCGATATCGCTACGTGTGACGGGGCCTTAAGTGCCCACTATGAGTTTGTGACATTGCAAATTCCACAAAAACTCAACGCATTACATTTCCAGCAACGTGAATAGGATTTATAGAAATCTCATGCCCATTGTACTGTTTTATTTAGGCAGCATAAATTGACCTACGATGTGATTTTGAAATTCTCAACATGTCAGTTTCTTTTGTGGTAAGTATGCATTATATTTGCAGATTTCCCAATAGACTTGTATGACACGAGCCAAATCTGTAGTTTAAAATGCAGTGGAAATGCACTAAAATAAATGAATTTATTAATAAAGTTTTATCAAAGCTATTTTACAGCAAGCACTAGAACAAGGCAGTTTTATTTAAACCATAACATACCATAACATACCAAAAAGGGACAAAAAACACAGCTAAAAGAAACTAAAATTGCATTAAAAAAGCGCTAAAAAAAAAACAAAAAGAAAAAAGGCAAGTATCCTAATTTATCTAATTGGCACAGAAATGTTGCAGAAAATCTGCAACATCAACATCCACCAAGGCTATGTGCCTACAATGAGTTTTTGATGATGCATATTTTCGCTGCAACAAAAACATAGTGTCTTATGCCCTGTCCACACGTTGAGTATTTGTAAGGTTTTTTTACCTTTTTTAGTATTTATAAGCTAAAACCACAAGTGGGTAAAAAATACAGAAGTCGTGCCCGCGTTTCTATTATACTCTTCCTCTGATTATACCACTTCTGGTTTTGGCTACAAATACTGAATTAATACTGAAGTAAAAAACTCTCCAAATGTGTGCATGTGGCCTTCTAGAACTCTCTTGCTCACTGCGTTTCTTTTTTACTTAGTGTAAACTATCCTGTGGAAAAGGTTTCAAATTCGCAACATGTCAATTTCCCTTCTGGGTTCACCACGTTTTCTGTGCAGATGTTCCCCATAGACTTCAATTAGATTCGGAAAATCCACAGGTAAAAAACAAATATGCATTTTTAGTGCATTACCATTGTGGAAAAGTTTCAAAAACATTTGTAATCGGCACATGACTGCATCAATAAAGTTTTGTCACATCCAGATAGCAGGAAGTATCAAAAACAGAGCCACTTTATTTAAAAAATTACATACCAAAAAGAAACAGCGTCAAAGCCCCAGGGTCAAAAACACGATAAAAATGCATGTAAAAAAAAGCAAGTAACCTCATTTACGTAATAGGTAAAAGGTCACCAAAACCTCATGGTGGGAACGTAGCAAAATCCTCATCATGAGAACTAGGCCATACTTCATATTTATGCACACCACACCCATCTCAGCTGCTACAGCAGCAGGTGGGGTATGCCATAACTTAGACTGGAGTCACACTTGCGAGAGACTCGCGTGAGTCTTGCATCCCATCACCCGGTATGGCCTGATGCTCTCCGGACAGGAGCAGGTCAGCTACATGTATGTCTATGCAGCCGAGACGCTCCTGTCAGGAAAGTGCGCAGCCGTGCCGGGTGATGGGATGCGAGACTTGCGCGAGTTTCTCGCAAGTGTGACTCCGGCCTTACAAAAGAGCTGTACGGCCTCCATGCACTCATACAGGCTTTGTGTGTAGGAATCCTTACAGCTGAGACGCTCCTGTCAGGAAAGTGCGCAGCTGTGCCGGGTGATGGGTTGCGAGACTTGCGCAAACACAGTACCAGGCACCTATAGAACATAAAATGTGGCATATCATGAAAACACACACATTTCAAGTGCCTTGTGGGAATGGGATTTCATAGTTAATAAAACTTTAAAGCACCACATTTTAGCTGCTATTAAGATATTAAAGACCCATCATGTCTTACTCAGGAAAAAACAATGTATATTCGAAGCGTACAAATAAATTCAATTTTTTAGGAGTATATAGTCTGTCTATGAACAGCTTTCAGTAATCAACAAGATTTTTGGTGCACTGTATAAGAAAAAAAATTAGCAAAGACAAAGATCTTAACGCACCACTCCAGCATTTGTTTTTTCAATGTTGGAGTGGTGCTGTAAATCTAATTTCCCTGCTCCCTGTCTTATACTTACCCTCCGTTTTAATCCATTATCAGCGCTGCTCCTGTCCCATTGCGCCATCTTGTGCCTGCAACTTCTGACTGGCCGAAAGTCAGACGTTACGACTCAAAAGCTCAATGCCAAAGACTGACCAGGGCTGGAAAAAGATGAAGACAGTGGCAGATGAGTATAAGACAGAGTACAGGGAATTTATCTTTAAGGCACCACTCCAGCGCAGAAATAAAAAAAAATTCTGCAGTGGTGCTTTAACAAAAGCCAAAACCTTGAATAGCTTAGACCTAAAAAAATTGGAACATACAATAGTTATATTTTTTTTTTAAAAAAAAATTGGAGGCGATAAACTTCATTGATTTTGTATCCATATTGGAAATGTTCTTCATAACAACATATGATGTACTGGGTTCGTCATATGCTGGCTTCCTGACTTTGATGCGGGCTCAGCATACAAGCCCCTACCAAAGCCAGTGAGCCAGGATATGATATACACAGTGCTTTGTCAGCAGAAGATGGCTGAGATGTATACAGCAATACAGTGGCATTGTTCTATCGGATGATTGCGGGTTCAAAGCCCCAAAGGGGACTAACAAACACAGTGAAAAGTAAAATAAAAAGTTTAAAAACTATAAAAAAAAAAAATATAAAACTTCAAATTACCCCCCTTTTACCCAATTAAAATTTAGAGATTAAAAAAATACACATATTTGATATGACTGCATTCGAAAAAGTCCGATCTGTCAAAATATAATATAAATTAATCTGATTGGTAACTGGAGTAACCAGAAAAGGAATCAAATTGACTGAATTGCAGTTTTTCAACAGCCGAAAGAACACAAAAATGTTATATATGGGCGGCACAGAGGCTCAGTGGTTAGCACTGCAGTCTTGCAGCACTGGAGTCCTGGGTACAATTCTCTGCGAGGAGTTTGTATGTTCTTCTTGTGTTTGTGTGGGTTTCCTCCAGTTTCCTCCCAAACGCCAAAGATATACTGATAGTGAATTTAGATTGTGAGCCCCAATGGAGACAATGTTTCTGATGCATGTGAAGTGCTATGGAATTAATGGTGCTATATAAGTGAATAAATATTACTATTTTTATTATATATTACAAAAATGTATGAATGTAATAACAAGCGTTCATAACATCGTATCTAACCTAAAATGATATCAATAAAAATATCAGCTTGAAGCACAAAAAACAGGCTCCATATCTCAAAAACTGAAAATGTTCCAGAACTTAGAAAATGGCTTCAAAAGCAAAATTTGGATTTGGGCTTCTTTTTATAATTTTTTTTTTTTACTATTTAAGACACAAACTATGCATGTTTGCTATTTCCATAATCGTACTAACTTGAAAAATTATATTGCCACGTGATTTTTACAGTAAAATAAATGCTGTGAAAAAAAATTGTTGGGAGCTGCTTTTTTTCCCTGTTTTCCAGTACATCACATGATAAAATGGATGGTGTCATTCAAATGTACGCTTTACCCCATAAAAAACAACATTCACATAGCTATGTTGATGAAAAATAAACAAGTTTTCACTCTTGAAATAAGAGGAGGAAAAAAACTAAAATGCAAAAGGAAAAATTGCTTGATCCTCAAGGAGTTAAATTTGATTAGTGTTAAAATAAAAACTAAAACAAAATGTGTATTCACCTTTTATGACTTGTCTAGGTCCTGAAGGGGCAGTACTCCCTCTTTCCTTTTCATTAAACTCCTTTGTCATGCGTAAAGTAATATAGATATTGTTCATTTTAATGTGGGCCATTGTGTAAACTAAAAAGGTTTCAGGATACGATAAATATAAGGGAATTATGATCATGCCATACGAAGCAGTTGTGAAATCACTGAAATGCACCAGAAGGAAAAATGCTATCAAAGGGGTTGTCCACTACTTGGATAACCCCTTTTCATTCCCTTTGTTCGACCCCATAAACATAAATAAGCCTATACTCACCTCCGATGCGGCTGCGGTTCCAACAATGTCTAAAGCCGCGTTCCCCGGGCCCACATGACATTTTTATGACACGCAGGTCCCGTGATTAATCAGTGCCAGCTTCCTTCTCCCCGCCTTCGGACATTTGAGCAGCGGGGAGACAGACACAAGGCACTGATTGGTCGTGGGGCCTGTGTGTCATAACAATGACATGTGGGCCCCAGGAATGTGGCTTTAGACATCACTGGAACTATGGCCGCACCGCAGGTGAGCATAGGCTTATTTATTTTTATGGGGGTGAACAAGTTGAATGAGTAGGGGTTGTCCAAGTAGTGAACAATCCCTTTAAGTTATGAATACATGGTGATATAAAAAATCTCAAGTTTCACTCTCCATGTCCTAGCATCCATAAATGTAAGGGCAGTACTCTCCCTTTGCTGTTCTTTAATCTCCTTTGTCATGAGTAATGTAATATAGATAGTGATGAGTGAGCACTAAAATGCTCAAGTGCTCCTTACTCGAATTGAGAAGACGTCCACATCTCTAACTCACACGTCACTGCTGGGAAGTAAAAATTAAACCATTTTAAAAAAAGTATGTGGTCCGCCCATTTTTTATTTAACGATCCAAGATAAATCAGACAGCTGCAGGCCAGAATCAGGCTTGGAAAGTCCATGATTATTGGGCCCTTCCCAGCCAAAAGTAGCAGCCCGCAGCTGCCACAGAACCGGTGCATCACATTAGATGCGCCAATTCTGGTGCTCTTCCCGATTGCCCTGGTGCATTGGCAATTGGAGTAAGAGGTTAATGGAGTTGATGTCAGCTGTGTATTGTCAGTTGTGAAATCACTGAAATACAGCACAGTGAAAAATGCTGTTAAGTTATGCATGTATGATTATATTAAAAAAATATCATGTGCCATTCTCCATGGCCTGGCAACCGTAAATTGTAGACCAAAACAATAATATCCTTGTCTTGATTATTTTTCACAACAGAAAAAGCAAAGCATCAAAGTGATATTAATGAGAGTATTATTTCACAGCTTACTGTTCTCTAGAGGCTATATTTCATTTTCTAGCATTTCCAGCTGAGTCAAGAATCATAGTTGCACTGGAAGCCCCGAAGCTCTGGATTATGTTGCACACACTGTGAAGTGCCTTTAGAAATCAATTCCTGTCCCTGAGGCTAGAGGAAAACTCAATGAGAGACAATTATCCAGACTATTCCACAAAGTTGAAGTACTCTTATAGGAATAAAATTTACATTCACTCTTTACTTTATTAAATACCCCCCAAATTATTTAAGCTTGATTTGTTGGTTTTCACAATATTATGATTAATGTGATATAATTATGTTCTTAACTTTAAAGTACTATCATGGGCTTGTAAGAGTGATGGACAATGGCTATCGCGTTCCTACCTTTGAAAACTCAAATGACGTAGTATCATATTGTAGTGTGAATAATGTCATGTACCTTTTGTGAATATTGTGATGTGTAATGTTGATTGTGTAATGTCTAATAATGCAATTTATAATGTTTAGTATTTCTATTAGGATATTTAGTAAAGAAGGTGCTAGACTACAGGGCCAGAAGTAGGTAAGTGTTGAGATTGGCCCACCCTGAGGGTGGTCAACTTTTCATTCTAAAAGAGTCAGTGAAGGCCTAGTGAGCGAATGCGAAATACTTGTAGTTGGTTGGTTGTGAAGGTTGCATACGGTGAGTGGTTTGTGGCAACCGAGGAAAGAAGACAGAAGGTAAGATAGAGTGAACCTGGAGTGTGGTCAAAGAAATAGGGTATGAACAGCATTGTAACTAGAAACCGATTCTCAAACAGAATGGCACCTGACGATAGGTTCTGGAGGATGGGACCCTAGTAGACAGGCCCCTTAAACCATCAAGTTACTGGGTGACTTCTTCTGGTGCCGGAATTTAGTGGCCAGGCCATCCAGTGCACGGAAACACCCTGACCCGGGTGGAAACACATGAAGAAAGGAAGGAATTCCAGCAACTTCAGGAGAAAGTAGAATTTTCTTAAAAACAGTTTCTTTATTGGTAATAAAAATATTAATATTCCATCCAAGCAAGACAAGACATGCGCATTTCATGATTAATCATGAATATCAAAAACGAAGAAACTTCAGCTCTCCCCTCTTCACTCCCAAATCTTACCTCCGGTGCACGGAAACACCCTGACCCGGGTGGAAACACATGAAGAAAGGAATGAATTCCAGCAACTTCAGGAGAAAGTAGAATTTTCTTAAAAAACAGTTTCTTTATTGGTAATAAAAATATTAATATTCCATCCAAGCAAGACAAGACATGCGCATTTCATGATTAAGACCTATTCAGGTTGAAACGCGTAGGAACAGCTCTTCTGTCTTGCCTCTTCATTTTTTGTCTTGCTTGGATGAAATATTAATATTTTTATTACCAATAAAGAAACAGTTTTTTAAGAAAATTCTACTTTCTCCTGAAGTTGCTGGAATTTCTTCCTTTCTTCAGGCCATCAAGATACCAATGCTATCCTCTACTGGTGTGTGAATGTAGTCAACCAACTGAGTGGACCCCTAAGGTGACTGGACGTGGCACTACAAGAAAGGAAAGTGATGTCAAAGTGTGTGCTGTAATACTGAACTGGGTTGCACTGGGATGCACTGCTCCAGTTAGGTCTGTTGCAACCTAGAGTAAAGTTGAACTGTGTTGAGTAAAACTGTAACATGCTGGAAGATATGTGCATGCTATCTGGAACGTAAAGTTGTGAAAGAGAATGAACTGTACAGTAAAGAGATAAAGAGATGCTTCTTAAAGTGAACTGTTGGTCTATGTGTGTGTGTGTGTGTGTGTATGTGTGTGTGTGTGTGTGTGTGCTCGTGTGTTCGTGTGTTTGTGTGTGTTTGTGTGTTTGTGTGTGTGTGTGTGTGTGTGTGTGTGTGTCTGTCATCATCCAGTCCTGACCAGTTGACAGCAATGGCAGTATGAGGCCTAAATAGGTTCCCCGGCCACACAGCAAAAATCCACACAGCCGGTGAAGCCCGTGTTTTCCATGTGGCGTGCCGATGTGTCCGGTGTCAACACCTCACATACAACTACCTTCACATTCCACTCTACAGGATCATACTAAAAAAATTATTTAAGAAAGTGGCAAAGGTTCAAAACTGAGCACCTACACTCACAAACCCAAGGAATATTCTAAAATGAGTTACAGAAGCCCTAAACACAAGTAACATAAATGTGGTCAACAAGCTAACTGTGCAACAGACCAGGGGACAACACCTCCAAATATAGAGGAAAGGTAAATATAGGAAACGTTTTTCTGAAAGTAAGAGTAGTTAACATTTGCAAGCTCTATCTCAAGATGTTGTCATGGCAAGCACAACAGCAAGAATTAAAAAAATCTTTAAACTTTTACTGTATCTCATGTTTAGTACTGAGTGTTAAGGCCCCGTCACACACAGAGATAAATCTTTGGCAGATCTGTGGTTGCAGTGAAATCACGGACATATTGTTCCATTTGTACACAGCCACAAACCTGGCACTGATTGTCCACAATTTCAATGCAACCACAGATCTGCCACAGATTTGTCTCTGTGTGTGACAGGGCCTTTCCAATCAACAAAGTAAAGAATAATGGCAAATTAATCCAATGAAATGCTTTTGTGGTACTGAAGTTAAAGTATTAGTTCTAATCACCAGAGGACTATAGTTTTGTTTCCGCTTGGATAAACATTTAAATCTACAAATGTAGAAAACTTTAACTTGATATTAAACATGTGTGAATAATTTGGAAGGACACTAATCTGGTGGACACACCAGTATTCTCTGGCAGCCGAATGAGAGCCCTGCAAACCACTTCCTTTCTGTTTACATCCCTGGCTCGTTTTATGATTTGCTGGTCAGGCGCAATGTTATCATTGAGGTGTGACGCACCAACAATGAAGTAATAGGTCAGCTAAGCAAAAGAGGAGGCGCAAAGTAGGACACGGTTCATGGTTCCACTGATGTGGCCACTGGAGAGAGTTATGTGAATCGATTCTCTCATCTTTACTTGACAGCTCCAAAAATACACCATGGTGTAAAATACTTTGATCAAACATTTTCAATGGACTGTATTTTATTACATGAAAATTAAAGTGTATAGCTCATCAGTATCAGATTGTGGGTGTTACTCCCAGCATCCCTACTGTTCATCTGTTGGCAGTTTTGGTTTAGTTGGATATATACAATGTACAAAGCTGAAAAGCACTGTGTAATAGCAATTATTTGGTACTTCAGCTACGGGTCTATTGACCACTATGCATAATGACCTATTATAGGGGTAGTTGTGTTACACTGGGTTTGGAGGTCAGTTTCCTGCAGCTGTTGTGTAACTCCATATATCTGTGTACAGTTAAATATATATTACTGGCAATCTTTCACCCTGATTCATCACTTTCATATTTCCTTCAGTCACTTTTTTTTATCTCATGGCCTTTGATGACATTTATTACACCAAATACATCACAGTTAGTACATTTTGTTAAAAGTAAAATAAATGGTCTTTTTTCTGCTATTTATGATTTTTGCAACTTTTTTGGAACACCAAGTGGCATGTTTTGCAAATGTAACAAAAATTGGTAATAAAAATATCAAGTGCACATAAAATCACTCCAGGGGGTGACTAGTATACATTTGCAACAAATTTAGCAAATTTTTGAAAAGTCGCAAATCAAGAGAAAACATTTTGCAAAATGTTGCAAAGTTTTGAAAATTTGCAAATTAGGAAAAAACATCTGAAAAAACTAAGCAATGTTCACAGTTGAGAACGAATGAAAAAAGACACATATAACATAGACTTGAAAAATAGCGCAAAAGGAAAGATGAACTTGGTACAACAAAAAAGGCCCAAAATACCAAAATCTCATCAAAAAACAAATGAAATAATGAACACGTTTTTTGATCCTTAAAAACAAGTAATAGTTTTCAGACATAAATGGATATGGACCAATTTCCAAGTTTGTAATTTTTTCATGCCAAGTTTTTATTTTTCTGCTTAAAGCTTTGATGTGTTGTGCTTTTCTGTATCAACCATTTCAGTTTATATCTAAGTAGCTTCAATAAACTCTATTTCAGGAGACACTTAATGTTGTGTATTTAGTATTCTAGGGTGCCAATAATGTTGGCCACTGCTGAACTTTGCAAAAAAGGTCAAACACTAGCTTGAGTGTTTGAGAAAAGGTAACTTCTTTTAGTTCTATCTTCCTGCAGGCCCCTTATTGTAGAGCAAAATGGTGGAGCTTTAGAATGCGTAAATATTTTGTCCACATTAACAACAGATATCACCTAAGTAGAAGTGATACTAAACTCTCTTGTTTGAATGGAGCATTAGTGAGCATGTGTGACTGGTGCTCCCTTCACTGTGCAGAGGAGTGGTGGTCGCACATGCTCAGTTATGCTTCATTTAAACTTAGGACTCTGGGTTTGTAAAGGTGGCTTTACACACTGCAACATCGCAAACGACATCGCTGTAACGTCACCGGTTTTGTGACGTTATAGCGACCTCCCCAGCGACATTGCAGTGTGTGAAACACATCAGCAACCTGGCCCCTGCTGTGAAGTTGTGATCGCTACAAATCGTTCAGGACCATTCTTTGGTCCTTTGTTTCCCGCTGTGCAGCAAAGTTTTAGTGTGTAAAGGAGACATTACAGCGACTTCGTTAGCGACTTCCCTTTCAAAAAGCTGCTTTACAACGTCCCCAATGACTAGCTAGGTCGTTCTGCAGGTCCGGATCGCTGTTGCGTCGTTGGCCAGGTTTGCCTGTTTGACAGCTCACCAGAGACTTTGTAGCGATCCCAGCCAGGTTGGGATCGCTGGTGGGATCGCTAGAAAGTTTCAGTGTGTAAAGGGGCCTTAACTCTCAAATTTTGGGAGGATCTCAGCAGCTGGACCTTTAGTGATCACATCTTTTATCCCATAAATAAGTGATAAATGTTATTTATGGAACAACACATTGTAGATTTTCTTTACATCAGTCCCTTAACTAGACAAGTCAATTAACAATGAACAATGAAAGACATTCTGCCTCAAGATCTTCAGACAATAGGTTTATTTGAAACAGCTCCTGAATTAGTAGAGTAAATCTATTCCACTGAAAGAGACTCGAGCTAGTGACTGGTGCTGAGATTACTCTCCAGACAGAACATCCTAGACAGTTTAAATGCAAAGCTATTTTAAGTTGATTATGTTTTTCCGGAGTAACTATATTGCATTCATTATTCTTTTTGAAAACAAGATTGTGTCCTTTTCTAATTATATTTTTTTCAGGTTGTGTTAAGAATCCCGCAGCACCAAATATAAAACACAAACAGATTCAAGAACAAGCATGAGGAATATAGTGTATTTCAATTATTTGAAAATAGTAATTTAACCCCTTCACGACCTTGGACGGATCTATCCGTCCAGGATCGTGTCCCGTTAAGCCCCGCCCCCTGCCGCAGGCAGGCGGCGTGGATCGGCACACATATCAGCTGTTTTCAACAGCTGACATGTGTGCCTGCTAGCCGCGGGTGGAATCGCTTCCACCCGCGGCCATTAACCCCTTAAATCTTGCTGCCAAAGTCTGGCAGCAAGATTTAAATGCGCGCGGCCATGTTTGTTACTCACCGCCGCCCCCACCGGAAGTCACGTGTGTTATCACGTGACTATCGGTGGTTGCCATCGTAGCACAGGGTCATGTGATGACGCCTGCTGCTACGATGTTTCACTTTCATTTTCCCTCGGCCGAGAGCAGAGGGAAAACCAAAGTGACTGAATCTGCTGATTACAGCGGTATAGCTGTGATCAGCAGATAGCGATCAGCAATCGGATTGCTGATCGCTATAGCCCCCTAGGGGGACTAGTAAAATAAAAAAAAAAAGTAAAAAAAAAAGTTTTAAAAAAATAAAAAAAAAACAAAAAACCTAAAAGTTCAAATCACCCCCCTTTCCCCCCATTGAAAATTAAAGGGTTAAAAAATAAATAAATATACACAGATTTGGTATCGCCGCGTTCAGAAATGCCCGATCTATCAAAATATAAAATCAATTAATCTGATTGGTAAACGGCGTAGTCGCAAAAAAATTCCAAACGCCAAAATTACGTTTTTTGGTCGCCGCAAGTTTTACGCAAAATGCAATAACAGGCGATCAAAACGTAGCATCTGCGCAAAAATGGTACCATTATAAACGTCAGCTCGAGACGCAAAAAATAAGCCATCACTGAGCCATAGATACTTAAAAATAAGAACGCTACGTGTTTCGGAAAATGGCGCAAAACGTGCGCCACTTTTATTGGACAAACTTGTGAATTTTTTTTAACCCCTTAGATACAAGTAAACCTATACATGTTTGGTGTCTACAAACTCGCACCGACCTGAGGCATCACATAGATACCTCAGTTTTACCATATAGTGAACACAGTGAATAAAATATCTCAAAAACTATTGTACGATCACACTTTTTTTGCAATTTTTCCGCACTTGGAATTTTTTTGCCGTTTTCCAGTACACTATATGGTAAAACTTATAGTTTCATTTAAAAGTACAACTCGTCCCGCAAAAAACAAGCTCTCATATGGCAAGATTGATGGAAAAATAAAAATGTTACGCCTCTCAGAAGAAGGGGAGCAAAAAACAAAAACGCAAAAACGGAAAGTGCCCGGGGGCTGAAGGGGTTAATATTTATAGCTTCTATCACTTACCTAATCCTATTTGTTTTGTTTCAAAAACTATTGGCCTCCTATTATGTGTCGGCAGAATATTCCAGTCATAGGTCCATACTGTTAGCAAAAAAAATAACTGCACAAAAAGTGTCAATTGGGCTACTAAGACCTCTGAAAGAAATCACCAGATACTGTTTATGAGTAGTGATGGGCGATCCCGAACTGTAAAGTTCGGGGTCCATGCAAGGACCCCAAATACGGACTTCTCAGGGAAGTCTGTTAGGTCTCTTTCACACATCAGTGATTCTGGTACGTATGTGCTAGTTTTTATACGTACAGAATCACTGACATACGCAGACACATTATAATCAATGGGTCTGTGCACACATCAGTGATGTTTCATTGATAATGTCTCTGTGCGGTGTACACGCGTGTCCGTATGCTCTACACGGAGACATGTCCGTTTTTTTTCTGGCATCACTGATGTCCCACGGACCACACCTTGGTGTGAGCCGTGAAACATGTACCAGAAAAACATGGACATTGAAAACAAAAAGCATTTTAAACTCACCTTTCTCCAGCGACGCTGTGTTCTGCTTCTGCTCTCTGCAGCTTCCTGCCCGACCAATTACTGTCATGCATATTCATTTTTGCATGCACAGCCAACCCAGAAGCAGCTGCAGAGGTCAGACAGCGGCGGCCGGATGCTGCATCGTGGGACTCTTCAGCACCACAGACAGCAGGAGCGGGGACAAGTGAGTTTATCTCCATGTGCAATCACAGATCACGGATTGCACATGGACAACCCACGTGTGCCGTGTATAATGGAACACGGTGGAACACGTGTTTTTAACACATCAGTGAAAAACGTTTGTGTTATTATTCAGTACGAAAATTACAAATTCGAGGCTAATGCAATGTATTAGAGGAAAAAAAAAGTAAAGTTCTATGAAGAACCTATGGACTAAAAATACTGGACACACCCCTAGATGAATTGCTTAACTGGTCTAGTTTGCGAAATGGGGTCAGTTGTGGGAGGTTTCTGCTATTTAGGCCTCTTAGGGCTCTGCAAATGCGACATGGTGCCCACAATCTAATTTAGCCAAATTTCTGTTCTTAAATTAAAAGGGTGCTCCTTCCCTTCTCATCCCTGCCATTTGTCCAAAAAGAGGGTTCTGACCACATGTGGGGTTATCCTTGTGCTCAGAAGAAACTTTTGTAACAAATTATGGGACCCATATTTTTGCTCTTACTCTTGTAAAAGTGAAAAAATTGGGATTAAAGCGACATTTTAGTACAGAAATTATTATTTTTTTATTTCATTTTGCATTAATCCCTATTTAGCACCTGAAGGGTTAAAACATTTAGGGATGCAGTTTTTAAAATGGTATCACTTTTGGAAAGTTTCCAATATATAGGCCCCTCAAAATCCATTTAAATCTAAATACAGTATTGTTCGTTTTATAAGACACACGAGATTATAAGACGCACCCCAAATATAGAGATAAAAAAGGTAAAAAAAATGGGGTCCATCTTATACTCTGGGGGTATCTTACCGTAGGGAGACGACAGCAGTCGTGGAGCGGTATCACAAGAGGCAAGGATGGTGCTGTAGTAGGGCAGTGTTCTCTGCTGTGTGGCCGGCTGTGCTAACTGCTGTGTGGCCAGCAGTGCTTGCTGCTGTGTGGCTGGCCGTGCTGGCTGCTGTGTGGCTGGCGGTCCTAGCTGCGGTGGGGGCCGTTCTGACTGTGTGGAGCAGGACAGAGCGGGGGTGAGATGCTCTGTCGGCGGTGTGATCTTCAAATAATGCCATCCGGAATCAGTGCCTGCGCAGATTCAGCTTTTGGCTCAATGACAATCCGAGAGGTCCATCTGCACATGCGCCGACTTCAGGTGGCATTATTTGAAGATCGCACTGCCAACAGAACATCTCCCCCGCCGCATCACCTTGCTCCACACATCGCCCACCACAGCCAGCACAGCTCCGCACTGCCAACAGAGCATCTCACCTGCCATACCGCTCTGCTCCACACAGCACCAACTGCAGCCAGCACAGCGCCCATTCTCCACCTCTTGGTAAGCTACATTCGGATTTTGAGACGCACCCCTTATTTTCCTCCCACATTTTTGGGAGAAAAATGCGTCTTATAATCCGAAAAAAAGGTAGGTCTCGAAAGAAACGTATATTTCTTGAAAAAAAAGAAAAATTGCTACTTAACTTTTAATCCTTCTAACATCCTAGCAAAATAAAATGAAGTTTGAAAAATTACACAAATGTCAAGTAAACATAATTTAAATGTTTTTTATTAATTATTTCAACAACATGACTAACTGGTTTAAGGATATAAAAAGTTTAAAAACGGCAACATTTTCAACACTTTCACCAAAATGCCAATATTTTCACAAATAAACTCCTAAAATATCGATCTAAATTTACCACTAACATAAAGTACAATGTGCCATGTAAAATAGTCTCAGAATCACTGGGAATCGTGGAATTATTCCAGCGTTATTACCACTTAAAGTGATTATGGTCACATTGAAAACAATTGGCTTGGTCATTAAGGTCAACAAATGGCTCAGTCACTAAGGAGGTTATTAGTGAATCCCTATGTCATGCTCCATGTTCTCAAGCCCTGAAAAAAGAATATCATTTGTGTTCAAAGTGTTAATTTAAATATATCGATTTTATACTATGTATAAAGCAATGGCATATATTTCATAATATACATGCATGATATGTACAGGAATACCTTAGGATCTTAAAGTGATTGTCGCTCTTATGATAAAAGTCTACAGTCACTCTGTGTGACTGCAGACTTCTGAGTCCTTACAGTGCACACTGTCAGGATTTTCTGGGCAAGTGACTATGTGACTGCCGGTATGCTAATTGAAAATGAATGAAAGTGAATTTGAATAAGAAATGTACCCACAGCCTGGAGGTGCCAACCAACTGATTGATAAAGTAATCACCTACGGAAGATTATGGGGATTTATCTGAGCTTGGGGTGGCATGGGGCCACCAGCTTTTTCCTGATGTGCCCCGTCATATGGAGCTAAACCATTAAAGGTAGCCCTTAACATAAAGACTTAAGATACACTGAATATGGCTGTCAAAATGCAGATTTAATAGAATAAATATATAATAAATCTCATGAAGTTTAAATGCGCTTTAGAAGTCAAAGAAGATGACACTTAATTTTAACAAGTACTTTACTTTGTGAATCTTTGATTACAGATGTGCCGGCTTTAAATTTCCCTTGATCATTTATCATCAAAGAAGCATTGTCACAACAGTAATAAAGATCAGGGTCATCTGAATCTGTTAAATGTGACCATTCAAGGGGTTTAAAGAGATATCTGTTATATTATGAATCATACCTTTATCACACTATGAATTATACCTTGTAAATGTAGAAAGGTTTGAAACAGAATTTTTTTCAGCTTTTTTTGTACAAAGGGCATAGCAAGCTTTACTGCAACAGCACTGATAAGGAAATCACCTCCACGGTCGATTGTAATGAGAATAAATGTGTCTTGTGGCTTCTTGATGGGCATTTATAGTGTGGAAACCCTCTTTTAAGTTGTAAGAAAGCAAATGACTTCTTTCTTAAACACTAGCGCTTCAATAGTTTTAAATTGTTCAGTCATCTCACAATTTCAATTTGTTATAATAAAAATAATCATAAGTTAAAATATAATTAATAACATTTCTACTTCAAGTTCCATTTTTCATACACATACAGCGAATTATAATGAAGTATATATAGATATACGACAATATATTTGTGGACATTGGAGATGTGTTGATCTTCAAATCAACTTTAGTTAAACTTCCTGAAATACTCTGGTCCAGATGAATTCCAACAATTTGCTTTTCAATTTAAAGGCTTCAGCCAGACAGTAGGCTCTTGAGGAAATACATCCCAAAACGAGTATTGGAAGGAGGGAACGGAAGAAGCTTTCACCATTCCATCCATAGTAAGTCTCTACGCATTGGGGAATGAGGATTAATACATTTCAAATGTTATAAATGGTATAGTAAGTAATAATCCTCAGCCACTGTCAGCAATTTACAATATAAACTCATTAGAGTTATGTGACTCTTCATAAACACTGCTGATAGGGTTTGACATGGGCTATACCCACTAAAGGCATATAGACATTTTGTATACTTATACTTATTTATTGCATGTGGACACTTTATTGCTATTACCCTACACTTAGCACTTGAATACTTTAACATAGATAATAGCAATCCTCCATACAGAGCGGAAACCTGTACATACAAATATTGTAATTGGAAAAATGTTATATATTTAGGTGTGAATATTCTCCGCTCACGCCCTATATATGTATCACCATTTTTATAAGCGTGTTATATTCTGTGTATGTTTTTAATATGTTAAATAAAAGCTAATTTTAGGCCTTATACTTTCTAGTGTTTTGTTGTAATAGTTCTTAATAATGCAACATCATATAACATGGCCTAGCACAATCAATTAGGAGCACTATCACAGGGAATAAAAAATATCAAGGCAGCGGAAGGAGCAGCAATTTCCATATTTTACAGCCTAGCGATAGGAGAGCACAAAGTTCAATACACATAAGGATAGAAATAGGCTAAAATCTGGTTGTAGTTTAATAATTCAGTGCTGATGTACCATATGAAATATGAGAGTAATAGTCTCAGACTGTGAATAATCCAAAGAGTTAAGTGATATATAGGGAAGTGCTGTACCTCCATAGTCACTCTCCCTATGAATTCATACTTCTGAGATTTGCTGCTGTACAGCACCTAAATAACAGCAGGTCCTGCCAGCAAGAAAAATAATTTAATGCTGCTCTGTCAAATCAAGGCTTGTGTGTAATAAAAAGTGATTTTCATGGTTTGTGAGATGGACAAACCATATTGTTTTGTATTTCATTTGCTTTTTTTTAAAAAAAGTTTTATTAATAATAATAATAATAATAATAATAACAATAATAACAAAGGCAACAGAAAAATCTCCACCTTACTGAAAATTAAAAGCAGCTGTCTAGCGCACAAAGTATACGTGTTGGTAAAAAAAAATGTATTTTTTTTCATACTTCATTTATGTAAGAGCCTAAAATTACCCCCGTACACTCCTCTTGAATACAGCAGCCAGTTGCAGGTGTTGGCTTTTGGGAAGTGAATGTGTATAGTTTTTCTTGCCCTCTCCTTTTCTCCTAGCTATATGACTAAGAATGTGCCTGTGTTAAAAAGCTCAGAAGGCATTCAATACCTTTTTAGGGGACGTCAGAGTGTTATACACATCTTTTCTGGTTAATTTAAAGTATTGAAATTGGTGGCAAAGTTAATCACCATGGGGGAAAATTTGGGGGAAAATTATTATATGGGGGAAAATTTTCTGAAAATGGCAAATTAGAATTTCAAAAGATATGCTTGTTTACATTTACACAGGGTGGTGTAGCGGGTGTTACAGATGCTCTGTCAGCGGTGCGAGCTTCAAAGAAATGGCAGATGAGATCTTGAGCTGAGAGTTCCATTTGCGCACACGCCAACTCCGTGCACAATTATTTAAAGCCCGCACTGCCGACAAAGCATCTCACCTGCCGCATCGCCCTGCTCCACAGACTACACCGCAGCCAGCATAGACCCCGACGCAGCCAGCATAGCCCCTACTGCAGCCAACACAGCACCCTGCCCAAGCCAATACAGCACCCCGTAGCCAGTACAGTCCTCAACACAGCCAGCACAGCGCCCCGCAGCCAGCACTGCACCCATTCTCCACTTCCCAGTAAGCTATATTCGCATTACAAGAGGCAACTCTCATTTTTTGGGAAGAAAAGTGTGTCTTATAATCCGAAAAATATGGTATTCATGTACATCTACAAAAAATATTAAATTTAAATTCACAACCAAAATATTGGACCTATGCGTATTCCCAAAAATATGTCTGTGCATCATCAATTCTAGGAGAACAAAATGTGTCCAGCAGCTTTTTCCATAAATTTACAATAAGGATTTTATGAGATTTGAGATTATAAATATAAAATATATGCATTTTATGTTAGAAGAAAAGAACACGGTAAGAACCTATTTTCATTGCCAGTAAAGCACAATTAAATGCAAAATTTATTGTCCTTTGTCCACCTCTTGTCAATAAAAGTCTCATTATGGTACAATTTATGTTTTATTTATACCATTTGAATTAAGTGAAGTTTGCTTTATTTAAGAAACCTTATTTTAAATGACCTATTATGAAAATAAAAATTGAGGGTGCTATTCCTTGCAATACACCTTTTTATTGCCAATAGTGTTTCCCACTTGGGGGAGCCCAGCTAATCCATGTGTTCAATGGACTGCATGTTGTTTTTAATAATAGCTGGTTAATCATTCATTTTTATTAGATTGGTGCTGTAGAAAAACTGAACACTTGTCAGATTACAGATTGTTTCTGTGGGAAAGCCTCTGATTACCTCAGTGTCAGTGGAGCATCATTTTACAAAGCATGCACCTTTAATTTTGATAGATTAGCCCAATACAGATGTAGGACTAAGGTAGGAGTTCCACTTACGTATGACTCGCGCAAGTATTGCATCGTATCACCCGGCATGGCCGCACACTCTCCTGACAGGAGCGGGTCGGCTGCATGTATTTCTATGCAGCTGACCAGCTCCTGTCAGGAGAGTGTGCAGCCATGCCGGGTGATGCGATGTGCAAGTGGAACTCTGACCTAACTGGAATGTCCTAAGTTGTCTTCCTGCCTTTAATGCAAGCTCACACTCTGAGCCCTCATCTTTCCCTGCACATGTCAGCTGATCTGATCAGCCAACATGTGCCTCTAACAGCTGCAGGTGGATCGGAGATCTGCCGTCCAGCTTTAATCAGTTAAACCATGCTGTCAGTCTCAGACAGCGGGATTTAGTTCCCACTCCCATCAGTGGCCCAGTGATGTGATAGAGGGTGTCAATGGGTTGCTATGACGGCCAGAAGTCAAGTGAGACCTCAGGGTTTGTGATGACAAACTTCCCGTGAGTGTCGGCTGCGAGGCGGCATTCATAGGAGGTCATAATTTCTGTTGTATAGAGGAGTCTTATGCACTACTCTATCCAGCACAACCAATTGGAAGATTGCAGCTTCAAATCCCCTAAGGGTTCTAGTAAAAAAGTGAAAAGAAATTTTTAAAAGATTAAAAAAATAAAAAAACACAAATCACCCCCTTTTGCCAACTGAAAATAAAACAATAAAAAAACATGTTTTTGTATCACTGCGTTCAGAAATGTCCGATCTAACAAAACATAAAATGAATTAATCTAATCAGTAAACAGCGTAATGAAAAAATAATTCAAATGCCAGAATTTCATTTTTGGCTGACCCAGCATTTCAATAACATGCAATAAGAGGCGGTATCAGTAAAAACATCAGTTTAGTGCGCAAACAATAAGCCATCTCACCGCCTCAGATCACAACAAATAAAAACGTCGCAGTTCTCGAAAAAATGGTGCCAAAAGCAAATTTTGCTTTCCAAAACGGCTGAATTTTTTTCACTACTTAAATTGAAAGAAAACTATACATGTCCGGAATCTACATACTCGTGCTGATCTGGGGAATCATAGTGCCAGGTTAGTTTTACCATATAATCAACATGGTAAATAAAAAAATCTAAAAATAATCGTGGGATTTTTTTTTTTTTTTTTTTGCAATTTTACCACACTTGGAATTTTTGTCCCATCTTCAAGTACAGTATATGGTACATCTACAAGCCCTCATATGGCTATATGGACAGAAAAAAAATGTTATATTTCTTGGAAGAATGGGAAGAATAAACAAAAATGGAAAATGACCATGTCATGAAGGGGTTGAAGAAGCCCTCAATTAATAAAAATGAGAGGGGAGGGTACATTTATTTTAGAAAATATTATTGGAGATGATGAATCAATATAATTAATTTATTAAAATGGTGCAAGCAGAATTATTAATGTGGCATTGTTTTGTAGAGATTTTCAACATTTTTCACATCCTTATGCCACCTTGCACTCTTGTCATTAAAGAGAATCTGTCACTAGTTTTTTGCGATGTATTCTGAAAAAAAGCATGATATCGAGGGCAGAGACCCTGATTCCAGCAATGTATCATTTACTGGCTACTTGCTGTAATTTTTAAAAAATCCCTGTCTTCTCTGCTGTAGATCTACCAGTTCTCTGAATGCTGAGCTCTGTATTACCCCACGCACACCACTGATTGGCAGCTTTCTGTGTACACTGTGCATAAGCAGAAAGCTAACAATCAGTAGTGTGGACATCATTGGACTACATGTCAGCTGGACAAGAAGTCTTGTACTCATAACCTTCTGCTGACAAAACAGTGATTTTATAAGAGCTACAGTAAGCAGCCTAGTAAGCCATGCCTCGGTGGTAGAGATGAGAGAAACCACAGATGTTCAAGTTTTGCAGGTCTGACTTTAAAAAATGTCTGATTCAGGACCAGACTTGAACCCGAACTTGAGTCCGGATGCTGAATCCCATATATGTCTATGGGGACCTGAACATGTATGCTTTAAAATGCTGCTAGTAAGGGCTTGGAGGATGCGAAGCAGGAGAATTATACTTACCAAGTCACCCGTATGGCTGTCACACTGCTGCCAGGTCCAATAATTAACTCTCCTGCATATTCACTGCTTCTTCTGCCCACCTGTGTTGGCATCTGTGATTGGGTGTGTTTTTTTGCTTCTTTAAAAAAAGGATTTTTGTGTCTTTGTGTTTATTTCTTTTTACTTAAATTGTTAGTAATGGGAAAGTCTTGTAGATCCCTCCCTATTACTAACCTTGAGCTTGATGAAAGCTGTGTTTTTTTGACAAATCACAGCTGCTGATAACCCCTCATATTACTCCAATTGCCACTGCTCCAGAGCAATCAGGAAGCACTGGGTAAAGTGCCAAAATTGTCGCACCTATAGGATGCGACAAATCTGGGTAGGCTGCTATTTTTAGGCTAAGGGGCCCATAAACCATGGACCTCCTCAGCCTGAGAATACCAGCCCCCACCTGTCTACTTTATCTTGGCTGGGTATCAAAATTGGGGAGCACCTCACGCCATTTTTTTTAAACCATTTATTTAAATCATTTTAAAAAAGCTGCATGGAGTCCCTCGTATTATGATACACAGCCAAAATAATGCAGACAGCTGGGGGCTTCAGCCTGTACCGGTCTGCTTTAACTGTGCTGAGTATCAATATACGGGGGATAATACATCATTTTTTTCAATTATTTATTTTTACACTCCACAACCAATCACAGACGCTGTCGCAGTCTGACTGTAACAAATCACACACGCTGGCACAGAGGGTGGGGAAAGCAGTGAAGATCCATGAGGGTTGTTAATTGGATCCAGAAGCAGTGTGACAGCCGCACGTAGACTTGGAAAGTATAATTATCCTGTTTTAATCTCTGTTTTGCTTTCTTTTAACTTTTTTTTAATTTTTATCCGGGTGGCCGAATCCAGACAGTAACACGGACTTCCCTAAGACATCCATGTTCGGGGTCCATACACGGACACAAAACTTTACAGTTTTGGGTTCGCCCATCACTAGTCAAAGGAATCAGAGTCTCTGTCTCTACATCATGCTGTTCACACATTATGAAGCAAAACTTGCTGACAGATTCACTTTCAGAAATTTGTTGCAATTATGTCGACTTCCCCTTAATAAAATGTCCTATTTTCCCTTTTAGTTTTGATTAGAAATCATCCAGTATAAGAAAAATCCTAGATATTATGAAAGCGAAAAAAATGTCTTAGGTTATGTTCACACGTTGCATTTTTGAGGGGTTTCTTTTTCATTTGTTTTATACAGATAAAAATCTGATTGGCACTCCCGGGTGTATGCACCTGACGGCTTCCTAAGGCTTGGTGCACATGTTCAGTGACGTCATTGGGAGATTATTCCCTGAGCATGCGCAGCATTCCTGGAGTGCTGTCTGAAAGCGTGCACAGTCCGGGTGCCCTTCACGGCGTGTGCGTTTCTCATCTGGGGTCAATTCTCTCTAAGGGGACACGCTACATAATATGGGCATTTGGAATACAACACACTTCTGTCCTCCTTCCCCTCCTGCTGAGGAAGCGAATGCGACACTCGCGTCCGGGATCGGGAGCCGTACACAACACTTATATGACTTTTGACAGCTGAAAGACCATTTACCTTTGGGTGAGCAATGTTTATATTTGTGCAGGAGTACTAGGTGATTGTGCCTTTGATAATGTGATGTAATTACTCTGTGCATTTCACCCCTGTATTTATTTATGTGGATAAGCTCACTATGGGAGTGCTGCATTGTTTGCAAATGAAATGAGATTGTATTATATTGTGAATCTGCATGACTATGTCAGCACCTCTGCGTTCTGGCTTGACAACTAAACTACAGCATTTTGACAAATGTAAACACTGCATTTGACACAAAAAAGCAGTAAAATGCATGCGTTTTCAATGCGTTTTTGCCGCGTTTTAAACAGTGCGTTTTGAGATTGAGAAGTCAATGGGTGGAAAATGCAACTAAAACTCAATAAAGAAGTTACATGCTGCTTTTTTTCTGCAACGATTTTGACAAATATTTGTCAAACAAAATGCTGCCTTAAAAAAAAACAACGTGCGAATGGAAAATCTGATAAACTTTGCTGGGGAAGCAAAATGAATGCATTTTGTCATTGAAAGGCTGCAGTTTAAAAAGCAACCAAAAAGCAAGAAAAAAAGCACACATGCGCACATGGCCTTAGGGCTCATGCGCACGTAACTGCTGAATAGCTTCAAGAGGAACCTCAAGACCCACCTCTTCCAACAAGCCTACAACCTACAATAGCCCTCAGTCCAGTAGACTACTGTGCAACCAGCTCTGTCCTCACCTATTGTACCATCACCCATTCCCTGTAGACTGTGAGCCCTCGCGGGAAGAGTCCTCTCTCCTCCTATACCAGTCTGTTATGTACTGTTAATGATTGTTGTACGTATACCCTTTCACTTGTAAAGTGTCATGGAATAAATGGCGCTATAATAATAAATAATAATAATAATATTCTGCAGCGATTTGACCTCACCTGTGCGCTTCAAATCACTGTAGAAACACTGCATAATGGATGCAGTTTTTTTGTAGAAAAAAGTCGATTTCATGCGCTATGGCTGCTGCCCCCACCATAGACAGAGTGGGAGCTGCATCCAGAACGCACAAATAATTGACATGCTGCTTTTATGAACGCACGGATTTGGGTAAAAAGTTTAGTACCGAAATCGCTGTGTTTATAAAAGCATCATGCGCACGTATCATGCACAATCTTCATAGATTGCGCAGGGGACGCAGGACGCATGCATTTACGCTGCAGTGCAATACACAGCGTAAATGCATGTAAGTACACAATGTGCGCACGAGCCCTTACAATGCAACAATTAACCAGCATGACTCCCTTCTTGCTCTGTCACTAGTCTGGGGATATACTGGTTTTGGAAGTCCTCTGTATATACCCATTTTTATATTTGATGATCAAAAAAACTTCTTAAGGATATTATTTTTGTTTGTTTTTTCTATCAATAAATATTATATCTTATGAATATAATACTCCATGCGTGTTTTACACACAGATTGAAAATGTATTGGTTGGAGTTTATTTAGACAGGTTGTCCGTAATTAAACAGTTTTTTTATAAGAAGGAGTGCAGACATGTACTGTAGGCAGCTTTGCTCTGTAGAGTCTAGGCTTTACCTTGCTCAAGGACAGCTTTGTGTGACAATGATGCATTCAGACCGGGAGCTGGACTACATACACATGCTCCATCACTTCCCAAGAAGTGGGTAGTCTGTACCAGTGGTCGAGCAGCTTGATTACATCGCTTTCTGACAGAAAAGGAATGCAGCTTTTATGATAACATGTGTATAAGGATTCATGCAGACCACTGTGAGAGCCATCCAGAGCATGTCAAGACAAGTCTATTCAAGGCAGCCTTAAGTGGAAAGCTGACAGTGGTGAGGGGATTATGGGACTCCGTGATATATGATTTTATTGTTTAAACAAATCAGTGTATCATACGCCATGCTGTTCTCATAAAAAATGCTGATATCAGATAGCGGTACAGAAGTGATTGTCCATTACAAAGATTTGCCTCCCTCCAGGGTTCAGAACCTAAGGGTCAGGGAATTAATTAACATGTAATATTACTATTTCTGTAATTAAATCCTCATCCATTCATGAAAGCAATTAGAAGGAAGAGCACTATTAATTAAATGGCAAACCACAAGCCCCTAGAAACTGAATTACGGATATAATATGATGTAGTAAAGGAGCACTAGTATAAATATAGCAGATACATTTATATACATTTTATGAACCAAACCAAGTGTTGACATATCACTTGTTCACTTAGTGCTTGTTAAATAAGGTGCTCTTATATTAACCTCTTCCTCACCTTTCTCCAAGAGTCCTACCTTTTACATAGTGTTGAGCGAGTAGTAAACTATTCGCACTCGCTATGTTGTTAGCAAGTACTGTCAGCAACTCGCATCTTCGTTACGAGTAGCAGATGCAATGTAAGTCAATGAGAAATACTCGCTAAGTAGCGAGTAACCCGAAAGCCGTACTATTCGCTACTCACACGAAAAGTACTCCTTTCAGGTTACTCGATACTTAGAGAGTATTTCCCATTGACTTATATTGCGCCCGCTACTTGGAACGAATATGTGAATAGCGGACAGTACTTGCTAACAACATAGCAAGTACAAATAGTTAACTACTCACTCAACACTACTTTTACATTTTCTGTCCCCATAGATGTGTGTGGGACAAGTTGTAATTTTAAATTACACAATCTATTTTACTACACAGTGTACTGGAAAACTAAAAAAAATCCAAGTATGGCTAGGTGGCGGAAAATAATTGAGACATTGTTTTTTGGGAATTGTAGCTTGACAATATGATATCCTCATCAATACGAATGTGGCAATACCAAACATGTCCAGATTTTTTTTTTATTATTTTAGTTGTGAAATAAAAATGCAAATTTTTTTTTTTTTTTTTTATTGTGTCTCTATTTTCTGTGACTTGTATAATTTTCACTTATTGGTTGATGAAGCTGTGAGAAGGTTTATTTTTTGAGGGGCAAACTGATAGTTGTATTGATTCCATTTTGGCATAACTGTGACATTTTGATCATTTCTTACAGCAGACCATCAGACTGAACTCGGATGTCATTTATGCCACCAATGACAATGGAGAAGATGGAGAAATTGTTTTATGCAAGAGAATAGAATAACATTTATATGACACTCGGCTGAATATTTGATAAGCAGTTAAGCACATGAAAGAACCAGAACATATGCTCGTGTGACTTCGGCCACAGAGTCAGATGCTGGCTGTGACACACAGCCATTATCTGCCATGTCCTTCCACTGCTGACTTGCGCTATATGCATATGTACATGCCTTTATGATAATGAAAAGATAATACTTTTCTAACAATTTAGAATTCTTACTCATCCATCACATAAAATCATTAGTGGAAAAAAAAGAAATTATACTGTAGTCTGATGATTCCAGCTTTTAACTTGAAAGGTCAAGCTATAGGACAGTATGGTTACTGCCTTTTAAAAAAAAACATAAACTAGGTTTGCAGGATGTAAAAATATACTGAAAATCACCAGGGAAGTGATAATGTCCATCAAATACGTTGGGCAAATCCGCCGTCCATTGACAACATCTGAAAAAAGTATGTATGTTCTTTATATTGTGGCTCCACAGTTTGCATAGGTTTCCATCAACAGTCAAAAAAGAGTGATATATAAAAAAGCAGTGTTTATGATAGTGCTTTATGAGTTTTAACAAAATAAGCTGACTTTGTGGAGTACCCACTGATCGGGCACACAATGGTTAGCTGCTAGAGCTAGAAAAGCAACGGATAATGAAACATTAGATGTCTATGTTGATGTGCATTTGACCAATGTCTTTATTTATCCAATATTTTCAAAGCAGAACCCTACTGCACATAAGATTATTTTATTGAGTGTAGATTTTATTTTATCTCAAGTCTTTTAGGTGGGTCAACAAGGCCCCTTTACATATAATTTAAAACTCAAACTGCAAACATTGTTAAACAGATATCCCATACCTGATGATGATGCTATGCGTACGTTCTACAGTATATTGCATAATACTTTTATTATTGTCTAATATTACAATTTGCATTTTAGAAATCCAGCTCTATTGACACATTTATAAAATGCTTATTTTAATATCATAATTACACCATCATTCTGACATTGCTTTTGAAAGTGAGTACACCACCCTCATCAAATATATAACAACCATGTAACGATGTTTGTATAATGAAAATTGGTGACAGATTCATTTTACGGGCTCAGTCACATCTCTCGTCCGCGGATCGCATCGCAATTCTCTGACTGATCGGCTGATCTGAGAGTGACACTGTGTATTTTTATCAGTCACTCTCAAGTCAGGAGAGCCACTGGCAAGTAAAGACCCCGTCACACACAACGAGATTGCTAACGAGATTGTTGCTGAGTCACAGTTTCTGTGACGTAGCACCGATCTCGCCAGCGATCTCGTTATGTGTGACACCTACCAGCGATCAGGCGCCTGCTGTGAGATCGCTAGTTGTTGCCGAATGGTTTGGACCATTTTCTTCAAAGGTGATGTCCTGCTGGGCAGGATGTATCACTGTGTTTGACGCCTACCAACGACCTCCTAACTGGGTTCCACCGCCGCCGAGATCGTTATACAGGTCTCTCATCGTTACTGCGTCGTTGGTAAGGTCTGACTGTGTGACATCTCACCAGCAACCTCCCAGCAACCTACCAGCGATCGTTATCAGGTTGTATCGTTGTCGGGATCGCTGGTAAGTTGTGTGTGATGCGGTCCTTGCACGAGTCATATGGCTGTGACTGTGCCCTAACAAATAAACCTGATTAACAAGCTTTAAAATTGTTATATTTGATCACATTGATCAGAAACATGATACATATAATTCTATGCACTTTATTATACCCCTGTGTGCTTGAAATTTTTTACATTTAGGGCATGAGCACATGTTGAGTATTTGGTGAGTTTTTTACCTCAGTGTTTGTAGCCAAAACCAGGAGTGGATAAAAAAAAATCCAGCAGAGGTGCCCGTGTTTCTATTATACTTTTCCTCTGATTGTTCCACTCCTGATTTTGGCTACAAATACTGAAGTAAAATACTGACCAAATACTGCATGTGGCTTTAAGTTCCAGGCCTGGATGAAGAATAACCATATGTGAAACAGCTGCTGCCTCATGCCATGTGTCTTTGTATTCTTCAAACCATGATTAATTTATAAAAATCTTGGATTTATCAGTGGTGAGGCTTTCTGCCTAGTTTTTAATGAAGACTATACATGAATGTTGAGCACTAAGCTTTTCTATCTGTACGCCGAGTTCCAAAAACCATAGACAATCACATGAAGTTTTAATCAGAACTATCTAACAAAATATCAAAGCTACTCTGATTATATATTCCTTTTCTGTAAATTGCACAGTATATAAGCTAATTGTTTAAATAATTAATGATATATTATATAAATGTGAAAATAGATAGATTCAAGGTAGAGAAATATATGAAATATAGCTCACTAAACAGGAAGGTAGATAGATGTAGTATGGTTGAGAAATCCTTCTACATAAATTGTACCTAAAACTTCATAAGTCCTAAATGTACATGAAGTCCTACAAGTAAACAAAGATATCCACATGAACATATAAATGAAAAATATTATACTTTGTAATTTGTATTTTTCTCAATATGATCTAATATCATAGGTAAGTGGCAAAAGTATTGGAACTTTCCTCTCAGTATCTGCTGTGACCACTAGTGATGAGCGAGCATGCTTGTAACTACTCGGTACTCGCACGAGTATCACTGTACTCGGGCTGCTCGGCGGGTACCGAGTAATTTTGCAATACTCGTGCTTTACTCGTGGTCTTCATTTCTGCATGTTGGCGCTCTTTTGAGAGCCAGCCCTCATGCAGGGATTGGCTGGCAGACCACTGCAATGCCACAGCCCTGTTAGTTGTGGAATTGCAGTGATTGGCCGGCCTGCACAGCGTGACCGAGCCTTTATACCGGCCGGCGCGCTGTGCTCTGTACACAGCCATCTCATATTCCCTGCTTTCCACGCCCACAGGCGCCTATGATTGGTTGCAGTGAGACACGCCCCCACGCTGAGTGACAGGTGTCACACTGCACCCAATCACAGCAGCCGGTGGGCGTGTCTATACTGTGCAGTAAAATAAATAAATAAATAATTAAAAAAACAGCGTGCGGTTCCCCCCAATTTTAATACCAGCCAGATAAAGCCATACAGCTGAAGGCTGGTATTCTCAGGATGGGGAGCCCCACGTTATGGGGAGCCCCCCACCCTAACAATATCAGTCAGCAGCTGGCCAGAATTGCCGCATACATTATATGCGACAATTCTGGGGCTGTACCCGGCTCTTCCCGATTTACCCTGGTGCGTTGGCAAATCGGGGTAATAAGGAGTTATTGGAAGCCCATAGCTGCCAATAAGTCCTAGATTAATCATGTCATGCGTCTATGAGACACCCTCCATGATTAATCTGTAAGTTACAGTAAATAAACACACACACACGAAAAAATCCTTTATTAGAAATAAAAAACACACACATATACCCTGGTTCACCACTTTAATCAGCCCGAAAAAGCCCTCCATGTCCGGCGTAATCCAGGATGATCCAGCGTCGCATCCAGCGCTGCTGCATGCAGGTGACAGGAGCTGCAGAAGACACCGCCGCTCCGGTCACCTCCACACAGCAAATGAACACAGCCGCGCGATCAGCTGCTGTCACTGAGGTTACCCGCTGTCACCGCTGCATCCACCGGTGGCCGCGGGTAACCTCAGTGACAGCAGCTGATCGCGCGGCTGTGTTCATTTGCTGTGTGGAGGTGACCGGAGCGGCTGTGTCTGCTGCGGCTCCGGTCACCTCCATGCAGCAGCGCTGGATGCGACGCTGGATCATCCTGGATTACGCCGGACATGGAGGGCTTTTTCGGGCTGATTAAAGTGGTGAACCAGCGTATATGTGTGTGTTTTTATTTCTAATAAAGGATTTTTTCTGGTGTGTGTGTGTTTATTTACTGTAACTTACAGATTAATCATGGAGGGTGTCTCATAGACGCCTGACATGATTAATCTAGGACTTATTGGCAGCTATGGGCTGCCATTAACTCCTTATTACCCCGATTTGCCAACGCACCAGGGCAAATCGGGAAGAGCCGGGTACAGCCCCAGAACTGTCGCTTATAATGTATGCGGCAATTCTGGGCGGCTGCTGACTGATATTGTTAGGCTGGGGGGCTCCCCATAACGTGGAGCTCCCCATCCTGAGAATACCAGCCTTCAGCCGTATGGCTTTATCTGGCTGGCATTAAAATGGGGGGGACCGCACGCCGTTTTTTTTTAATTATTTATTAATTTATTTTACTGCACAGTATAGACACGCCCACCGGCTGCTGTGATTGGGTGCAGTGTGACACCTGTCACTCAGCGTGGGGGCGTGTCTCACTGCAACCAATCATAGGCACCGGTGGGCGGGGAAAGCAGGGAATAGGAGATTGTTTAATGAGCGGCCGGCTTTTTCAAAATAGTAAAAGCCGCCGGTCACCTCCACGCAGCTAATGAAGGGAATAGCGCGATCAGCTGCTGTCAGTCAGGTAACTCCCGGCCACCGCTGGATCCAGCGGTGCCGCGATTAACCTCAGTGACAGCAGCTGATCGCTCTACTCACCTCAGTTGGTGCATGGAGCTGACTGGAGCGGCGGTGAGTAGCGCGATCAGCTGAGCTGTCACTGAGGTTACCCGCGGCCACCGCTGCATCCACCGCTGGATCCAGGTAACCTCAGTGACAGCTCAGCTGATCGCTATACTCATCTCATTAGCTGCGTGGAGGTGACCGGAGCGGCGGTGTCTTCTGCAGCTCCTGTCACTTCCATGCAGCAGAGCTGGACGCGACGCTGGAGGACTGTGGAGTACGCCGGACATGGAGGGTTTGTCGGGGTTAATAAATTGGTAATGAGGGACTTTGTTAGTGTTTTTTATTTCTAATAAAGGATTTTTCGGGTGTGTGTGTTTTTTAACTGTAATTTACAGATTAATCATGGAAGGAATCTCGGGGAGACGCCTGACATGATTAATCTAGGATTTAGTGGCAGCTACGGGCTGCCATTAACTCCTTATTACCCCGATTTGCCAACGCACCAGGGTAAATCGGGAAGAGCCGGGTACAGTCCCAGAACTGTCGCATCTAATGTATGCGGCAATTCTGGGCGGCTGTTGGCTGATATTGTTAGGGTGGGGGGCTCCCCATAACGTGGAGCTCCCCATCCTGAGAATACCAGCCTTCAGCCGTATGGCTTTATCTGGCTGGTATTAAAATTGGGGGGACCGCATGCCGTTTTTTTTAATTATTTAATTATTTATTTCACTGCACAGTATACACACACCGGCTGCTGTGATTGGTTGCAGTGAGACAGCTGTCACTCAGTGTGGGAGCGTGTCTCACTGCAACCAATCATAGGCGCCGAAAAGCAGGACAGCAGGGAATAGGAGATTGATTAATGAGCGGCCGGCTTTTTCAAAAGAGGAAAAGCCACCGGAGTTTGAACAGCTGTGCAGCGCCGCGGCAGTGATCGGGGAACGGTAAGTAAGAGAGAGGGGGGGGAACTGACCGACAGACTGTGAGAGGGGGACAGACAAGACAGAGAGAGACAGACCGACGGACTGAGGGAGATAGAATAAAAAAAAAAAAATGACCGACATCGCTAGTAAAAAGCACAAAACGTGCGTTTTGGACATCGGAGTGCCACACAAGGTTTTCATGTAAAATCTTTCATGTATTAATCTCAAAAAGTAACATACACCAGCTCTATCTCACTATTGGGTATGTGCCCTTAACATTTCCGCCATGAAAATTCATTTTGGTGTCATTTTGGAAGGTTTTCTGGTGAGTCCGTAAAAATGGCGTAAAACTCGGACAAAATTGTTCACATCTGTGACTTTTGAGTGATAAATGCTTCAAGGGGTCTTCCCCATGCTGATGCCATGTCATTTGAGCACTCTTCTGAGACTTTTGTGACATTTTTAGGGTTTCTCCATGCTGCCGGGGGGTCATTTCACAAAAATACTCGGGTCTCCCATAGGATAACATTGGGCTCGGTGCTCGGGCCGAGTACACGAGTATCTTGGGAGGCTCGGCCCGAGCTTCGAGCACCCGAGCTTTTTAGTACTCGCTCATCACTAGTGACCACCTTAAAAGGCAATAAATGGTTAATATTGATTAATTCTGCACATCAGTCTGCAAGAATTTTAGCCCTTTCCTTCCTGAAAAACATCATTAACTTACACTATATATATATCTATAATCTATATACCTATATCTCTCTATCTATCTATCTATCTATCTATCTATATCTATCTATATATATATTAGCGTTTTTTTTCTCCCACAAACTAACTGCTAACTTCAGATTCTTCCACAATAGGATATCCCTTTTGGCTTGGCCATTCCAAAATTTTAACTCTATTTTTTTTTATCATTCTTTTGTAGAACGATTTGTGTGCTTTAGGTACTTGTCTTGCTGCTTGACTTACACTCCTTGGAGATTTAACTCATGGACGGATGTCCTAATATTTTCCTTTAAGTTCTGTGCCCATAATGGGCTTTGGTGAGATTTTGGTGCTGCGTATTTTTTCTGCATCAAAATTGCAGCATTTTCCAGTTCTAGCAAAGTGGATGGTATTTATAGAAATCTCATGCCCACTGTGTGTTTTTTTACGCTGTATAAAGGGACCTGGGGTTCTTGTGTGAAATCCACAACATATCAATTTCTCTTCTGGATATGCTGTTCTTTGTGTACATTTTCCCCGTTTTTAGAATTGCATTAGATGTGGAAAATCCGCAGATAAAAAACGCACGTGTTCTTAGTACATTTCTGCTGTGGAAATGCACCATAAATGTGTGTGATCTGCACATGGCTGTAAAAATAAAGTTTTGTCAAAACCAAATACCAGGAAGTATAAAAAACAAAGAAGGTTTATTTAAATCATGAAACCAAAGTGAGACAGAAACTGCAGAGTCAGAAGGGTGATTAAAATCATGTTAAAAAATACACACAAAAGTACAATGAAAAAAGCAAGTAACCGACTTTGTCTAGTAGGTGCAAAAATACTGCAGAAATAATGCAACATCAAAAACTCACCAAAAACTCACTGTGGGAACAAAGTCTTAGAATTTACTGATAAAATTCATTCTTCCATCAATGATGGCAAGTCATCCCAGTCCATATGCAGCAAGCAAGCCCCAACCATGACACTCCCACCACTATGCTTCACAGATGTATGAGGGTTTTTGCTGTAATGCAGTGTTTTTCATTAGATGCAACAATTCCAGGGCTTTGCAGTGTCAATCAGGTAATACGAGGGGCTGCTGATAAGTCTTTGGCTTTACCCAGAAAGAAAGGAGATATGATGATGAGATTTTACATTTATTCCACATACTCCCCACTGATGTCAGCACACTTTATATATAAGTATTCCAAAATTCTGTAAGCCTAGCAAAAGGAAGGATTTCAGTTGTGCCTAAAACCAGGCATCTGTAGCAGCCATGTCATCAAAACTCGTGTGAAATTTGGTAGCCTTGAGGTGTTTCTTCAGGTTTGGAAACAAGATGATAGTCTGAGGGGGCTAGATCTGGTGAATAAGGTGGGTGGTCGACCAGCTGGAAGCCCAGCTTTGCCAGTTTTGCTGTGGTTGCTTGTGCAGTGTGAGTGGAGGTGTTGTCTTGCAGGAACAAGATTCCTTTGGACAGCTTGCCGAACCTTTTGGCCTTCAGAGCTGCCTTCAATTGGTCCAAAAGTGCAATGTAATACCTTGCATTGATGGTGGAACCCTTTTGAAGGTAGTCGAATAGCAGCACGCCCTCCTTATCTTAGAAGACAGACACTATCACCTTAGTGGCTGATTTTTGCACCCTGAACTTGGACGAGGAGAACCACTGTGCCGCCACTCTTTTGAATGCTCCTTGTTTTCAGGGTCATACAAATAAATCCAGGTCTCATCCATACTGACCATTTGATCCAGGAAGTTCTTATTACTCCAGAAACACTGATAAATGGACTGGGAAGTTTTCACTCGCATGCTTCTCTAATCTGTTGTCAAACATTTGGAGACCCACTTTGCAGATAGCTGCCTCATGTCCAAATGTTCATGGATAATGACACAAACATGTTCATGGGAAATACCCATGTCTGCTATTGCTTTAGCCGAAATTCATTGATTGTCCAGTATGAGGTTGTGCACAGCATCAACAATCTCCAGAACAACAACCACGCTCAGTCGTCCAGGATGTTCCTCATCATTGGTACTGAAGTGGCCTGTTTTAAATTTGACAACCTAGTTCTTAACTGTGGAGTATGAAGGGCATTTATCCCCCAATGTCTGCGACACATCATAGTTACATAGTTACTTAGGTTGAAAAAAAGACCTAGGTCCATCTAGTTCAACCTTCCTCCACTAGTTCTACATTTGGTCACTCAGTCATTTATAGCCAACAATGTTTTGTGTACTGAGGAAATCATCCACCCTTTTTTAAAACCTGTTATAGTATCTGCCATTACTATCTCTTGTGATAGGGCATTCCACAGTCTGACTGCTCTAACTGTAAAGAACCCTTTCCTATTTAGCTGTCGGAATCGCTTTTCTTCCACTCGCAGTGAGTGCCCCCTGGTCCTTAGTATTGTCTTTGGAAAAAATAAGTCATGTGTCAGTCCTTTATATTGACCACACATGAATTTATACATATAAATGAGATCTCCTCTGAGACGTCTTTTTTCTAAGCTAAATATATCTAACTTTTTCAACCTGTCATCATATGGAAGGCCTTCCATTCATTGTAGTAGTCTAGTTGCCCGCCTTTGAACTGACTCTAACTTCTGAATGTCCTTTTTAAAATGTGGAGCCCAAAACTGGATCCAATATTCCAGATGTGGCCTTACAAGGGATTTATGGAGGGGTAACAATACGTTGGGATCACGGGATCTAATCTCTCTTTTTATACACCCTAAAATCGTAGCCTCGTATAAAGGGTTAATGACAGCTATGATTTGTCAGCTGTCATCAAGCCATGAGTTAGTAATGGCTAGGGGTCTATGACACTCCCCCATTACTAATCCTGTAAGTCAAAAGAAATAAACATAAACACACAGAGAAAAATCGTTTAGTTAAAATAAAAAGACACCCTCTTTCACCAATTCAGTAACTCCTAAAACATCTCTGCAGCTCCGCTGTAATCCACATGAGGTCCCACAGTGATCCCGGCTTTGCTAAATCTGAGATTGCAGTGCGCGGTCACATTAGAAACCATGACTACTCATTGTGACTGTAAGGGACAGGTGTGAGCAATGATGTCACTGAGTTCACCTGAGGTCACAGTTGGAGGTTCCCATGGTACTGCAGCTGTGACATCAGGTGAACTGACTTGAGGTGAAATCATTGAACTCAATGCCAAATTACTGAATTAGGCAATGTGTGCACATTGAGTATTTGGTTGCAGACATTCCTTCATCAAATCTGCATCTCCTGGTCAAAAAAAGCATCAAAACTGCATCGCGATTAGATGCATCTTTTTGCCAGAAGATGCTGATCTTGTGCAGGAATTGAGTGTACAAATTTCAGCACCAAATTTGCATCTCCTCGCACGAAAACAGTTTAGGTGTGTTTTTCTACTATGAGATGGAGATTTGATGAAGAAAAGTCTGCACCAGATTTCTGCACCAAATTTGCATCTCCCGGCAGAAAACCGCACTGAAATGGTGTCAAAATTTGGTTTCTGACAGGAGATGCAAATTTGCTGCTGGAATTTATATGCCACATTTCTGCACCAAATCTGCATCTCTTGGCAAAAAGTGCATCACATCACATCAAAACCGCATTGCATTTAGATGTGGGTTTTTTCACAAGAAGATGCAGTGCAGGAGTTTGGTGCATAAACTCCAGAACCAAATCTGTATCTTTTAGTAAAAAAATGCACGTTTCTACCAGGAGATGCAGGTCTCGTTGAACTCAATGAGTTCACCTGAGGTTAGGTCACTGAGTTCAATGAGTTCACTTGAGGCACTGCAACTTCAGTATATAGCAAAGCCGGCATTGTCATGGGACTTTGGATGGATTAAGTCAGATCTGCAAGGATGTTTTGGGGATTATTAAAGGGTGAAAGAGAGTGTGTGTATTTTCTTTGAAATAAAAAATTTTTTTGGTGCTTGTGTTTTCCTTTCACTTACAAAACAGAGTAAAGTGTGGGGGGGGGAATATAAACAAGACACTCCTAGATTCAGTGAAAAAATATTTTTTATTTTTTATTAAATGCTCAATGTAGTTATATGTTGCGGCCAAACATGGCCTTCATCAGTAACTAGCACCTAAGTTGAGGAGGAATAGATTATGGTATGTTGTTGCAGTCAGTTGCCGTCAGCCTGACATACAGCAGTGGATACTGCTACTCACAAGCTGATATCACAGAAGCTCCCTGAATAGCACTATTTTCAACCACATTTGCGCTACAACTGCATAATTCTTTAATGTGAAAACTGCAGACCATAGCTGATTACATGCCAGTGTTTCCACAACTGCACATTTTTGCAGTGAGATATTGCAAGTTACATTTATTAGTGTTCCCTTTAGCACTGACAGCAACAACATACCATAATCTATTCCTCCTCAACTCAGGTGCTAGTTACTGATGAAGGCCATGTTTGGGCCGCAACGTCTAACTACATTGAGCATTTAATAAAAAATAAAAAATATTTTTTCACTGGATCTAGGAGTGCCTTGTTTATATTTTGCTATATATGGTTCGGAAACCTACCTGAGCACCCCAGCAATTATTTTTGGGTAGAAGTGCCTTACCCTATTGAATAGTAAAGTGGGGGGGGTCTCATAGACCACTCCCCATTACTAATCCAGGGCTTGATGGCAGCTGATAAATCACAGCTGTCATTAACCCCTTATATTACCTAGATTGCCACTGCACCAGGGCAATTGGGATGAGCTGGATAAAACGCTGGAATTGTTGCATCTAATGAATGGTACAATTCCGGGTAGTTGCAGGCTGGTATTTTTAGGCTGGGGAAATATGCATGGCTCCTCCCATCCTGATAATATCAGCCGCCACCTGTCTGCTCTATGGTGGCTAGATATGAAAAATGAAAAATGGGTGACCCAACATATTTTTTCCCCTCTATCTTGATATCCAGCCATAGTAAAGCTCACCGGTGGGGGTACAACCTGCAGCTGTTGTTTTACCAGTGATGGTTATCAAAATAGGGTGGGAGCCTAAGTCATTTTTAAAAAATTATTTATTGTTACCCTACTATACAGCAAACAGATGTGGACCCAGGGTAGTGTGTGTGTATAGCACTCTGCAACCAATCACAGACACTGGCACAGAGGGTGGGTGGAGAAACAGTGAATATTGCTGAACCTTAATAAGCGGGTCCGGAAGACTGCAGTGTAATCCTGCAGGAAACATTGGGAAACATGGTATGTATAACTATCCTGCTCCTACTACTATTTAACTTCCATTTGTAGCCCCCTAGCGACATTTTAAAGCACCAACATCTTCTCTGCATTGACTTGTATGGGGTTCATTGTTCAGGGTCATGTTCGGTGTCAAATTCGCTTGGTGAACCCAATTTTTTGTACATTTCATGTTGATTCTGTGAACCCGAATACCCACGGGTCCAATCATCACTATTTAGAGGTGATCTTGCACACTTGCTCTTGGAGTGAACTTTGTTGGTCCTCCCCTTCTGGAAATTAGAATATTGGTCTTGAATGTCCTCCATTTTTACACAAACTGTCTGATTGTGGATTGGAGGACACAGTTGCAGAGGGTTCATAACTTTTACCAGCCTGATGAGGTCTTCAAAAATCTCTTTTGTTCATGCCATGATATACTTCCACAAATGTGTTGTGTTTCATATATTATACATTTGTTTGACAGATCCATGTTTATTAACCTTTGGCAAAATATTAGTAACTAAATATCATGATCACAAATGCTTTCCTGCAATATAATGTACAATTAAGTTAAGAATGGCACAAGGTCAATTGTTGTGACCATTTGCAACAGAAGCTGGCTATTATGCATATGTCTCAGGAGAATGGCTGTGTGTATGCTGAGACAGGAGCTAGCTTTTCCATTCATCCTTCCTTTAATCACATGAAGATTTTGAGTACTGTATGCTGAAAAACAACCCAACATCATGATGTTCCCACCTCCAAACTTCACAGTTGGTATGATGTTTTATTTTTCGGGGTGATATGCAGTGCATTTTGGCCACCAAACATGGTGTATATTTTGGCTTCCAAAGAGTTCAATTTTGGTTTCAACTGACCTATATTATCTGACTACATTATCCCAGTATTTCACAGGCTTTTCCAAATGTTGTTGAGCAAACTTTCAGCATGCTGGAATATGTTTTTTTTGTTCAGCAATGAAGTATTGGCTGGTGAACGTGCATATAGGCCATAGAGGTTGAGTGCATTACTTATTGTTTTCTTTGAAACAATTATACCTGTTGATTCCAGGTCTTTCTGTAGCTCTCAACAGGTGGTCCTTGGCTCTTGGAATACTCTTCTGATAATTAGTTTCACTACACTGTCTGAAATCTTGTGAGGAGCACCTGGTCTTAACTGATTTTTGGTGAACATATGTTCTCTCCACTTCCGGAGGATTATGGCCCCAACATATATATATATATATATATATATATATATATATATATATATGTAAAATTATGTCTCATCTTTTCCTTTGCCTAGGATCTAAATCCCTTATTATGTCCAAAATTTGATATTCTAATTTTTCAATGTGATATATTCATCGATATTTTAACATTCATCACTATGATTTTTGCTAATGTTTATAATGTAGTTAAAGGATCAAATACATGAGGTATATTGCAAGAATTATTTTTACGTTTTTTTAACTGAATATATACTGACAAATGGTTTAATTGCTACAATGTGGCAAAATGAATCCCAAATGAATTTTGTTTTTTTTGTGTGATTTGTTACAAGTTAAGTCTGAGCAATTATTGCCTACAGCAAAGTCAAATATGCCTTCAAACTAATTTAATTTATACAGTCAGCAATATTTCAAATTCTAATTGTGTGTGATGACAATGCTAGGAAGCAACATATTTTACAAGCGTTTCATTTTACATGGTAGCTTAACATGGTCGAGTGAGAATGAGTGAGAATCAGCAATGCTTTGCAAGTAAAAGTTATATGTAATCAGAGACTTCTAGACTTTGTAAGAATTAGTTTGAATTACCCATTTTAAAGAAATACTGTTAATAATTTAGCAGCTGCTAAAATACCATTACAAAGCAGAAAATATGGATTTAAAGCTGCTGTTGGCTCTGGAGTCCCACAAACCTCAAGGTGAAGGATCCTCCAGAGGATGCCATTGTGATGACAATGCACCAGCTCATGAAACAAAGAATACCTTTGAGTCATTGAGTGTAATTGGCATAAAAGGAGAGAAACTGCCTGACCTCAACCCTATTGAGAACCAATGGAGTAGCTTCAAGGAGAATATGGGAGACAGTTTAAATCAAAACAACAACTCTGGGAGGCTATTATAACATCCTGCAAAACAATTCGAGCAGAAACTATCCAAAAATTCACAAGTTCAATGGATACAAAAATTCTGAAGGTGATATAAAAAAGAGATCCTATCTTAACATGTAACTTGGCCTGTTAAGGTTGTTTTGATTGGAATAGCTTTTGATTTCAGTAAATATGACCTCCTAATGCAGAACATTCAACAAATTACCAATATCAGGTCTTTACAACTTTGGAACAGTACATTTTGAATTTTTCCGTTTTGAAAAACTACTGTTATTATTAGGTTGTTTGTAGAATAAAAACTGATATATACTTTAACGATTAATGGTTTGAACATTACGCTGATTTATTTAGGAAAACCAGTGAAAAATAACATTTGCATAATGATTTAGAAAGCAAAGTAAAGGGAACCTGTCCACTGGTTTTCCCAAAATAGAATATAGCGATCACCTTTAATTGGTCTATTGTAGCAGTCCATTAACCTACATATAAGCCCCCAACTATACCTGCATATCACAAAAAATACTTTGTAAGCTAATCCTCACAATCCAGTTCAAATGGCGTTGGTGGTCTGGGGCCTCTGCTTCCACTATCACCAAATTCACCTACCTTCTGCTTTGAGTGATGTGGATAAATGTGTCCGACATCATCGACATATCCCTGTGAAGTTGCAACTAGCTCTGCTCTATTAAGGGCAGAGCCATATCTTGTAATGCACCAATGCTTTTTAACAGGAAGTGACATCACCACTTGCACAATACAGGACTTTGGTCTGTCCTTAATAGGCCAGAGAAAAGTCGCACGCACAGGCCTGGATTTCAGTGCAAGGATCAGGGCAAAATCAGGAATCTGTCAATGATGCAGTACATGTCATCTACTTCAGTCAAGGAAGAAGGCTGATGATTCTGCCGATAGAGAACACGCAGACCCCAGACAACTAAAGGTCATTAAACTGGACTGTGCTGACTAGCATATGGAATGGGAGACTTATGAAAGGTGTTTTTTGGAATATGCAGGGTAAGCTGGAAGCTTATATTCATGTTGATGGACTACAATAGCAAACCACTTAAGGGATGGATTTAGTTTATATGGGGAAATCTGGTATCTGTCAGCAGCTTTTTGCTATGTTATCTGAAGACAGCATGCTGCAAGTGTTGAAACATAAAATTCAGGGATGCCTGTCTTGTCAAGATCCAATCTGTTGTTTATTTGCTATGTTTGTTTAAGCAGCAAGACTTCTCATTTCTCAGATACTACAATCTCATGAGCACAGTAGTCTGGCATGACCCCTTTCCTTATTGACACCTCAATGTCAATGCTCAATCTCTATAGAGAGCTTGGTATGGGTGGGACTGAACTCTCTCACCTCTGCTAGATGGCTAAATCTAACAATTGGGATTGTGTCAGAATGGCTGCACCCAATGATGTAAGTGATACCTCATTGGTTTCAAGTTCTCTTTGCCGACATTATGCTGCTCCTAAATGAGGTAGCAAAAACCTGGTGACAGATTCCCTTAAAGGAGTTTACGTTATGTGACATTGTCATCCTAATCTGGTCAGTTA
This sequence comes from Anomaloglossus baeobatrachus, assembly GCF_048569485.1. NCBI lineage: Eukaryota > Metazoa > Chordata > Amphibia > Anura > Aromobatidae > Anomaloglossus > Anomaloglossus baeobatrachus. The sequence continues at coordinate 550,596,821 of NC_134354.1, read as the reverse complement.
AGGTTTGACCCTAATTACACATGCCTAATTTCTTTGTATGGTTTAAACTGTTGACAAAAAGATTTATGAAAGAAAACTAAACATATACATATTCAACTTGATGGAACTCGATATTCCTACAACATTCAAAAGCTGACTATTTAATTTACTACAACATAAACTTATACTTCCTCAAAATACAATTTAGAAATTATACTCACAAAATCAATTACATTTCTTTCAACATTGTCAAACATAATTTAAAAATAATAGCTATAATAAATTATAGAAAATAAAATAAAACTATAGACGGAAATAGGAGAACTTTCAATACAGCAGCAAAATAACTGTAACATTTTAGCAAGGTATAACCTTCCTAAAATTAAAATATTATTCTAAAAAAAAAAAAAAAAAGCTTTGGAAGCTAGTAAACATGTATTTATGTCTTTATGTATTAGGGAACTAAATATATACCTGCTAGCTAATGGTCTTTTATTAGAATTTTTACCTTATTAAGTTGAATACAGTAGTTTTAATAAGAAAGCTATGCAACACTGACAATATATATTTATTCTTTGTGATTCTATTCCCATTCTCTACAAATAAATATACGTCAGCCATCCCGAGGTAATAACTGAAAAGCAAAAAAAGATATGGCTTCCAAGGTATACTGCGACACATTCTGCTGGACTATAGTTATTAATTGCATATTCACTGAACAAAAATATAAATGCAACGCTTTTGGTTTTCCTCCCATTTGTCATGAGCTGAGATTTAACCTCTTCATGACACATGACGTACTGGGTACGTCATGGATCGTGTCAGAGTAATCACCGCCGGCTGGTGAGCTGAGGCGGCGGTGAGTCTTGCACATGTCAGCTGATTTGAACAGCTGACATGTGTGGCTATCAGGCGAGGTTGGATCCATGATCCACTCGCGCCTATTAACCCCTTAAATCGTGCTGTCAAAATGTGATAGTGCAGTGTAAATGCCCGCCGCAGTAAACACGCACACACTTGTGGCCATCAGAAGTCACGTGACATGATCAAGTGGAGCCCATAGTTGCCATGGTAGCACAGGTTCATGTGATGACTCCTGTAGCTATCATGACTCACTTTCTTTTACTGCCAGAAGAGCGCCATCTGTAATAGGAGAGCAGCATTTCAGCAGATCAGAGCTTTGCAGCTGTGAACTACACAAATGCAGAAGCGATCAGACTGCTGATCCTTATATCCTTATATCCCCCTATGTGACTAGTAAAATAAAAAAAAAAAGTTAAAAAAGTTTTAAAAAATTTAATAAAAAGTTCAAATCACTCCCCATTCGCCCCATTGAAAATTAAGGGGTTAAAAAATAAAAAATAAACACACATTTGGTATCTCCGAGTTCCGAAATTCCCAATATATGAAAATATAAAATCAATTTATCTGACTGGTAAATGGCGTAGCAGCAAAAAATTCTAAACAACAAACTTAGATTTTTTGGTCGCTGCAAATTTTGCGCAAATGCAATAACAGGTGATCAAAACATAGCATCAGCGCAAAAATACTATCGTTAAAAACGGCAGCTCAAGATGCAAAAAATAAGCTGTCACTGATCCCCAGATCCCAAAAATAAGAACGCTACAGGTTTTGGAATTTGGTGCAAAATGTGCACCACTTTTTTTGGACATACTTGTGAATTTTTTTAACCCATTAGATAAAAGTAAACCTATACATGTTTTGTGTCTATGAACTCATACCAACCTGAGGCATCACACCAACACACCAGTTTTGCCATTTAGTGAACATGGTGAATAAAATGTTCCTAAAACAATCGCACTTTTTTTGCAATGTTTCCACACTTGAGAAATTTTTGGTCGTTTTCTAGTACACTATATGGTAAAACTCATGGTCTCATTTAAAAGTACAACTGGTCCCGCAAAAAATAAGCCCTTATATGGCAATATTGACGGAAAAATAAAAAAGTTACGGCTCTCGGAAGAAAGGGGAGCAAAAAAAAACGGAAAAACGAAAAATCGCCCCAGGTGAAGGGGTTAAGATTAGAGTTGAGCGCGGTTCGTGGTTCGTGGTTCTCCAGTTCTAGGCTCGAGTGATTTTGGGGCATGTTCTAGATCGAACTAGAACTCGAGCTTTTTGCAAAAGCTCGATAGTTCTAGAAACGTTCGAGAACGGTTCTAGCAGCCAAAAAACAGCTAAATCTTAGCTTGGTTTCTGCTGTAATAGTGTAAGTCACTCTGTGAATCAAACTATTATGACTGTTCAGTGTATAGTGTGCGTGAACAGCGCCTTCAGATCACTGCTGTTTCTATAATGGCGATCGCCATTTTTTTTTTTTTTTTTTCTTGTCTTCCTTCCCTAAGCGCGCGCGTCTTGTGGGGCTGGCCAGCATGTCAGCCAATCACAGACACACACACACCTAAGTGGACTTTGAGGCAGAGAAGCAACGGCATGTGTGATAGGATCTGCATGTCACATGTCCCTGCATTATAAAACCGGACATTTTCTTCACGATCGCCATTATCTGCCTTCTGCGTCTTTGGTGTCAGACATCACTGTCGCAGTTCCGTCCTTTGTCCTATCGCCGATACAGCTGTATGCGCTGCATACACAGCGTTAGACAGCTTAGGGAGAGCACATTCTAGCAGTCCTTTTAAGGGCTCGTACCGGCAGGGTCAGAGAGCCATAGGTGACAGGTCCTGCAAACAGCAACAGCGTCTGTGTAGCCCAGGTCAGGGATTTCCTCCCTGCATTTCACCATTAGGAGGGAATAGAAAGGCAGGCTTCCATTCCTCTACCCAGAGCACCACAATCCTGCCACTGTACCCTCTTGTCCTCTGCACACTCCAACTCATTCTAACTAAGCCATTATACTAGCAAACACTCAGTGTACCTAGTGGCATCCTATACGTGGCTATTGGACTTTGCTATAGTCCCACTAGTGCCAAGACATTTGCAGAGCGCATCTGCCTGCGTTGCACACTCCAACTAATTATAACGAAGCCATTATACTAGCACACACTCAGTGTACCTAGTGGCATCCTATACGTGGCTATTGGACTTTGCTATAGTCCCACTAGGGCCAAGACATTTGCAGAGCACATCTGCCTGCATTGCACACTCCAAGTTTTTTAAACTAAGCAATTTTACTAGCAAACACTCAGTGTACCTAGTGGCATCCTATACGTGGCTATTGGACTTTGCTATAGTCCCACTAGTGCAAAGACATTAGCAGAGCACATCTGCCTGCATTGCACACTCCAAGTTTTTTAAACTCAGCCATTATACTAGCAAACACACAGTGTACCTAGTGGCATCCTATACGTGGCTATTGGACTTTGCTATAGTCCCACTAGTGCCAAGACATTTGCAGAGCGAATCTGCCTGCGTTGCACACTACAACAAATTATAACGAAGCCATTATACTAGCAAACACTCAGTGTACCTAGTGGCATCCTATACGTGGCTATTGGACTTTGCTATAGTCCCACTAGTGCCAAGACATTTGCAGAGCGCATCTGCCTGCGTTGCACACTACAACAAATTATAACGAAGCCATTATACTAGCAAACACTCAGTGTACCTAGTGGCATCCTATACGTGGCTATTGGACTTTGCTATAGTCCCACTAGTGCCAAGACATTTGCAGAGCGCATCTGCCTGCGTTGCACACTCCAACTAATTATAACGAAGCCATTATACTAGCACACACTCAGTGTACCTAGTGGCATCCTATACGTGGCTATTGGACTTTGCTATAGTCCCACTAGGGCCAAGACATTTGCAGAGCACATCTGCCTGCATTGCACACTCCAAGTTTTTTAAACTAAGCCATTATACTAGCAAACACTCAGTGTACCTAGTGGCATCCTATACGTGGCTATTGGACTTTGCTATAGTCCCACTAGTGCCAAGACATTTGCAGAGCGCATCTGCCTGCGTTGCACACTACAACAAATTATAACGAAGCCATTATACTAGCAAACACTCAGTGTACCTAGTGGCATCCTATACGTGGCTATTGGACTTTGCTATAGTCCCACTAGTGCCAAGACATTTGCAGAGCGCATCTGCCTGCGTTGCACACTCCAACTAATTATAACGAAGCCATTATACTAGCACACACTCAGTGTACCTAGTGGCATCCTATACGTGGCTATTGGACTTTGCTATAGTCCCACTAGGGCCAAGACATTTGCAGAGCACATCTGCCTGCATTGCACACTCCAAGTTTTTTAAACTAAGCAATTTTACTAGCAAACACTCAGTGTACCTAGTGGCATCCTATACGTGGCTATTGGACTTTGCTATAGTCCCACTAGTGCCAAGACATTTGCAGAGCGCATCTGCCTGCGTTGCACACTCCAACTAATTATAACGAAGCCATTATACTAGCACACACTCAGTGTACCTAGTGGCATCCTATACGTGGCTATTGGACTTTGCTATAGTCCCACTAGTGCCAAGACATTTGCAGAGCGCATCTGCCTGCGTTGCACACTACAACAAATTATAACGAAGCCATTATACTAGCAAACACTCAGTGTACCTAGTGGCATCCTATACGTGGCTATTGGACTTTGCTATAGTCCCACTAGTGCCAAGACATTTGCAGAGCGCATCTGCCTGCGTTGCACACTCCAACTAATTATAACGAAGCCATTATACTAGCACACACTCAGTGTACCTAGTGGCATCCTATACGTGGCTATTGGACTTTGCTATAGTCCCACTAGGGCCAAGACATTTGCAGAGCACATCTGCCTGCATTGCACACTCCAAGTTTTTTAAACTAAGCAATTTTACTAGCAAACACTCAGTGTACCTAGTGGCATCCTATACGTGGCTATTGGACTTTGCTATAGTCCCACTAGTGCAAAGACATTAGCAGAGCACATCTGCCTGCATTGCACACTCCAAGTTTTTTAAACTCAGCCATTATACTAGCAAACACTCAGTGTACCTAGTGGCATCCTATACGTGGCTATTGGACTTTGCTATAGTCCCACTAGTGCCAAGACATTTGCAGAGCGCATCTGCCTGCGTTGCACACTCCAACAAATTATAACGAAGCCATTATACTAGCAAACACTCAGTGTACCTAGTGGCATCCTATACGTGGCTATTGGACTTTGCTATAGTCCCACTAGTGCCAAGACATTTGCAGAGCGCATCTGCCTGCGTTGCACACTCCAACTAATTATAACGAAGCCATTATACTAGCACACACTCAGTGTACCTAGTGGCATCCTATACGTGGCTATTGGACTTTGCTATAGTCCCACTAGTGCCAAGACATTTGCAGAGCGCATCTGCCTGCGTTGCACACTACAACAAATTATAACGAAGCCATTATACTAGCAAACACTCAGTGTACCTAGTGGCATCCTATACGTGGCTATTGGACTTTGCTATAGTCCCACTAGTGCCAAGACATTTGCAGAGCGCATCTGCCTGCGTTGCACACTCCAACTAATTATAACGAAGCCATTATACTAGCACACACTCAGTGTACCTAGTGGCATCCTATACGTGGCTATTGGACTTTGCTATAGTCCCACTAGTGCCAAGACATTTGCAGAGCGCATCTGCCTGCGTTGCACACTCCAACTAATTATAACGAAGCCATTATACTAGCAAACACTCAGTGTACCTAGTGGCATCCTATACGTGGCTATTGGACTTTGCTATAGTCCCACTAGTGCCAAGACATTTGCAGAGCGCATCTGCCTGCGTTGCACACTACAACAAATTATAACGAAGCCATTATACTAGCAAACACTCAGTGTACCTAGTGGCATCCTATACGTGGCTATTGGACTTTGCTATAGTCCCACTAGTGCCAAGACATTTGCAGAGCGCATCTGCCTGCGTTGCACACTCCAACTAATTATAACGAAGCCATTATACTAGCACACACTCAGTGTACCTAGTGGCATCCTATACGTGGCTATTGGACTTTGCTATAGTCCCACTAGGGCCAAGACATTTGCAGAGCACATCTGCCTGCATTGCACACTACAAGTTTTTTAAACTAAGCAATTTTACTAGCAAACACTCAGTGTACCTAGTGGCATCCTATACGTGGCTATTGGACTTTGCTATAGTCCCACTAGTGCCAAGACATTTGCAGAGCACATCTGCCTGCATTGCACACTCCAAGTTTTTTAAACTAAGCAATTTTACTAGCAAACACTCAGTGTACCTAGTGGCATCCTATACGTGGCTATTGGACTTTGCTATAGTCCCACTAGTGCCAAGACATTTGCAGAGCGCATCTGCCTGCGTTGCACACTCCAACTAATTATAACGAAGCCATTATACTAGCACACACTCAGTGTACCTAGTGGCATCCTATACGTGGCTATTGGACTTTGCTATAGTCCCACTAGTGCCAAGACATTTGCAGAGCGCATCTGCCTGCGTTGCACACTACAACAAATTATAACGAAGCCATTATACTAGCAAACACTCAGTGTACCTAGTGGCATCCTATACGTGGCTATTGGACTTTGCTATAGTCCCACTAGTGCCAAGACATTTGCAGAGCGCATCTGCCTGCGTTGCACACTCCAACTAATTATAACGAAGCCATTATACTAGCACACACTCAGTGTACCTAGTGGCATCCTATACGTGGCTATTGGACTTTGCTATAGTCCCACTAGGGCCAAGACATTTGCAGAGCACATCTGCCTGCATTGCACACTCCAAGTTTTTTAAACTAAGCAATTTTACTAGCAAACACTCAGTGTACCTAGTGGCATCCTATACGTGGCTATTGGACTTTGCTATAGTCCCACTAGTGCAAAGACATTAGCAGAGCACATCTGCCTGCATTGCACACTCCAAGTTTTTTAAACTCAGCCATTATACTAGCAAACACTCAGTGTACCTAGTGGCATCCTATACGTGGCTATTGGACTTTGCTATAGTCCCACTAGTGCCAAGACATTTGCAGAGCGCATCTGCCTGCGTTGCACACTCCAACAAATTATAACGAAGCCATTATACTAGCAAACACTCAGTGTACCTAGTGGCATCCTATACGTGGCTATTGGACTTTGCTATAGTCCCACTAGTGCCAAGACATTTGCAGAGCGCATCTGCCTGCGTTGCACACTCCAACTAATTATAACGAAGCCATTATACTAGCACACACTCAGTGTACCTAGTGGCATCCTATACGTGGCTATTGGACTTTGCTATAGTCCCACTAGTGCCAAGACATTTGCAGAGCGCATCTGCCTGCGTTGCACACTACAACAAATTATAACGAAGCCATTATACTAGCAAACACTCAGTGTACCTAGTGGCATCCTATACGTGGCTATTGGACTTTGCTATAGTCCCACTAGTGCCAAGACATTTGCAGAGCGCATCTGCCTGCGTTGCACACTCCAACTAATTATAACGAAGCCATTATACTAGCACACACTCAGTGTACCTAGTGGCATCCTATACGTGGCTATTGGACTTTGCTATAGTCCCACTAGTGCCAAGACATTTGCAGAGCGCATCTGCCTGCGTTGCACACTCCAACTAATTATAACGAAGCCATTATACTAGCAAACACTCAGTGAACCTAGTGGCATCCTATACGTGGCTATTGGACTTTGCTATAGTCCCACTAGTGCCAAGACATTTGCAGAGCGCATCTGCCTGCGTTGCACACTACAACAAATTATAACGAAGCCATTATACTAGCAAACACTCAGTGTACCTAGTGGCATCCTATACGTGGCTATTGGACTTTGCTATAGTCCCACTAGTGCCAAGACATTTGCAGAGCGCATCTGCCTGCGTTGCACACTCCAACTAATTATAACGAAGCCATTATACTAGCACACACTCAGTGTACCTAGTGGCATCCTATACGTGGCTATTGGACTTTGCTATAGTCCCACTAGGGCCAAGACATTTGCAGAGCACATCTGCCTGCATTGCACACTCCAAGTTTTTTAAACTAAGCAATTTTAATAGCAAACACTCAGTGTACCTAGTGGCATCCTATACGTGGCTATTGGACTTTGCTATAGTCCCACTAGTGCCAAGACATTTGCAGAGCGCATCTGCCTGCGTTGCACACTACAACAAATTATAACGAAGCCATTATACTAGCAAACACTCAGTGTACCTAGTGGCATCCTATACGTGGCTATTGGACTTTGCTATAGTCCCACTAGTGCCAAGACATTTGCAGAGCGCATCTGCCTGCGTTGCACACTCCAACTAATTATAACAAAGCCATTATACTAGCACACACTCAGTGTACCTAGTGGCATCCTATACGTGGCTATTGGACTTTGCTATAGTCCCACTAGTGCCAAGACATTTGCAGAGCGCATCTGCCTGCGTTGCACACTCCAACTAATTATAACGAAGCCATTATACTAGCAAACACTCAGTGTACCTAGTGGCATCCTATACGTGGCTATTGGACTTTGCTATAGTCCCACTAGTGCCAAGACATTTGCAGAGCGCATCTGCCTGCGTTGCACACTACAACAAATTATAACGAAGCCATTATACTAGCAAACACTCAGTGTACCTAGTGGCATCCTATACGTGGCTATTGGACTTTGCTATAGTCCCACTAGTGCCAAGACATTTGCAGAGCGCATCTGCCTGCGTTGCACACTCCAACTAATTATAACGAAGCCATTATACTAGCACACACTCAGTGTACCTAGTGGCATCCTATACGTGGCTATTGGACTTTGCTATAGTCCCACTAGTGCCAAGACATTTGCAGAGCGCATCTGCCTGCGTTGCACACTACAACAAATTATAACGAAGCCATTATACTAGCAAACACTCAGTGTACCTAGTGGCATCCTATACGTGGCTATTGGACTTTGCTATAGTCCCACTAGTGCCAAGACATTTGCAGAGCGCATCTGCCTGCGTTGCACACTCCAACTAATTATAACGAAGCCATTATACTAGCACACACTCAGTGTACCTAGTGGCATCCTATACGTGGCTATTGGACTTTGCTATAGTCCCACTAGGGCCAAGACATTTGCAGAGCACATCTGCCTGCATTGCACACTCCAAGTTTTTTAAACTAAGCAATTTTACTAGCAAACACTCAGTGTACCTAGTGGCATCCTATACGTGGCTATTGGACTTTGCTATAGTCCCACTAGTGCCAAGACATTTGCAGAGCGCATCTGCCTGCGTTGCACACTCCAACTAATTATAACGAAGCCATTATACTAGCACACACTCAGTGTACCTAGTGGCATCCTATACGTGGCTATTGGACTTTGCTATAGTCCCACTAGTGCCAAGACATTTGCAGAGCGCATCTGCCTGCGTTGCACACTACAACAAATTATAACGAAGCCATTATACTAGCAAACACTCAGTGTACCTAGTGGCATCCTATACGTGGCTATTGGACTTTGCTATAGTCCCACTAGTGCCAAGACATTTGCAGAGCGCATCTGCCTGCGTTGCACACTCCAACTAATTATAACGAAGCCATTATACTAGCACACACTCAGTGTACCTAGTGGCATCCTATACGTGGCTATTGGACTTTGCTATAGTCCCACTAGGGCCAAGACATTTGCAGAGCACATCTGCCTGCATTGCACACTCCAAGTTTTTTAAACTAAGCAATTTTACTAGCAAACACTCAGTGTACCTAGTGGCATCCTATACGTGGCTATTGGACTTTGCTATAGTCCCACTAGTGCAAAGACATTAGCAGAGCACATCTGCCTGCATTGCACACTCCAAGTTTTTTAAACTCAGCCATTATACTAGCAAACACTCAGTGTACCTAGTGGCATCCTATACGTGGCTATTGGACTTTGCTATAGTCCCACTAGTGCCAAGACATTTGCAGAGCGCATCTGCCTGCGTTGCACACTCCAACAAATTATAACGAAGCCATTATACTAGCAAACACTCAGTGTACCTAGTGGCATCCTATACGTGGCTATTGGACTTTGCTATAGTCCCACTAGTGCCAAGACATTTGCAGAGCGCATCTGCCTGCGTTGCACACTCCAACTAATTATAACGAAGCCATTATACTAGCACACACTCAGTGTACCTAGTGGCATCCTATACGTGGCTATTGGACTTTGCTATAGTCCCACTAGTGCCAAGACATTTGCAGAGCGCATCTGCCTGCGTTGCACACTACAACAAATTATAACAAAGCCATTATACTAGCAAACACTCAGTGTACCTAGTGGCATCCTATACGTGGCTATTGGACTTTGCTATAGTCCCACTAGTGCCAAGACATTTGCAGAGCGCATCTGCCTGCGTTGCACACTCCAACTAATTATAACGAAGCCATTATACTAGCACACACTCAGTGTACCTAGTGGCATCCTATACGTGGCTATTGGACTTTGCTATAGTCCCACTAGTGCCAAGACATTTGCAGAGCGCATCTGCCTGCGTTGCACACTCCAACTAATTATAACGAAGCCATTATACTAGCAAACACTCAGTGTACCTAGTGGCATCCTATACGTGGCTATTGGACTTTGCTATAGTCCCACTAGTGCCAAGACATTTGCAGAGCGCATCTGCCTGCGTTGCACACTACAACAAATTATAACGAAGCCATTATACTAGCAAACACTCAGTGTACCTAGTGGCATCCTATACGTGGCTATTGGACTTTGCTATAGTCCCACTAGTGCCAAGACATTTGCAGAGCGCATCTGCCTGCGTTGCACACTCCAACTAATTATAACGAAGCCATTATACTAGCACACACTCAGTGTACCTAGTGGCATCCTATACGTGGCTATTGGACTTTGCTATAGTCCCACTAGGGCCAAGACATTTGCAGAGCACATCTGCCTGCATTGCACACTACAAGTTTTTTAAACTAAGCAATTTTACTAGCAAACACTCAGTGTACCTAGTGGCATCCTATACGTGGCTATTGGACTTTGCTATAGTCCCACTAGTGCCAAGACATTTGCAGAGCACATCTGCCTGCATTGCACACTCCAAGTTTTTTAAACTAAGCAATTTTACTAGCAAACACTCAGTGTACCTAGTGGCATCCTATACGTGGCTATTGGACTTTGCTATAGTCCCACTAGTGCCAAGACATTTGCAGAGCGCATCTGCCTGCGTTGCACACTCCAACTAATTATAACGAAGCCATTATACTAGCACACACTCAGTGTACCTAGTGGCATCCTATACGTGGCTATTGGACTTTGCTATAGTCCCACTAGTGCCAAGACATTTGCAGAGCGCATCTGCCTGCGTTGCACACTACAACAAATTATAACGAAGCCATTATACTAGCAAACACTCAGTGTACCTAGTGGCATCCTATACGTGGCTATTGGACTTTGCTATAGTCCCACTAGTGCCAAGACATTTGCAGAGCGCATCTGCCTGCGTTGCACACTCCAACTAATTATAACGAAGCCATTATACTAGCACACACTCAGTGTACCTAGTGGCATCCTATACGTGGCTATTGGACTTTGCTATAGTCCCACTAGGGCCAAGACATTTGCAGAGCACATCTGCCTGCATTGCACACTCCAAGTTTTTTAAACTAAGCAATTTTACTAGCAAACACTCAGTGTACCTAGTGGCATCCTATACGTGGCTATTGGACTTTGCTATAGTCCCACTAGTGCAAAGACATTAGCAGAGCACATCTGCCTGCATTGCACACTCCAAGTTTTTTAAACTCAGCCATTATACTAGCAAACACTCAGTGTACCTAGTGGCATCCTATACGTGGCTATTGGACTTTGCTATAGTCCCACTAGTGCCAAGACATTTGCAGAGCGCATCTGCCTGCGTTGCACACTCCAACAAATTATAACGAAGCCATTATACTAGCAAACACTCAGTGTACCTAGTGGCATCCTATACGTGGCTATTGGACTTTGCTATAGTCCCACTAGTGCCAAGACATTTGCAGAGCGCATCTGCCTGCGTTGCACACTCCAACTAATTATAACGAAGCCATTATACTAGCACACACTCAGTGTACCTAGTGGCATCCTATACGTGGCTATTGGACTTTGCTATAGTCCCACTAGTGCCAAGACATTTGCAGAGCGCATCTGCCTGCGTTGCACACTACAACAAATTATAACGAAGCCATTATACTAGCAAACACTCAGTGTACCTAGTGGCATCCTATACGTGGCTATTGGACTTTGCTATAGTCCCACTAGTGCCAAGACATTTGCAGAGCGCATCTGCCTGCGTTGCACACTCCAACTAATTATAACGAAGCCATTATACTAGCACACACTCAGTGTACCTAGTGGCATCCTATACGTGGCTATTGGACTTTGCTATAGTCCCACTAGTGCCAAGACATTTGCAGAGCGCATCTGCCTGCGTTGCACACTCCAACTAATTATAACGAAGCCATTATACTAGCAAACACTCAGTGTACCTAGTGGCATCCTATACGTGGCTATTGGACTTTGCTATAGTCCCACTAGTGCCAAGACATTTGCAGAGCGCATCTGCCTGCGTTGCACACTACAACAAATTATAACGAAGCCATTATACTAGCAAACACTCAGTGTACCTAGTGGCATCCTATACGTGGCTATTGGACTTTGCTATAGTCCCACTAGTGCCAAGACATTTGCAGAGCGCATCTGCCTGCGTTGCACACTCCAACTAATTATAACGAAGCCATTATACTAGCACACACTCAGTGTACCTAGTGGCATCCTATACGTGGCTATTGGACTTTGCTATAGTCCCACTAGGGCCAAGACATTTGCAGAGCACATCTGCCTGCATTGCACACTCCAAGTTTTTTAAACTAAGCAATTTTAATAGCAAACACTCAGTGTACCTAGTGGCATCCTATACGTGGCTATTGGACTTTGCTATAGTCCCACTAGTGCCAAGACATTTGCAGAGCGCATCTGCCTGCGTTGCACACTACAACAAATTATAACGAAGCCATTATACTAGCAAACACTCAGTGTACCTAGTGGCATCCTATACGTGGCTATTGGACTTTGCTATAGTCCCACTAGTGCCAAGACATTTGCAGAGCGCATCTGCCTGCGTTGCACACTCCAACTAATTATAACAAAGCCATTATACTAGCACACACTCAGTGTACCTAGTGGCATCCTATACGTGGCTATTGGACTTTGCTATAGTCCCACTAGTGCCAAGACATTTGCAGAGCGCATCTGCCTGCGTTGCACACTCCAACTAATTATAACGAAGCCATTATACTAGCAAACACTCAGTGTACCTAGTGGCATCCTATACGTGGCTATTGGACTTTGCTATAGTCCCACTAGTGCCAAGACATTTGCAGAGCGCATCTGCCTGCGTTGCACACTACAACAAATTATAACGAAGCCATTATACTAGCAAACACTCAGTGTACCTAGTGGCATCCTATACGTGGCTATTGGACTTTGCTATAGTCCCACTAGTGCCAAGACATTTGCAGAGCGCATCTGCCTGCGTTGCACACTCCAACTAATTATAACGAAGCCATTATACTAGCACACACTCAGTGTACCTAGTGGCATCCTATACGTGGCTATTGGACTTTGCTATAGTCCCACTAGTGCCAAGACATTTGCAGAGCGCATCTGCCTGCGTTGCACACTACAACAAATTATAACGAAGCCATTATACTAGCAAACACTCAGTGTACCTAGTGGCATCCTATACGTGGCTATTGGACTTTGCTATAGTCCCACTAGTGCCAAGACATTTGCAGAGCGCATCTGCCTGCGTTGCACACTCCAACTAATTATAACGAAGCCATTATACTAGCAAACACTCAGTGTACCTAGTGGCATCCTATACGTGGCTATTGGACTTTGCTTTAGTCCCACTAGTGCCAAGACATTTGCAGCACGTCTGCCTGCGTTGCACACTCCAACGAATTATAACTAAGTTACATTGTCAGGGATATTTATTCTTTATTATTCTGCTGTTAATAAAGCTAGACCACCACTGCAATCTTCACCACCTCTCAATTTTTACTACCACATTTTCAGTCCACAATCTTGTCGCAATCAACATGAGTGGCAAAATGACAGATGCTGGTGGAAAGGGGAAGAGGCGTGGTGGAAAAGGCAAAAAATGTTTTGTCAGTGGGGAAGGTGGCAAAGCTCCATTATCATCTGCTGAAGATAGACCATCTACTAGCAAAAGTAAGATGTCTACTACTTATTGTGGACAATCCGATGTGCTCCCTTTTTTACGGACACGAACAAGAGGAACAAAGGTAGATGATGGGCAAAAAAGGAAAATGCTTGAATGGATCTCAAGTGGTCCAACAAGTGCCCTCTCAGCCACTTCAAGTACCGCATCCAAAAAACACCATTCCTCTGAGTTGTCATCCCAATCACACTTGATTTCTCCCAGCTCTGAAGTCTCCATCAGCCCTGCACAGTATGGTGGAACTGAGATGGCTGAGTCTGCAGAGCTGTTCAGTCACACTATAGCCTGGGAATCAGAGGTCTGCTCCCAAGCTACAGTGAGTACAGAACAGGAAATGGTCTGCAGTGATGCCCAGAACCTTTGTGACTCAGATTCAGGCCGTGAGGACCAAGTTTCTGAGCATAATGTTGACCCTTTGTCACAAACTGTAACACCTGTGGTTATAGACAATGAGGAACATACTGATGAAGATGAGACGCAGATACCCGATTGGGATGACAACTTAAATATTCGGTCAGGGCAAGAAGAGGCTCGGTCTGAGGGGGAGGGGAGTGCAAACACAACAATTGATGATGACGTTCTAGATCCCACCTACTGTCAACCCCCAGTCAGGCACTCGAGGAGGTCAACAGAGGCGGTGGAGGAGGATGCAACCGACGACGAAGTTACCTTGCGCCTTCCTGGACAGAGTCGGAGCACTGGTAGCACGTCTACAACTGCATCCTCAGCCACCACTCTGCCTATGAGCATTATTCGGGGTGGATCAACAGGTCGCATGGCCTCTAAGCCTTGCCTAGCCTGGGCCTTTTTTCACATCGAAAAAGATCGCCCAACTCATGTGATATGTAACATTTGTCATGATTCTGTTAGTAGAGGTCAAAACCTCAGCAGTTTGACAACTTCTTCCATGAATCGTCACATGAATAAATATCATAAGTCCCGGTGGGAAGCTCACCGTGCTGCAATGCCGGCTAGCGGAGCGAACCATCCACCGCCCGCCCCTTCCAGTGCATCCGCGCGCTCTTCATCTTCTAGGACTGTGGGGACAGCTGTCACACCTGTTTTTCCACGCAAAACTTCCACCACTGTAACCGCAACAGGCAGTTTGCTTGTAAGGTCGTCAGTTGGTTTGGAAGGGGAAACAAGTGAGTGTGTACAGCTCTCTCAGACATCGATAGCACCAACGTTGGATGAAGGCAACATCATGTCTCCGCCTGCACTTTCCTCACAAACCTGCATTTTTCCAGGGACACCCTACTCAACACCGTCTACACACAGCAGCCAGATCTCTGTCCCTCAGATGTGGTCAAATAAAAGGCCACTTCCTCCGACCCATGACAAAGCTAAGAGGTTGACTCTATCCCTCTGTAAGCTGTTGGCTACCGAAATGCTGCCTTTCCGCCTAGTGGACACACAGGATTTTAGAGACCTTATGTCTGTCGCTGTGCCCCAGTACCAGATGCCTAGTCGCCACTACTTCTCTAAGAAAGGTGTGCCCGCGCTACACCAGCATGTCGCACACAACATCACCGCTTCCTTGAGAAACTCTGTGTGTGAACGGGTGCATTTCACCACCGATACTTGGACCAGTAAGCATGGACAGGGACGTTACATGTCGCTGACTGGGCACTGGGTAACTATGGTGATAGATGGTGAAGGGTCTGCTGCACAAGTCTTGCCGTCCCCACGACTTGTGTGTCAATCCTCTGTCTGTCCAAGTTCCGCCACAGCTTCTGCATCCTCCACCTCATCTGGGTCCTCCACCTCCGCCCCAAGCCTGCCTGGTCAGGCCACCAGCGTTCTCACTGCGCAGAAGGAATCACGCACGCCTCATTACTATGCTGGCAGCCGAGCGCAACGGCATCAGGCGGTCTTTAGCTTGACATGTCTTGGTAATAAGAGTCACACAGCTGAGGAGTTGTGGTCAGCTCTGCGGTCCGAGTTTAATAAATGGTTGTCTCCACTCAACCTGCAGCCTGGTAAGGCCGTGTGCGACAATGCTGCAAACCTGGGTGCGGCCCTTCGCCTGGGCAAGGTGACACACGTACCTTGTATGGCTCACGTGTTGAACCTTGTCGTGCAGCAATTTTTAACACACTATCCCGGCCTAGATGGCCTTCTGAACAGGGCACGAAAACTGTCTGCTCACTTCCGGCGTTCAAGCGCCGCAGCTGAGCGACTTGCATCGCTACAGAAGTCTTTCGGCCTGCCGGTTCATCGCCTGAAATGCGATGTGGCGACACGCTGGAATTCAACTCTCCACATGTTACAGCGACTGTGGCAGCACCGCAGAGCCCTGGTGCAATACGTCATGACGTATAGCCTGGGCCAACGAGATGCAGAGGTGGGGCAGATCACCCTGATGGAGTGGTCTCAGATCAAGGACCTATGCACCCTTCTGCACAGTTTCGACATGGCGACGAATATGTTTAGCTCTGACAATGCCATTATCAGCATGACGATTCCAGTCATTTACATGCTGGAGCACACGCTAAACACTATTCGGAGTCAGGGGGTGGGACAACATGAAGGGGAGGAACTACAGGAGGATTCATATGTGCAAGGGACAACAACATCACCAAGGTCCAGACGTTCATCATCACCAACGCAGCAGGCATGGGACCATGGGGAACAGGGATCGACAAGGGCGCATAGTAGCAGGCGAAATGTTGAGCAAGGTGCAGGAGAACATGAAGAAATGGAGGACGAACTGTCCATGGACATGGAAGACTCAGCGGATGAGGGAGACCTTGGTCAAATTTCAGTTGAAAGAGGTTGGGGGGAGATGTCAGAGGAAGAAAGAACGGGTAGCACCTCTATGCCACAAACACAGCGTGGACTTGGTCCGCATGGCTGCGCAAGACACATGAGTGCCTTTTTGTTGCACTACCTCCAACATGACAGTCGTATTGTCAAAATTAGAAGTGATGATGACTACTGGATTGCCACACTATTAGATCCCCGGTACAAGTCCAAATTTTGTGACATAATTCCAGCCATAGAAAGGGACGCACGTATGCAGGAGTATCAGCAGAAGCTGTTACTCGATCTTAGCTCGGCTTTTCCACCAAACAACCGTGCAGGTGCAGGGAGGGAATCTCCCAGTTGTAACTTGACAAACATGGGACGGTCTCGTCATCTTCACCAGTCTACCCGTACCAGTAGGACCGTATCTGGTGCCGGTAACAGCAATTTTATGGAATCTTTTCATAATTTTTTTAGACCCTCTTTTGCAAGGCCACCAGAGACAACAAGTCTGACACATACTCAACGGCTGGAGAGGATGATACAGGAGTATCTCCAAATGAACATCGATGCCATGACTGTGCAACTGGAGCCTTGCTCCTTTTGGGCTTCAAACATAGAAAAATGGCCAGAGCTCTCCAGTTACGCCTTGGAGATTTTGTCGTGTCCAGCTGCCAGCGTTGTCTCTGAACGTGTATTCAGTGCTGCTGGGTGTGTGCTGACAGATAAGCGCACGCGTCTGTCCAGTGACAATGTGGACAGACTGACGTTCATCAAAATGAACAAGTCATGGATCCAGAAGGAATTTACTACCCCTGTGTCATCCTGGGGAGAGTAAATGCTTGTGGATTTGGAATGTGCTTGATGCAAATCAAAACATCCTGTTTGCAACTAGGGCCCAAGTGCTGCCACTGATGGGGTGGGTGTCTGTGTGGCCCAATTTTTGGAAAAAAGGGAGACTCCGCTTGGAGTAACCCTTGCTTGATGTGTTTTTAAAAGAAGCCAAGATGAACAGAGCTGTGATCAGCAAAGACTTTGCTACCTACCCCGGTGTCATCCTGGGGACGGATAAGAATGGCGTATTTTTGAATGTGCTTGATGCAAATCAAAACATCCTGTTTGCAACTAGGGCCCAAGTGCTGCCACTGATGGGGTGGGTGTCTGTGTGGCCCAATTTTTGGAAAAAAAGGGAGACTCCGCTTGGAGTAACCCTTGCTTGATGTGTTTTTAAAAGAAGCCAAGATGAACAGAGCTGGGATCAGCAAAGACTTTGCTACCTACCCCGGTGTCATCCTGGGGACGGATAAGAATGGCGTATTTTTGAATGTGCTTGATGCAAATCAAAACATCCTGTTTGCAACTAGGGCCCAAGTGCTGCCACTGATGGGGTGGGTGTCTGTGTGGCCCAATTTTTGGAAAAAAGGGAGACTCCGCTTGGAGTAACCCTTGCTTGATGTGTTTTTAAAAGAAGCCAAGATGAACAGAGCTGGGATCAGGAAATACTTTGCTACCTACCCCGGTGTCATCCTGGGGACGGATAAGAATGGCGTATTTTTGAATGTGCTTGATGCAAATCAAAACATCCTGTTTGCAACTAGGGCCCAAGTGCTGCCACTGATGGGGTGGGTGTCTGTGTGGCCCAATTTTTGGAAAAAAAGGGAGACTCCGCTTGGAGTAACCCTTGCTTGATGTGTTTTTAAAAGAAGCCAAGATGAACAGAGCTGGGATCAGGAAATACTTTGCTACCTACCCCGGTGTCATCCTGGGGACGGATAAGAATGGCATATTTTTGAATGTGCTTGATGCAAATCAAAACATCCTGTTTGCAACTAGGGCCCAAGTGCTGCCACTGATGGGGTGGGTGTCTGTGTGGCCCAATTTTTGGAAAAAAAGGGAGACTCCGCTTGGAGTAACCCTTGCTTGATGTGTTTTTAAAAGAAGCCAAGATGAACAGAGCTGGGATCAGGAAAGACTTTGCTACCTACCCCGGTGTCATCCTGGGGACGGATAAGAATGGCGTATTTTTGAATGTGCTTGATGCAAATCAAAACATCCTGTTTGCAACTAGGGCCCAAGTGCTGCCACTGATGGGGTGGGTGTCTGTGTGGCCCAATTTTTGGAAAAAAGGGAGACTCCGCTTGGAGTAACCCTTGCTTGATGTGTTTTTAAAAGAAGCCAAGATGAACAGAGCTGGGATCAGGAAAGACTTTGCTACCTACCCCGGTGTCATCCTGGGGACGGTTAATTATGGGGTATTTTTGAATGTGATTGATGCAAATGTAGCTGTGAAGTGTACAACTAGGGCCCAAGTGCTGCCACTGATGGGGTGGGTGTCTGTGTGGCCCAATTTTTGGAAAAAAAGGGAGACTCCGCTTGGAGTAACCCTTGCTTGATGTGTTTTTAAAAGAAGCCAAGATGAACAGAGCTGGGATCAGGAAAGACTTTGCTACCTACCCCGGTGTCATCCTGGGGACGGATAAGAATGGCGTATTTTTGAATGTGCTTGATGCAAATCAAAACATCCTGTTTGCAACTAGGGCCCAAGTGCTGCCACTGATGGGGTGGGTGTCTGTGTGGCCCAATTTTTGGAAAAAAGGGAGACTCCGCTTGGAGTAACCCTTGCTTGATGTGTTTTTAAAAGAAGCCAAGATGAACAGAGCTGGGATCAGCAAAGACTTTGCTACCTACCCCGGTGTCATCCTGGGGACGGATAAGAATGGCGTATTTTTGAATGTGCTTGATGCAAATCAAAACATCCTGTTTGCAACTAGGGCCCAAGTGCTGCCACTGATGGGGTGGGTGTCTGTGTGGCCCAATTTTTGGAAAAAAGGGAGACTCCGCTTGGAGTAACCCTTGCTTGATGTGTTTTTAAAAGAAGCCAAGATGAACAGAGCTGGGATCAGGAAAGACTTTGCTACCTACCCCGGTGTCATCCTGGGGACGGATAAGAATGGCGTATTTTTGAATGTGCTTGATGCAAATCAAAACATCCTGTTTGCAACTAGGGCCCAAGTGCTGCCACTGATGGGGTGGGTGTCTGTGTGGCCCAATTTTTGGAAAAAAGGGAGACTCCGCTTGGAGTAACCCTTGCTTGATGTGTTTTTAAAAGAAGCCAAGATGAACAGAGCTGGGATCAGCAAAGACTTTGCTACCTACCCCGGTGTCATCCTGGGGACGGATAAGAATGGCGTATTTTTGAATGTGCTTGATGCAAATCAAAACATCCTGTTTGCAACTAGGGCCCAAGTGCTGCCACTGATGGGGTGGGTGTCTGTGTGGCCCAATTTTTGGAAAAAAGGGAGACTCCGCTTGGAGTAACCCTTGCTTGATGTGTTTTTAAAAGAAGCCAAGATGAACAGAGCTGGGATCAGGAAATACTTTGCTACCTACCCCGGTGTCATCCTGGGGACGGATAAGAATGGCGTATTTTTGAATGTGCTTGATGCAAATCAAAACATCCTGTTTGCAACTAGGGCCCAAGTGCTGCCACTGATGGGGTGGGTGTCTGTGTGGCCCAATTTTTGGAAAAAAAGGGAGACTCCGCTTGGAGTAACCCTTGCTTGATGTGTTTTTAAAAGAAGCCAAGATGAACAGAGCTGGGATCAGCAAAGACTTTGCTACCTACCCCGGTGTCATCCTGGGGACGGATAAGAATGGCGTATTTTTGAATGTGCTTGATGCAAATCAAAACATCCTGTTTGCAACTAGGGCCCAAGTGCTGCCACTGATGGGGTGGGTGTCTGTGTGGCCCAATTTTTGGAAAAAAGGGAGACTCCGCTTGGAGTAACCCTTGCTTGATGTGTTTTTAAAAGAAGCCAAGATGAACAGAGCTGGGATCAGGAAATACTTTGCTACCTACCCCGGTGTCATCCTGGGGATGGATAAGAATGGCGTATTTTTGAATGTGCTTGATGCAAATCAAAACATCCTGTTTGCAACTAGGGCCCAAGTGCTGCCACTGATGGGGTGGGTGTCTGTGTGGCCCAATTTTTGGAAAAAAAGGGAGACTCCGCTTGGAGTAACCCTTGCTTGATGTGTTTTTAAAAGAAGCCAAGATGAACAGAGCTGGGATCAGGAAAGACTTTGCTACCTACCCCGGTGTCATCCTGGGGACGGATAAGAATGGCGTATTTTTGAATGTGCTTGATGCAAATCAAAACATCCTGTTTGCAACTAGGGCCCAAGTGCTGCCACTGATGGGGTGGGTGTCTGTGTGGCCCAATTTTTGGAAAAAAGGGAGACTCCGCTTGGAGTAACCCTTGCTTGATGTGTTTTTAAAAGAAGCCAAGATGAACAGAGCTGGGATCAGGAAAGACTTTGCTACCTATCCCGGTGTCATCCTGGGGACGGTTAATTATGGGGTATTTTTGAATGTGATTGATGCAAATGTAGCTGTGAAGTGTACAACTAGGGCCCAAGTGCTGCCACTGATGGGGTGGGTGTCTGTGTGGCCCAATTTTTGGAAAAAAAGGGAGACTCCGCTTGGAGTAACCCTTGCTTGATGTGTTTTTAAAAGAAGCCAAGATGAACAGAGCTGGGATCAGCAAAGACTTTGCTACCTACCCCGGTGTCATCCTGGGGACGGATAAGAATGGCGTATTTTTGAATGTGCTTGATGCAAATCAAAACATCCTGTTTGCAACTAGGGCCCAAGTGCTGCCACTGATGGGGTGGGTATCTGTGTGGCCCAATTTTTGGAAAAAAAGGGAGACTCCGCTTGGAGTAACCCTTGCTTGATGTGTTTTTAAAAGAAGCCAAGATGAACAGAGCTGGGATCAGGAAAGACTTTGCTACCTACCCCGGTGTCATCCTGGGGACGGATAAGAATGGCGTATTTTTGAATGTGCTTGATGCAAATGTAGCTGTGAAGTGTACAACTGGGGCACAACTGCTGCCACTGAAGGGGTGGGTGTGTGTGTGGCCCAATTTTTGGAAAAAATGGAGACTCCGCTTGGAGTCACCTTGCGGTGTTTTACATGATTTTAGAAGGGCGTGCCATGCCTATATCTGTGTGTCCTCCTCTTTTTCCTTGTCCAGCTGTTTTGTTTTCGCATGAGTATATGTCCTTGTCACTTTCCAATGTGTTTGAGTTGTTTGTCACCTTTAGGACACCTTTGAGGGTGTTTTCTAGGTGTTTTTCTGTGTTTGTGATTGCCTGCCATTGTTTCCTATGCAGTTCGAGTTCGGTTCGTCGAACGTTCGACGAACCGAACTCGAACGGGAGGTCCGTTCGGCGAACCAACCTCGAGCCGAACCGCGACCGGTTCGCTCATCTCTAGTTAAGATCTAAGACTTTTTCTATGTGAACAAAAGGTTTTTTCTCTTTATAGTTCACAAATTTGTGTAAATCTGTGTGAGCACTTCACCTGTGTGGAGATAATCCATCCACCTCACAAGTGTGGCATATCAAGATGCTGATTAGACAGCATGATTATTGCACAGGTGTGCCTTAGGCTAGCCCCAATAAAATGGCACTCTAAGACCCGCAACACACATCCGTTTAATTTGTACGTGTACGGTACGCATTTGCATGTACTGGAGACACGTACACACGGAGACCCATGTTATTCAATGGTAGATGGCACACACACGTAAAATCACACGGAACGTGTGTCCGTGTGATAAGTACGTGTGTGCGCTTTTCTGCACGGACGACATGTCCGTTTTTGGCCGGCAGCACGCAGGCACGAACCCGCTAAAGTCTATGGGTATGTGCCTGCACGGACCGCACACGGAGTATGTCCGTGTTCAGCACGTTTCGTGCGTGTGCGTTTTTACACTAGCAATATTATTTTTATTTTTTTTAAATTAAATTCAGTATACTTACCTTTTTTTCTGCTGTTCTCAGTCATACTTACATTGGCGCTCGGTTTTTTTCTTCCCCCGGCTCATACCGCTCCCCGATCACCAGCGCGGCGAGGAACAGCTGTGCAGAGAATACGCGGCAACAATTACTTTGAATATGCCGGCCGCTCATTAATCAATCTCGTATTCCCTGCTTTCCCCACCCACCGGCGCCTATGATTGGTTGCAGTCAGACACGCCCCCCATGCTGAGTGACAGCTGTCTCACTGCACCCAATCACAGCAGCCGGTGGGCGTGTCTATACTGTGCAGTAAAATAAATAAATAAATAATTAAAAAAACGGCGTGCGGTTCCCCCCCATTTTAATACCAGCCAGATAAAGCCATATGGCTGAAGGCTGGTATTCTCAGGATGGGGAGCCCCACGTTATGGGGAGCCCCGCAGCCTAACAATATCAGTCAGCAGCCGCCCAGAATTGCCGCATACATTATATGCGACAGTTCTGGGACTGTACCCGGCTCTTCCCGATTTGCCCTGGTGCGTTGGCAAATCGGGGTAATAAGGAGTTATTGGCAGCCCATAGCTGCCAATAAGTCCTAGATTAATCATGTCAGGCGTTTCCCCGAGATACCTTCCATGATTAATCTGTAAATTACAGTATATAAACACACACACCCGAACAATCCTTTATTAGAAAAAAAACACTAACAAATTGCCTTGTTCACCAATTTTAGAAGCCCGAAAAAGCCCTCCATGTTCGGCGTAATCCAGGATGGTCCAGCGTCGCTTCCAGCTCTGCTGCATGAAGGTGACCGGAGCTGCAGAAGACACCGCCGCTCCTCTCAGCGCCACGCAGCTAATGAAGGGAATAGCGCGATCAGCTGTATTCAGCGTTGGCCGCGAGTAACCTCTGTGACAGCTCAGCTTATCGCGCTATTCCCTTCTGTACTGAACATGACATAAAATACAAAAAAAGACAGTTTGCACTCTGATAATGCTAAAGTATGGAAACCATGAATGTGTGAACATGGACCTGCATTACTGCTAAGGAAAATCTAAGAAAAATGAGATATTTAGCATATAGAAATGGCCATTTGTATATCTGCCCAGTTGCCCCTTCACGGCATATCTCGTAACTGGGTACCTAACGCTATTCTGAAGCCTCTCTCTGGGTTAAAAACCTCCTGTGTATGGGCACGTAGGAACCTGCTATATAGAATGAGATTACCTGTGGCAACGTACCGGAGAAACGCCCCAAAAAAACGGAACACGGACCCGAAAAACGGACCGTGTCACACGGACTTTTTTTTGCGGAAGTGTGTTTTAGGCCTCAGGCTGTGTGCGCACGTGTGCATTTTTCATGCGTTTCCGCAGTGTTTTAAACTGCTGTGTAAACGCATGCGTTCTGTGTCCCCAGCAAAGACTATTAGAATTTTGCAAAATCCATGCGCACGTTGCGTTTTAGAGCGCAGCGCTTTGGATGCTGACAGTTTTTGCCAAAACGCTGCGTTCTAAAAAGCAACATGTTACTTCTTTTGTACGTTTTGGATGCTTTTCCCACTCTGTCTATGGCAGAGAAAGCATCCAGAATGCATGAATTCTGCATCCATTCTGCAATCCAAAACGCAGCTTTTCGGCTGCGTTATGGAATGCACCTACGGTGTCAAAATGCTGCGGAATATTTGTCACGGCAGAACGCAGATGTGCACACATACCCTTAAATGTGCAGTTTTCCAGTATTGGGAAGTTATGGGGTGGATCAGAAAACCAGTCAGTATCTGGTGTGACCACCATTTGCAACACAAAGTGCAGAGCATTTCTTTCACATAGAGTTGATCAGATTGTTGATTGTAGCCTATGAAATGTTTGTGTACTCCTCTTCAATGGCTGTGCAAAGTTTCTGGATATTGGCTAAAAATATGAACACATTGTCATATACGCCAATCCAGAGCATCCCAAACATGCTCCATGGGTGACATGTCCGGTGAGCATGCTGGCATGCAAGAACTGGGATGTTTTCAGCTTCCAGGAATTGTGTCCTTGCAACATGGGGTCATGCAATATCATGCTGTAACATGAGGTGATGGTCGTGGATGAATGGCACACATTGGTCCTCAGGATCTCCTCATGCCTCTGTGCGTTCAAAACGGCGTAAATAAAATGCACCTGTGTTCTTTGTCCATAACCCATGCCTGCACATACCATAACCCCAACGCCACTAAGGGACACTCGATTCACAACGTGTTGACATCAGAAAACCACTCACCCAAATGAAAGCATACTCGCAGTCTGCCATCTGCCCTGCACAGTGAAAACGGAGATTCATCTGAGAAGAGAACACCTCTCCAATGTGCCAGACACCATCAAATGTGAGCATTTGCCCAAACAAGTCGGTTACAACAACAAACTACAGTCAGGTGGAGACCCTGATGATGATGATGAGCATGAGAAATCTTCCCTAAGATGGCTTCTGACAGTTTGTGCAGAGATTCTTTTGTTATGCAAACCAACTGTTGCAGCAGCTGTCTGGATGGCTGGTCTCAGATGATCTTGTAGGTGAAGATGCTGGATGTTAAAGTCCTGGACTGGTGTGGCTACACGTGGTCTGCAGTTGTGAGGCAAGTTGGATGTACTGGCAAATTCTCTAAAAACCCTCTGGATACAGCTTATGGTAGAGAAATGTATAGTCAATTCACGGGCAACAACTCAGGTGGACATTCCTGCAGTCAATTGCCTGTTCCCTAAAAAGGTGCGACATTTGTGACATTGTGCTATCCAATAAAACAACACATTCTGGAATGGCCTTTTATTGTGGCAAACCTAAGGCTGGGTTCACACATAGCGACAGCGATAACGACGTCGCTGTTATGTCACCATTTTCTATGACGTAACAGCGACCTACTAAGTCGCTGTTATGATCGCTGCTTAGCTGTCAAACACAGCGACGCAGCAGCGATCATAACGTCGCTACATGCAGGGGTGGGATTCAAATTTTTAACAACAGGTTCTCTGTAAATCCCACCCATTTGAAAACCACATCCATTCTGTAACCACACCCACTTTGTTAGCCACACCCATTTCCACGCACTTTCCTCAACCAAAAATACAAGTAATTTAAAGTATCATCTCTTTCCCCTTCTTCCCTTCCTATACCGTCACTCTCCTGTCCAGCACCAGTTGTTCTCGTCACTGTCAGTCATATTGTATTAAATGGTTTTTCTACAGTTTTTAAACATTATTACTAAAAATTATTGCTAAATTGGAACAGACGACCTTCCCCATACAGATCCCATCCCATGTGGTCTCTCACCCCCCTGCAGATCCCATCCCATTATGGCCTCTTTCCCCCTGCAGATCCCATCCCATTATGGCCTCTTTCCCCCTGCAGATCCCATCCCATTATGGCCTCTTTCCCCCTGCAGATCCCATCCCATTATGGCCTCTTTCCCCCTGCAGATCCCATCCTATTATGGACCCTTTCCCCCTGCAGATCCCATCCTATTATGGCCCCTTTCCCCCTGCAGATCCCATCCTTTTATGGTCCCTTTCTCCCTGCAGATCCCATCCCATTATGGCCTCTTTCCCCCTGCAGATCCCATCCTATTATGGCCCCTTTCCCCCTGCAGATCCCATCCCATTATGGCCTCTTTCCCCCTGCAGATCCCATTCCATTATGTCCCCTTTCCCCCTGCAGATCTCATCCTATTATGGCCTCCTCTCCCCCTGCAGATCCCATCCCATTATGGCCTCTTTCTTCTGCAGATCCCATCCCATTATGGCCTCTTTCCCCTGCAGATCCCATCCCATTATGTCCCCTTTCTCCCTGCAGATCCCATCCCATTACGGCCTCTTTTCCCCTACAGATCCCATACCATTATGGCCTCCTCTCCCCCTGCAGATCCCATCCCATTATGGCCCCTTTCCCCCTGCAGATCTCATCCCATTATGGCCTCCTCTCCCCCTGCAGATCCCATCCTATTATGGCCTCCTCTCCCCATATAGCCACATATAGTAACAGTTCCCATCTTATGCGGCCCCTCTCTCTGCAGCTTTGGCTCACTGAGAGGCTTACCTGATCCAAGCAGCACCAGCCTCTCCTGTGTCTCCCGTCCTCCTCCGCGGCTCTCTGCAGTCACAGTGACGCTGACAGACGGCAGGAGGAGGAGCTCCCTCCTCACACTGCCGTGACCTGTGTCTGCAGTGTCAGCGCGTCACTGCACCCAGGTCAGGGAGCTGACAGGCTGCACTGAAGCAGGAAGTGTGGTACGGAGGTATGCAGATTCATTTGTACTAGAGTCTTAAAGAGACACTAACACAAATGAATACAGCAGGGAACCGGATCTCCAGAGCTGTTTCTTGCCGGTTCTGGGAACCGGCTGCTATTTTAACAACCGGTTCTCCAGAACCGGACAGAACCAGCTGAATCCCACCCCTGGCTACATGTGCAGAGAGCAGGGAGCTGCGCACACTGCTTAGCGCTGGCTCCCTGCTCTCCTAGCTACAGTAGACATCGGATTAATTAACCCGATGTGTACTGCAGCTACATGTGCAGAGAGCAGCGCACACTGCTTAGCGCTGGCTCCCTGCTCTCCTAGCTACAGTACACATCGGGTTAATTAACCCGATGAGTACTGCAGCTACATGTGCAGAGAGCAGCGCACACTGCTTAGCGCTGGCTCCCTGCACTCCTAGCTACAGTACACATTGGGTTAATTAACCCGATGTGTACTGCAGCTACATGTGCAGAGAGCAGGAGCCAGCACTGGCAGCGTGAGAGCGGCGGAGGCTGGTAACGAAGGTAAATATCGGGTAACCACTCTGCTCGCTTCCTTTCGTCGCAATAAAAAAACGAACCAGGGCTGTGTGTAATGAGCAGCGATCTCACAGCAGGGGCCAGATCGCTGCTCAGTGTCACACACAGCGAGATTGCTAATGAGGTCACTGCTGCGTCACAAAAACCGTGACTCAGCAGCAATTTCGGTAGCAATCTCGCTATGTGTGAAGCACCCCTAAGGCACACATTTGCAATAATCATGCTGTCTAATCAGCATCTTGATATGCCACAACCGTGGGTGGATGGATTAGCTTTGCAAAGGAGAAGTGCTCACTAAGGCCTGTTTCACACATCAGTGAAAAACACAGACTTTTTCACTGACATGTGAAAAATGCACATGTCCCTCCGTGCACATGTGGGTTGTCCATGTGCAATCTGTTATCCATGCTCTGTGATACGTGATTGCACATGGACTTATACTCACTTGTCCCCGCTCCTGCTGTCCGTGGTGCTGAACTCTTCGGCTCTGCTAAGATTCCAGCCGCCGCTGACCTCTGCTGCAGCTATTTCCGGGTCGGCTGCTCCTGCATACCTGAATATGCATGCAGTAATGAGCCGGCTCTGAAGCAGAGGCAGCAGAGGCTGGAGACAAGCAGCGCTGGATAAAGTGAGTTAAAAATGTTATTTATTTTCAATCTACGTGTTTTTCTGGTATGTGTTTCATGGACCACACCACTGTGTGCTCCGTGGGACATCAGTGATACCAGAAAAAAATGGAGATGTCTCCGTGCGGCAATAACGAACACGTGTCTATGCCGCACGGAAACACAATCAGTGAGAAACCACTGATGTGTGCGCAGACCCATTGATTATAATGAGTCCGCGTATGTCAGTGATTCTGATACGTATGAAAACTAGCACATACATACCAGAATCACTTACGTGTGAAGGGGGCCTACACAGATTTAGACAAATTTGTAAATAATATTTGAGAAAAAAGGACTTTGTGTACATAGAAAAAGTCTTAGATCACAGAGCTGAGCTCATGACAAATGGGAGCAAAAACAAAAGTGTATATTTTTGATCAGTGTATATTAATGGATATAACTTGCTAAATAAAAGTAGATTTATTAATCTTAATGTTGTAAGTCTGTTTTTAATTGTGTTTGATGTAGAGTAAAACATTAGGCATTAAGAAGTCGTTGATAAAATACCATGGACTTTTAAAGTTCCACTACACATGTCACTGGCTTATAAATAGTCAACTAATGGATTCAGTTCTTTCCTTCTTTTGAAGTTACAGATCAATAGCTCAAGGCCAGGTAATGTACATTTTCTCAGAAAACGTGATAGACTGCTTGTTAGATACTTTGTAGAGGTCAACTATATCACCAAACTGGCAAACATACACCAGTTCATTCAGACATCAAGCACCACATTATGTTTTAGTAGCAAAAGGCCATTTCTCCACCTTTAACTCTTTCCAATCATATAGACAGTATGGGCCATCATAAAAATAAAAGGACAGCTTTTTTTGCACTTTTTTCACCTACTCTGGGACACTGTCATTCTTTTATTTTATATGTCTATTACCAAATAGATTCCTTGGTCTTTTTGATGCTGCGTCTGTTACTGGGCTCCTTTCCCCTTTGGAATGTCTTGACTTGTGTGCTGTGAGCCCCCCTGTATTATTCCAAGTATTGACCATCATGACAGAGTCCTATTTTTAAAATCTGACATGTATCACTTTATACGGCAATAACTTTGGAATGATGAGGCAAGATTCTAATTCCCTCATTTGCACATTTTTCATGAGAAATTTGTTTAGTAGAAAGGATTTTTCTTCACAAATTTAATGTCCCTTATTCAGACCCAAGAGCATAAATAAATTTATGAGTACAAAATAAAATTGCTATACTCACCTCTTCGCTCTACTCCACTACTCCAGTGTATGCCACATCCTCTCATTCCCCTTCGTTTGTGTTGAATCTTTAGGCTTCTTGCAATGTGCTAGACTTCACGATGACATGGTGCCTGGGAATGTTCTGTGCAGGCGCATGGGAGGTCAATGGTGTCATATAGTCATGTCTGCACTGAATCCTTCTGTGCACATGCACAGAACCCTCCCAAGCGCCATGAGGCTCAGAAGTGTGGCACAGTATGAGAGGCCTGAACATTCGATAATGAGCAATGCGAGAACTGAAGATGCATCAAGGACTGGACAAATGGCAGTGAATAGTAAAGAAGCCAAAAAAGTGAGTGGTGAGGTGACTATAATTACTTTTTTTTAACTGTTGATGGTCCAGTGTGAACCAGAAAAAAGGCAGCTAGCAGCCACCATGTGGCTAAATCAGCAACAAAGCGAATTAAAAAAATCTGCAATTTGGCAAATGTGGATTTTTATAAAATTTTAATAAAATTCAGTGGAAATTCTACTCTAATTTATTAGATCCTCTCTACTTTACATACATTGCCATTATTTATGAAAATATCTAATACCTAAAAGCTCTAATAAAATAGCACAAAATAGTTAAGTAACAACATTTTCAATGTTTACATAATTTCTGTCAGACTGCCAGCAGAGGGAGCTGGAGTCCTGCAGGGAAAGACACTACACAGAGCTGAATGAGCAAGGAGGGGAACTCCCAGTGTGTGCTGATGCAGTGTCTGCCAGCATCAGCCGGACAGCTGAAGCTGTGGGGCATGCGGGGATGGTCAGACGGGTTCGGGTCATACACAGTACGGGCAGCAGGAAGACCTGAGGAACTAGCAGAGGAGGAGTCGAGATCAGGCCGAGGTCAGTACCAGAGGACACAACCGAGTGGGGAGGTAGGAGAGGGGAGAACAATCAGGGCTATTGTGGGAAGGAAGGAGGTGGGACAGAGGAATGTCAGAATGACTAGGGGACAGAACAGACAGAGGCTTAGGGCACAGAGAGGGAATGAATCAGGATCACACTCACAGGGACCAGCACCCACAGGCAAAGCAGCGCTAAGCTTATAGCCAACGCTGGTTCACCGGAGATGACAGTATTTAAAGCATCCCAGCTCCGGAAGTGAGGCCCGGGAGAAGGCTCCACCCCCTAGCCATGTGGACGGGAAGGGGAAACCGTGACAATTTCATTGTTTTTTAACCTTTTTAAACACCAAGTAATTTTTCACTTTCGCATTTTTCTCCCTTTGTTCCAAGTCATAATTTTTCCTATTTTTCCATCAAAACAGCAGTAAGAGGGCTTGGTTTTCTCAGGACAAGCTGGAGTTTTGAAGAACACCATTTATGTTTCCATAAAATGTACTAACAAACAGGGAAAAAGTTCCAAATGCGGCGAAATTGCAAAAAAAGAACCAAAACCCTCAATTCCACCATTGTTTGCTTTCATTGTGCAGTAAAAATTACCTGGCAACATGATTCTCAATATCAGTATGATTACATCGATACTAAACATTATTTTAGTGGTGAAAAAAATTGGTTATTTTTTGACCTATGGATCTGAGAAAGGACTTGTTCTTTACATCTTAAGCAAATGTTTTTACTGATATAATTTACATGTACACATAATGTTTTGATCACAATTTCACTTCATTTTCTTTAAGGGGAAGTGCTGAGCCCTTTTTTTCCCTGTTTTTCTCCTTTTGCACAGTTTAATATACAATTTCAATAATTTTCTATTTTACTATGGTGGACTATTTGGACAATAACAAAAATGTTTGTCTTTACATTTTTGGTCATATCTATTTTTATTGAGAGAAATAAAGGTGATTCAAATTTTAAAGAAAAACACTTTTTGTTTTTATTTATGTTTTTGTCACCTTAAGAGACTTGAACTTTTAATAGTTAACTCACACTATTGTTTTAGTATACAGCATTAACAAAGCACTATTTGACTTTTGAATTGCAATTTTTGCCTGTCATAGTTTGAGGGTGTATGAAGCATTTTGTACAGTAAATGAGGTGCCAAAACAGTGACCCCCCAACTTATTAAACTAATAGTAAAATAACTCTTTTATTCCACAAGTGTTTTGAAAAGTTTTATCTCATGAAAATGAAAAATAATTTTGATACCACTAAAATGTGGTTCAGACACAAATGATTTATTTTCACAAGTAATAAGCAAAATAGCAGTATAAACTATGTTACACAATTTGTCCTAAATAAAGATGGGAGGATCCATTTGTGGAGGATCGAGTTTGAGCCCAATGTACACAAATTCAAGATTTTACAAGATTTTAAAAATATCGAGATTCGATTTGTGGTTAACCAAAAAAACCTTGCCCATCCCCATTACCCACACTGCTAAAGCATCAGAGAGTAGGCAATGTGTCAGCTACGACATCCATTGGATTATCATACCTTCTCCATTGGTGTTCAATATCTGGACCACCACAGATCAGCAGTTCCCAGTGAAGCACAGAGACTGGGTAAGTCTCTCTCGTATACAGTGTAGAGTGTAAAAGCCGCTTTGCCCGCGATCGCACCCGCCCCTGTCGTTTGTGCGTCACGGGCAAATCGCTGCCCGTGGCGAACAATATCGGAGGTACGTGTCACACGTACTTACCTGCCTAATGACGTCGCTGTGGCCGGCGAACAACCTCTTTTCTAAGGGGGCGGTTCGTGCGGCGTCAAAGCGACGTCCCACAGCAGGCAAACAATAGAAGCAGAGGGGCGTAGAGCAGCCGCATGAAGGTCACTCCCACCTCGTTGCTGGAGGACGCAGGTGCGCTTTTGTTCGTCGTTGCCAGGGTGTCAAATGGAGCGATGTGTGCTGCCTCAGGAATGACGAACAACCTGCGTCCCACAAGATCAAGGACATTTTGAAAATGAATGATGTATCAATGATCAACGATATGGTGAGTATTTTGGATCATTAGCGGTCGCTTGTACATGTCACAAATAACGACGTCGCTAACGAGGCCAGATGTACGTCACGAATTCTGTGACCCCAGCGACATCTCGTTAGCCTTAAGCTCTTATAATAAGCGGGGTCCTCTCTCTTATGGTCTGTCTTTTTCCTCTCCCCCAAGTGTGTTTTCTGAGCAATTAAAAGCTTTCTAGTATTGAGAGTCATACACATTTTCCACCAAAATGGAATTTTGGGGAAAAATTTGGTAAAGCTGGCAAATTTGAATTTAAAAAATTCTGATTATCTCTAATCATAAGTTACTCAATAATCAATATGTGGTAATAGACTGGACTTTAGATAAACAGATGGGCTTAGAAGTATAGGGGAACAATTTAACTCTTGAAGCTGAGAATTTGCTAGAATAGTCTTTTGGTGCATTGTTATATTGTCAGAACTCTTGAGGTCCAAGTACAATGAAGACTCCACAGACATGACCTACATAACTTAACTCTTCATGGAACTCATTGGGGTGTATAATAAGCATTTAGACCCCATAGTTGTTTCCTAAGAGTGCAGTAAATGTTGCTGTTTGTCATTTGCAGTTTTTACACAGTATGATCAAAAAGACTTGAGACTGACAAAAATTTTAGTTTTCACAAAGTTTGTTGCAAGTGGTAATTTGCAGTCAATCTAAATTGTCCTCTGACTTGGCTACTAATGTGTCTACGAAAATGGCCATTTTAATATGCAAAACATCTCAAAAAATGTTTTAGATTTTTTTTGTTACTTTAATTTTTATTAGTTGAAAAATTTGGCAAATAAGTCTTTTTGTCTGTTTGAAATGTGTATGGATTATGTCTATTTGGCTGACCATGCTTCCAGGTCTCCCCTCCACCATTAGCCACAGGTGTTGTTATCCTTTAATATCAAAGTCTCTCTATGCCCACATATGTAGATTTTAAAACGCAGAGAGAGGCAGGAAGATAGAGTAGGACCCAGTGCAATGAGATTGCCATTATGTGGCTACTGGGCAGGTATCAAAATGGCCATTTTGATATGTAAAACATTTCAAAAAAATTTTTTAGATTTTTTTTTCCTATGCTTCTTAGCGGTTGAAAGCATTGACATGTAAGTTGGTTGTCTGTTTGTAATGTATTGTAAAAACTAGGATATTATAGTAAACTCCAGGTACTAATTAGGGAAAAATTGGTTGCTATTGTGATTAACGAGCACTACCATGCTCAGGTGCTTAGTAATCATAATAAGCAGTTATATGCTTGGATGGGAGTGACTCAAACACCTGAGTATAATGGAAGTGAATGGGAAACGACCATTTTTTTTAAGTTCCTGAAAAAATGCTCGAGTTCACCATTGACTTCCAATATATTTGGGTACAAGTCACACTAATCTGAGCATCCAACTGCTCCTTACGAGTAATGAGCACCCAAGTATCGTAGTGCTCATTCATCACTAGCTGCTATCAGTCTGAATAAGCCGCAGGAGATGATATTCAGCATGCCAGGGTGAATTGCATACATCTTAAAAATTAAGGGTTAATGCTGTAAATATTGAGTGTTTGCATAAACGTAATGTATTTTTTACTATGAAATTAAGGACATGAAATGTTTATAGTTGTACCGTATATGCCGGCGTATAAGACGACTGGGCGTATAAGACGACCCCCAACTTCTGCCCTAAAAATATAGAATTTGGGATATACTCACTGTATAAGACTACCCCCGTTCAGTATGCTTCAGTATGCTAAGAGCAGGGGGCCGCACTGTGGGAGGAGGTGTTTTTTTTACTGTCCAGTATAACCAATAGGATTAGTGCAGGGGCCAGCATGTAAGCTCTTCATTAATGTCCCTGCATGGATGCGAGGGGAATCTGGCGTTACTGCACTAATCCTATTGGTTATACTGGACAGTGAAAAAAAAACCACCTCCTCACACAGTGCGGCCCCCTGCTATATATACGCTATATATCCGCTGTATATATACCAGTATATATGCTGTATGATATACCAGTACGGGGCCGGGCTGTGTATCACGTTTCCATAACGACGAGGCAGGAACTTCCCTGCTAGAGCGCTGACGTCAAGGCAGAGCTGCTTGCCTCTGATTGGCCAGCGCTCTGCCATTCAGCAGCGGTGACAGGAAGTTCCTCCCTCGTCGCTATGGAGGTAGAATCCAAGCGTGGAACGGAGTGGAGCGGCGCACTACAGCACCCAGGTATATATCCGGCGTATAAGACGACCCCCCACTGTAGCCATTATTTTAAGGGGGTAAAAAGTCGTCTTATACGCCAGTATATACGGTACTATAATATAACATAGAATCACCTGGCTAAAAGAGCTAAACTTTGTGAAAAACAAAATTTGTGTCAGATTTTACACATTTTTTTCACACTAAACTCACCAACTTAAATATATTTTATTGGAATTTTATGTGATATACCAACACTAAGTAACAAGTATTTGTGAAGTGCAAACGAATGATACATCATGGTTTTCTAAATATTCTAAAAATATAAATTTGAAAATTGTGACATGCATTTGTATTCATCACCCAAGTCAATTCTTTGTAAAAAAAAAAAAAAACAACCTTTCACTGCACTAATGGCAGCAAGTTATTTGCACATCTAGAGGCTTATAGTTTTGTCTACTCTTTTTTGCAAAATAGCACTAACTCAGTGAGATTGTATGAAGAGCATCTGTTAACAGCAATTTGCAAGTCTTGCCACCAATTCTCAATGGGATTTAGGTTTGGACTTCATCAATATGCTATAATGTAAACCATTTCATTGTAGCTCTGGCAGTATGTTTAGGATCGTTGTACTGCTGGAAGGTAACCCTTTGCCCCAGTTTCAAGTGTTTTGCAACCTCAAACAGGTTTTACACCAGGATTGTCCTGGATTTAACTCCATCCATCTTTTTATTTACTCTGACCAGCTTCACTGTCCAAGCTGACCACCATGTTTGACAGTGGGCATGGTGTTTTCAGGGTGATGTTAAGTAATAATTTTCTGCCACAAATATCATATTGTATTCAGACCAAAAAGTTTGACTTTGGTCTCATCTAACCAGGACACCTTCTTCAACATGCTTGCTGTGTCCCCTATATGGCTTTTTGTAAACTGAAAACAGGACTTCTCATGGCTTGCTTTTAAAAATGGTTTTCTTCTAGCCACTTTTCCATAAAGGTCAGATTTGAGGAGTATGTGACTAGTAGTTGTCCCGCGGAAAGATTCTTCCACTTGAGCACTGGATCTCAACTGATCTGGCTGCCTCTTTAATTAGTGCTCTCCTTTCTTCGGATTTCAGTTCAATGGACAGTCATGTTTTGCTAGGTTTGTAGTTGTGCCAAACGCATTTTTAGATGATAGCTTGAACAGTGCAGTGATATGTTCAGAGCTTGGGCTATTTTTTTTAAAACCTAACCCTTTATTACTCTACTCCACAACTCTATTCCTAATCTGTCTCTTATGTTCTTTGGTTTTCATGATGCTGT
The DNA here is from genome assembly GCF_048569485.1 of Anomaloglossus baeobatrachus. Taxonomy (NCBI): domain Eukaryota; kingdom Metazoa; phylum Chordata; class Amphibia; order Anura; family Aromobatidae; genus Anomaloglossus; species Anomaloglossus baeobatrachus. The sequence goes on along the minus strand of NC_134354.1, from coordinate 550,560,997 downwards.
TTGATTCCAAATGTTCTCTAGCAAACCTCTGAGGCCTTAACAGAACAGCTGTAGTTATACAAAAAAAAAAAGTATACGCAGGTGGACGCAATTTACTAATTAAGTGACTTCTGGAGGCAATTGGTCAATTAGGATTTTATTTATGGATATAAGACTACAGGGGGCTGGATACAAATGAATGTCACAATTTTCAGATTTATATATTTTATATATTTTTTAACATATTTAGAAAACCATGTATCATTTTGTTTATACTCACATATACTTGCTAGTAAGTATTGGTATGTCAGATGACATGCCGATAAAATACATTTATGTTTGTGTGTGTAAAGTGTGTAGAAGCATCATAAATAGGGATGAGCAAACCCAAACTGTAAAGTTTGGAGTTTGTACCAAACACCAGGTGTCTGGGTCTCAGACCCGAACATGAACTTAGGATTTGATTGGCTCACAAGGTCAATAATCTGGTGTTCTGAAGCAAAAAGTAGCAGTAGTAGAATAAAAATGCTTCGGCATTTAAATAAGAAAAAAGAAGAAGGAAATTCCTTTTCTATAATGCTTTTATTTCAGTGTTCAAAAGAAAAAATGTTTTGAAACATGTCGTACATCCTGTCCGACGTTTCGGCTCTGTCAGTCTTTTTCAAGGATTACATGTCAGAGGTAGAGGTCTGGGTAGGGAAAGAAAAGCTACCATAGATAGGAGCAATAATGTGATCGCCTGATATATTAGAAGCATGAATATTCCTCTAAGGGTCCAAAAATATTTAAATGAAAAAGTGGTGGTTATACACCTTAAAGTTACTGATGTGATGAGGCTCACAGCACCTGAAGTCACTTTATGTGTATAGGGCGAGGTATATCCACTTGGGTGGTGTTGGAGATCTGTCTGTGGCCTTAACGTAGCAGCATAGTAAAAAATGTATGTGAGATTGTGCTTACAGGGTAAAGCCTGCTTTACACGTTGCAATTTCGCATACGATATCGCATATTTGCAACGCCCCCATCGTATGTGCGGCACGTTCAATTTGTTAAATGTTGTCGCACACACGAGTAACCCCCCGTCACGCGTACTTACCTTCCATACGACCTCGATGTGGGCGGCGAACATCCACTTCCTGGAGTGGGAGGGACGTTCGGCGTCACATCGACGTCACGTGGCAGCCGGCCAATAGAAGTGGAGGGGCAGAGATGAGCGGGACGTAAACATCCCGCCCACCTCCTTCCTTCCGCATAGCTGGCCGGGAGCTGCAGGACGCAGGTAAGATCTGTTCATCGTTCCCGGGGTGTCACACACTGCGATGTGTGCTACCCCGGGTACGATGAACAACCAGACGTTCAATTTATGAGGAATGAACGACGTGCGTGCGATGAATGTTTTACCGTTCAATCGCAATTCAATCGCAGTTACAATGTAACTTACAATGCCGGATGTGCTTCACGTGACCCCGCCGATACATCGTAAGATATATTGTAGCATGTAAAGCATGTTTAAGACTCTGCCTTGTATATATTGTGGTGCCTAGTTTTCCTTAAATGGGTCATATAATGGAAAGTTATAACATCTTTTGAATGCAATAGGACATGTGATAATATCCTTGTAGTGCAGAGAACGTCCAGGGCATAGAGGTAAATTTATGCACAAAGGCCTGTGGAAGAGCCAGGCTCCTGGTCTGCAGTGGTGGCAGCTTTTTTCTTATTTGAGTGCTGAAGCAATCAAAAAGCTTTACTGAATGTGGATGTTGCCTGCCCGCTACAGTGAACAATAAAGATAAAAAAAAATGACGTGGGCTCCGCCTATTTTTGATAACCAGGGAAGGTAAAACAGAGAACAGACAACTGTGGGATATAACCCTCCCCTATCAACTTTACCTTGCCTAATTATCAAAAATAGTGGGGATCCCACTCCGATTTTTAAAATTATTTAAATAATCAATTTTTTACAAATGGTGTGGGTTACCCCCTATTTTTTAGAACTAGCCAAGGTAAAGCAGATAGCTGGGGACTGATGTTATTAGGGTGGGAAGAAACATGGTTAATTGGCCCTTCACAGTCTAAAAATAGTAACCCGCAGCTGCCCCAAAAGTAGAGCACTCATTAGATGCCCCAATTGAGGTGAATTACTCGGCTCTTCCCGATTGCCCTGGTGCAGTGGCAATTGGGGTAATACTTTTAGAGTTGATGTCAGCTATAAATTGACAGCTGACATCAAGCCCAAGAATAGTAGTGGATGTTCATCTATATACCACCCCCATTAATAACACGGTAAGTATTGAGTTAACAAAAACAGACACAGTGAAACAAAAGTTTATTTGAATAAACACTCCCCACATGTCCCTGTTCACCAATTTATTAATCAAAAATATCTTTGAAGTTACGACGTAATTCAATTGGGGTATAAACACTTCCCCAAATCCTGGAATTTCCAATATAATCGAAAGAGTAATGTCCCAGGACGTACATGAAATTCTATGGAATTGCTTTCTGAGAAGTTTCTCCGAAGGCAGTTCTATTGGTCACTAATGGTCAGCAGCAGCCTTAAATTTCCCTAGTGAGACATTCTGTACCTACTGCTGACGGCAAGAAACCCCTATGCATTCTTGTTTTGAGAGAGTTCATGTGGGGAAATGTTTATTCAAATTAACTTTTTTTTATCTGTTTGCATGTTTCTTTATAACTCTATACTTGCCATGTTCTAATGGGGGTGTCTAATAGACGCTTACTGATTACTAGCCCCTGGGCTTGATGTGACCTGTCAAGTCACAGCTGACATCAACCTCAAAAGTATTACCAAGATTGCCACTGCACTAGCGCAATTGGGAAGAACTGGGTAAAGCGTCAGAATTGGCACATCAATTGTATGCCAATCTATAATAAAGTCCATGTATAAATAAATAAATAAATAATACATGATGATATAACACAACATATGCTCATCCACCATGCACCTATATATATCATGTTCACCATGTGCAATACAGTCAAATGTGCAATATTACTTTAATACCTTGGTTCTTTTTTTATAAATTCAGCTTATGATTCAGTACCTTTTGTGCTAATAACTTTGGCATTGTGTATATATTTCCGTTCGTATTCTTTTGTATTTTCTATTTGTGGACTTTATTATGTTGGGGTTCCCATTAATGGTCAGCCACTACTTTTCAGTTTATGTTTGGGGGTGGCAACATTTTTTGTGTGTATATCGTTTTATCTAATAAACTTGACATTTATGTACTGTCTGATTGTTGTCCTGGTACAATTTATTTTTTTGTTTTTTTTCTTGTATAACTTAGTGCTATATGGAACATTTTTCTAATGAAAAAAGAGAGAAAGAATAATTCAGCTCACCGAGTTGCTGCAATCCGCTGTCTGTCAAGGCCTGCGCACGGAAGGCTGGGCTGCCAAATAGCGATCAGAAAAAGGAAATTCCAGCGCAGTCCAAAATGTCCAGTTAAAATTCATTTTTATTAAGTAAATCCATAAAAAATTGGGAAAATACAAGGCGGTCAGCAGGATTTCCTTTTTCTGATTTTGCTAATGAGTCTTTGAAATTGCAATTGAAATTCAGGTTGTATTTACTCTATGTACATTATGTACATAATCTATTAAAAATGAGCTGCTTATCACAGGAGGGGGTGTGGTCGAAATACTAGCAGTGGCAAGAGCTTTAGAGCTGGCAGTAATAATCAGCTAGCGATAAAACATTTATTATAAGCAAATAACAGCATGCAGTGACACATGCTGAATTCTGTGTTTTAAGTCCTACCTCATATTGTCCTCAGATTACATAGCAAAAACCTTCTGACAGATAGCGTTTAAAGCCTTGATACTAAAGAAAAAAAAATCAATATATTTTTGATCTACTGCTGCATATTAATAGTATCCCTTAAATAATAGCCATTTAGAACTTGTATTGATCTGTCAACCATAATACATATTTCTCTATCGAAAATATTATTTGTCTATATCTTATGGAAAAGCTCCTGAAGTGGCATACAAAATTAGCATAGTAGCCTAAAGAATATGTCTTCTCTAAAGCATGGGCTATCAGGGTAGAAGGCATACTAGCAATTATGAAACCAGCAGCCATATAGTTTCTACAGAGTCTATGCAACCTCGGTTGGGAGATTAATGTTTTTTACAGGAAGAAAACACTTGGCTCAAGGGTATTCACGTAGCATATTTACTTATGTATGATTGATGATTCTTTATACAGCATAATTTATCCATTTCAAAAACATTCAAGTAGCTAATACCGGTGTGTACTGATTGACTTTTGGCTTGAAAAATGTATAACGTTCAGTATGTGGCGTAAAAATATTATTTTTAAAAAGTTTGTGGAAAATTTAATTATAAACATATCAAGAGATAATATCACTATGGGGACGTTAGCTGTATTCTATACCATTGTCAAAAATGAAATATAGTCACTTTAGACCTATTTTGAAATCCCCAAAGACTTTTGAAACATGGATTTTCCAACACAGTTCCTGATTTATCGCTTACAGACCCCCTGCTAATGTCATCTTCTGATATATCACAATGTTATTTAAAATGAAATTCCTTTAAAGTTGAGTTTCTGTCAAGATGCAATCAATGCTTCAAAAAAGTTGATGTACAGACAAAAAACTACATATTTTAAAGAGAACCTGTCACTAAGTCAAAAGTAGCTAGATTTTGCTATTATTTAAGTCATGTTCCATCCTTGAGTGCTCAATTTTTTTCTTTTTCTTTTTCAAAATACGCCATAGAGTTCCAGAGATAAGATTTTTTTTATTTAATGGGTCTATGGGAGATCATTTCTTCTTGTAGAGAGTGACAAGTTGTCATAAGTAAACTTACACTATACATAAAACCACTGCACACTACAAGTTCAGTTATGATTAGTGATGGGTAGACCTGGACTGTAAAAATCAGGATCTATGTGGTTTAAAAATTTCCCGGGTGCCAGACCCGGGCCCGGGATTCCGGGTGTTTGATCCGGCACTCAAGAAATTAAAAAACAAAATAAAGAAAAAATAAAAAAAAAATAAGAATGAAGCGAGTGCTTTATACTTACCAAGGCTCCATTGCAGCTGTACGGTGCTCTTGTGGCCTCCCTGGGCCGCTCATCATTGCTCATACATATGCACATCTTTCCCTGCTCTCCCTGCCTACTGGTCAGCCTGGCCTCTGTGATTGGTTTCAGTCAGACACGCACTCAGCCTGTGTGACAGAGTCTGCCTGCAACCAGTCATCGCTCATTGCGGCTCATTCATTCTCTGCACTCACAACGGGCAGTCATGCTCTATGGCTGTGTGCTGTGACTGATATGTAGCAGAGCTGTAATTCGGACCTCGTGTGGATTATGTCGGACCTGTTTAGGGGTTAATAAAGTGGTGAAAGAGGGTTGTTTTTGTATTTTATTCCAAACAAAGTATTTTTTGGTGTCTGTGTTTATTTACTTTCACTTACAGATTAGTGATAGGGGGTGTCATAGATGCCTGCCATCAGTAACATAGGACTTAGTGACAGCTGTGAGCTGTTATTAAACCCTTATTACCACAATTGCCACCGCACCAGGGCAACAAGAAGAACTAGTTAAAGCACCAGGCTTGTCACATCTAATGGATGCAACAATCCTGCGCGGCTGCAGGTTGCTATTTTTAGTCAGGGGACGGAGGCCAGTAACCGTGGCCCTCCTCAGTCTGAGAATACTAAACCCCAGCTGTCGGGCTTTATCCTAGATGGGTATCAAAATTGGGGGGACCGTATGCTGTTTTTTTTAAATAACATTTAAATAAATAAAAAAGCTGCATGCGGTTCCTCTTATTTTGATACACAGCCAAGATAAGTTCAGGGCTGGTGCTGCAGCCTGCGGCCGTGAGCTTTATCTGTGCTAGTAACATAATATGGGGGAATCCATTTCCATTTTTTCTTATTATTTATTTTTACTGTATGGGTAGAGTTACACTGACATATAACTCGCACGAGTGCACTCGGCCCCGTGTAAAACAATGCTGCAGCTCACATCTGCGAGTTTTTCCTCAACCCTAATCGGACTGAGAAAAAAAATCACAGCATGCTGCAATTGTGGCCGGTGTTACACTAGTGTGTGGCTCGAGTGAGCATTAAGTCCCATCACCTCGAATGGCCTGTCATTCTCCAGACACGAGCGTGCAGCTGCATAGAAATACAAGCAGATGCACGCTTCTGTCCAGAGAGCAGTAGGCCGTGCCAGGTTATGTGACTCAATACTCATGCTAGTCACGCGCAAGTGTAACACCAGTCTGTCTGCGAGTCTCCTACCACTCGCACCCATACAAGTATATCGGTTTGAGAGGAACATCTGACTGCACTCAAATGTTATCCAAGTGCAGTGCAATATATGCACAGGCTAACAATAGAGGAGATGGGGGGATTAACCCCTCCTTTTCCTCCGCAGCTGTCATCTGATCGCAGGATCGGGACACAGTCACATGACACTCGGACCACGTTCACAGCAGAGCCTGAGCCGGGGGTCATTAGCATATCGCATACGATGCTCTTGCATCGGATGTCATATGACAGTGTGGCCACGGCCTACGATATACACAAGCATAGTGCCTGCGAATGAAAGCAGTCAGTTGACGTGCCGTCGGGAGCGTAGCTGACTGCAACCAATCACAGGCACCGATAGGCGTGGAAAGCAGTGCACATTCAATGAAGGCTGCTCCAGAAGTGAATACGCGGCCTGGAAGCAGCTTGCCGCCATGACATAGCATGCGTGAGTACAGTGCTCATATCTCCCTATCCCTGTTACCAACATTTTTAATCTGCGGTTTCTGATTCCTATAGATTTATACAGGGAATTAATTCCGGATTGGAACCAAGTTTTAAAAAAAGATTACAGGGACCCGCCGGTCCTGGTTTTCTGCGAGCCCGCCCATCTCTATTTATGATGCATGAAAATATAAAGGTTCTTTTAGTTGTGATGCATAAAAACAAAAGGTTCTTTCTTGAAGAACGTTATCTGTCGACATGTGTACAGGCGATTATATTCATGTTTCAACCTGGACGGTCTTGTTCACGAGTCGCCTGGTTGAAGAAATATCTGGGAGAGTTCAAATGTATTTATAGTGGTGAGCCCCAGGTGGCATCACTATGAAGGCTCCTGTCTCATGTGCTGGTGCTCCTGTGCTGAAGCTGCTGCAATATTTTAATGGATTTAGCATGTTCTAATAAAAAAAAAATCTAAACCTTCTTCTGACTTTACTTGGGAGCCGGCCCAATGTTGTTTTCCGTGCACCTGGAAGAAAACTACTGCAGGATTGGTGAGCCGATTGTGGAACTTTTTTTGTCTTACTTTATTTTTATTTAGTGATAATTTTTATATCTTATCCTGAGGGACTTAGCGAACAGGCTCTAAAGCCTCAGCCCGCATAGAATCTTGTGAAACACCCCCTTGCTACTTTTGACAGCGTGACCAGTCCACTTTAAATTTAGCCTTACCCAGGGCCTGTTCATATAGCTACATGGCTTCTGTTCATATTGTATGCTGGATTCATTTTAAAACTGATTAATAAATATTCTAATGGATCACATTGAATTATAAAAGATTCCATAGAGGTTAAAGGAATTGTCCACTATTCAGACTACTCATTCTAAAACCCTATGTTTTCCCACAATAAAATAATAACAGTTACAGTGAAGGAAATAATTATTTGATCCCTTGATGATTTTGTAAGTTTATCCACTGACAAAGACATGAACAGTCCATAATTTTAAGGTTAGGTTAATTTTAACAGTGAGATATAAAATATCAAAAATAAAAATCCAGAAAATCGCATTGTATAAGTTACATAAATTTATTTGCAGAAATAAATAAGTATTTGATTTCCTACCAACCATTAAGAGTTCTGGCTCTTACAGACCAGTTAGACTCGGACCTTCCCCGAAACGTGTAGGGCACATTAAAACACAGTTGTTGAACTTGCTCATGGGCTGTAGTGTCTAATTTATCCACCTAATTTTTATTTCCATTTACTTTATAAATTTAATATATGGATTAAGAAGGGGTTGTCTGAGTAGTGGACTACCCTTTAAAGTATTTTTAACAGGAATAATAATGCTACAGGCAGCACAACTGTTGTCATGAAAAATATCAGAACCCTTGAAAGAAAACTCAAACAGCCAAAGAAAGCAGAATTCAACTCTATAACAATAATAATGTTGTTACAGAATAAAGAAGAAAAGGAAAGAAAGCCATGGACCCCATAGGGGGGAGGGGCGACATGACCAGAGGGAAGGAAGGGAGTGAGGGGGTTAATAAAGTTGAAATAGGGCATTATGGGAGGATATAAGGGGATTGGTGGAAGAGGGTCCCTATAGGGGAGGGGGGGGAGTATATAAGTAATGGGGAGGGGTCTTACCTCCCCTTTTTGACTCCGGACGGCGACAGATTGGAGTCCCAGGACCAGGACCAAGGACCCAGCATGGCGGACCTCCAGGAGCTGAATAGGCTGATCAGAGCGGCGATGGCAGTGCACGGGGCCCAGGCAGTGCAGTCCCACGTCAGGGCTGCCTGGGTTTCCCCGTCGGCACCTGCCCCTCGCTCCCCCTCTAGCCGCGGGCAGCGTTCGAGGCCCCCCGCTCAAGTACTCTCCGGGCGCAGGGGGGGGCGAGGAGGCCCAGCGAGAGCCCCCCTCAGGACCCTCCGCGGCGGGGCGGGCGGCAGCAGCTCCCAGCGTCTGCCCCGGCCGCCGGGAAGAATCTCCGGCGAGGCTGCGGCGGCCGAGAAAGGGGCGTGGCCAGCCCGGGGCCTTCTTCTGATGTCAGGCCTCGGGCTGGAGTGCAGAGCCCAGCGGCGTCTCCCGGCCGGGAGCGAGCCCGGCGATGGAATGAGGCCAGCGGTGGCCTGGATGGAGGCGGGCCCGGCCTGGGGCCTACTTCCGGTCCCAGGTCTCGGGCTAGATTTGGCAGGCCAGCGGAAGCCCGGGATCCGGGCCGTGCCCGGCGTGGATCGGAGGCACGGAGAGGGGGCGTGTCCGGCCTGGGGCCTGCGCTGGATGCCGGGCCCCCGGCGATGGGGCACGTCCCGGCGGCTGCTCCTACACAGGTGCGGGCCCAGCGGATGATAGAGGCCAGCTGTGCCCCCCGAGGACGGTGGGGGGGCCGGGTGCAGGCAGCCAGCAGGGGGACTGGTGTGGGCAGGCGCCACCCGGATACCTGTGAGCCCTGCTGCGACTGCCAGGTCCCTCAGGTCAGCAGCACTGCGTCCGGCGGCCGCGGTCTCCCTCGGGCGGGGGAGGACCCAGCGGGAGGTCCCTGTCAGAGGCCCTGGAGGGCAGGAAACGACGGTGGGGAGCCCCCCAAGCCCGAGGAGCGGCTCCTCCAGGAAGAGGACACAGTCAGCGGCGGCCCAGGGGACAGGACTGTCTTGTGGGCTGTCGCTGCACAGAAAGCAGAGGACGCCCTCTGCCAGTGCCCACGCGGCGGCCCATGAGGGCGGCCGTAGTGGAGGGGACGCATCGGCTGCGTCCTCCGGAGCTGGGACAGTGGAGGATGACTACAGCGAGGAAGAAGACAGAGCCCTCAGGTCGGGGGACGAACCAGAGGAGCAGATGGCAGAGGATGTCACAGTACCGATTTCCATCTCTGCGTCGCGGTCGGGTGAGCTAGCCGTGGATTCGGCATTGCTTGCGGCGCGGGGTGCTGGTGTTGGGGAGGTGGCTGCGGGCACGGCAGCACCAGAGGGGTCAGCTCTGCTTAGTCAGTTGCTGGGGTTTTTGCAGGGTTTAGCGCGAGCGCCGGCGGCGGCCTGGACGGGGTCAGCGGCGGATGGCGCAGCGGCCAACAGCGAGAAGGCGCCGGTGGGAGCGGGTGCAGTTAGCGGAGTAGTGGAATCCGTGGGCGACAAACCGGGAGAAAAGGAGAAGGAAAAGGAGGATGAGGTGGTGCGGCTGGATGACAGGGCGAAGAGCGAGGTGTATGTGTGCTTTGAGGGACCGCTAGGGGCGCACCTCAAAAAAGAGGTGAGGGAAAAACTTTGGACAGGGGAGTATGTGGAGATATTTTCCCTACTACCCCTGGAGAAATTTAACCTAGACAAGGTGAAGCCGAGCGATTCCAAGAAGGAAAAGGAGGAGGAAGAAAAACGCCGTTATAGGCTCATTCCTCGTTCCTTTTCCAATTGGTTGCAGGCGTTCGCAATTTTGGCCAGTGTGATAGGGGAAAAGGAGCCGGAGCATTGCTCGGCTCTGTTTGGCTATATGGATGCAATCGGGGAGGCGTATCGCACGTATGGGGGCTTGGCATGGCTGCGGTATGATGAGCAGTTTAGGCAGCGGAAGGCGTTGCGGCCCGGCATGCGGTGGGACCATAAGGAAATTTCCTTATGGATGCGTTTAATGGCGGCCCCGAGCCAGCCCTTTCGTGGGGGCGCCGGGGGAACGGGAGCCGGGCCCTCGGGTATCCAGAAAAAGGGATTGTGCTGGCAATTTAACGAAGGCCAGTGCAAATTTGGTGCAGCGTGTAGGTTCAAGCATGAGTGCTCCGGCTGCGGGGGGGGACATAGTTTGTCCAAATGTTTTAAGAAAGGGAGAGGCAAGGCCGGGGACGGGTCTGGTAAAAGGGAGGACGCCGGTGAAAATAGAGGCGATGGCGCCGTTTTTAAGTAGGTATCCGGACGGGGCAGCGTCGTCGCTTTTGCGGTTTGGTTTTTTGTACGGTTTTCAGATTCCTTCGGCGGTTTGAGGCATTGCCTCCGGTTTGTCGTAACTTACGGTCGGCAAGGGACCACCCTATGGTTGTGGGTGAGAAGTTGGGTAAACAGGTTGAGCTGGGCAGGATGGGGGGCCCATTTGAGAGCCCTCCGTGCAGTAATTTGGTGGTGTCCCCGCTGGGGGTAGTGCCAAAGAAGGAGCCGAATAAATTTCGGCTCATTCATCATCTTTCATTTCCGGAGGGGTCGTCTGTGAATGACGGCATTGCGCCGGAATTGTCGGCAGTGTACTACGTCTCGTTCGACAAAGCGCTGGACTTGGTACGGGTGGCAGGACGCGGTGCATTGAGGGCAAAGGCGGATGTAGAATCGGCGTTTCGTTTGTTGCCGGTGCATCCGGAGAGTCAGCACCTTCTGGGTTGCTGGTGGAACGGGAAGTTTTATGTTGATCGTTGTTTGCCCATGGGCTGTTCGATTTCTTGTTCATATTTTGAGGCTTTTAGCTCCTTTGTTGAGTGGGTGGTGCGGGACGTGTCCGGCTTGTCATCCATTATTCATTATTTGGATGATTTTCTGTGTGTTGGTCCGGCGGGTTCCATGGTTTGCGCTGGTTTGTTGTTCGCCTTGCAGAGAGTGGCGGATCGTTTCGGGATCCCTTTGGCGCAGGAAAAAACGGAGGGACCGGTGCCGGTTATGCGGTTCCTGGGGATTGAAATCGACTCGCTGGCCATGGAATGTAGGTTGCCAGAGGACAAGATTGTGGATTTGCGGAGTGCGGTTGCAGCAATGCTGGCAGCAAAAAAAAGTGCGGCTTAAGGTGGTACAGTGTTTGCTTGGAAAGCTGAATTTTGCATGCAGGATTATGCCGATGGGGCGTGTTTTCGCAAGGAGGTTGGCGACAGCTACGGCAGGCGTACGGTCCTCGGCGCATTTTGTGCGGGTCACGCGGGAGATCAAGGAAGATTTGTTGGTTTGGGACGTCTTCTTGCGGCATTTTAACGGCCGCACTTTGTGGTTGAAGAAAGTGCTGCCCAATGATGCTCTAGAACTGTATACGGATGCGGCCGGGTCGGCGGGTTTCGGCGCCATTTTTCAGGGTCATTGGTGTGTGGGAAGGTGGCCCGAGGATTGGCGACTGGGTGGCCTGGTAAAAAATCTGGCCCTGCTCGAGTTGTTTCCAATCGTGGTGACGGTGGAGTTGTGGGGGTCGCAATTTTCGGGACGTAAAGTGTGCTTTCATTGCGATAATCAGGCAGTTGTACATGCAATAAACAGCTTGTCAGAGAAATCTGGACCGGTAGTGGCATATCTGCGGCATTTGGTGCTCAAGTGTTTGCTGTGGAATATTCATGTGGTTGCAAAACATGTGCCGGGGGTTGATAACGGGGTGGCTGACGCTTTATCTCGTTTTCAGTTCCACAGGTTTCGGGAGTTACTGCCGGGGGCAGACGAGATTGGAGCGGTGTGCCCAGAGGAATTGTGGAGCCTGGTGAGGCAGTGATTGCGGGTTTGATTAGGAATTCGGTGACCGAGGTGACTTGGTGCCGTTATGCTAAAGTGTGGGTTGAGTGGCAGGCAGTGCTGGGTGAGATGTTTGGTAACGGGCGAGTGGATTATTTATTGGCGCTCTTGGCATTGGTGAGTGAGGATTTTAGGGCTGAGAGGTCAGCGTCGGCTGTGGCGCTTAGGGTGGCGGCCGTGGCCTTTTGGTTAAAGGTTAGGGGTGAGCACTTCCGGGTAAGGCAGGCATTGAAAGGTTTTCGGAAAGGGGTGAAGGTGCGGGACACTAGGCGGCCCATTTCATTGGACTTGTTACGGCGTTTGGTGGATGGTTTGCAGGGAATTTGTGTCTCAGCGTATGAGACGGTGTTGTTTGAAACTGCTTTTGTGTTATCTTTTTTCGGGGATTTTCGGATAGGAGAATTGGTGAGCCCATCAAGGGTTAGTGGCGGTGGTTTGCTATTCGAGGATGTGTCGGTAGTGGGACAGAGACTGGAGTGTCGGCTTCGGCGGTCCAAGATGGACCAGATGGGTCGAGGCAGGTTAGTAGTGTTGTATGCGGTGCAAGGGGATGGCTTGTGCCCGGTGCAGGTGGTGAGTAAGTTTTGTGGCCTGCGGGGTGGTCTTCCGGGCCCGCTGCTATGTCACGAGGACGGGGCTTGGTTGTCTCATTACCAGTTTGTAGCAGTGCTGAGGAGTTGCCTGCACTGGGCGGGTGAGCGCCCAGAGGATTACGGGTCCCATTCGTTCAGGATTGGGGCGGCTACCGAGGCTTTTCGTTGGGGCCTTGGAGATGACATGGTGAGACGGATTGGTCGGTGGAAGTCCTCTCGTTTTCGTGGTTATGTGCGCCCACAGTTATTATCTCGTTGAGGGCTCGGGTTAGAGTTTTGTTTGTTCTGCCGTTGGGTTTTTGTTGTTCTTTGTTGCAATCTGGAATGCTGGTGTTGTTTGTTAAAATTCTTTCCTTTATTGTAGGAGTGTGTCTGATCTGGATCCTGGGGCACTCGTTCGTTTTCTGGGGGGCCCGTCGGGCCGACGCTCGCCCGAACGGTCGGCAGTTGGGTGTGGACAGATCGCTGCCATCGGTCAAGTGGATTGGAGTGCGTGGCATGGAATGGAGCAGGGTCGTGCCGGAATTTGAATATTGTTGCAGGATGGACAGACCTCCGAACGTGTTGGTTTTACACATGGGGGGGAATGACCTGGGTTCGCGGGCATTCCGCGATCTGATTAGGGACATTAAGATCGACCTATTGCATTTATGGGCAAGGTATCCGGGCTTGATAGTGGTGTGGTCGGATATTGTGGCCAGAATATGGTGGAGGGGGGCTCGGTCGGTTGAGAAGATTAATCGCGCCCGGGCACAAGTGAACAGGGTGGTTGCGCGTTTCGTGCGGAGAAACGGCGGTGTGGTGGTGAGGCATGTGGACCTGGAATCGCCAAAGTGGCAGTTTCGGAGGAGTGATGGGGTTCATCTTAATGCCATTGGTTCTGATTTATGGGCCCTGGGTTTGCGGGATGGTGTGGAGCAAGCCTTGGGTGTGTGGCGGGTCCAGGCCACGTAAGGTGTCACGTGTCCTGTCCTGTGGCGGGGGTAGGTCTGGTCCAGAAGCGGTTGTAAGGGATTGGTAGCTGGACCGAGAGGCACTGTCTGGGTATGGTGTCTCCGGGTTCCGGTAAATTGCAGGTACAGGGTTCTGCAAAGTTTGGGGGTATTAATCCGTGGGGTGATTAATACCTCATCTCTGGGTCGGAGTGTTGCGGCCAGGGATATTGGCGTAGGAATTGGTTTCTGGATCGGGCCTACATAAGGTTTTCATGTTTTGTTTATTATGTGTTACCTATTATTGTGTGTTTGGGGTCGCCCGTTGGATGGCGCCCCCTTGTGTTAGTATGTTAATAATAGATAATAAAGGCTGCTGTGGCCAATTTGTTTAACCAAGTCACATGCAGTCGGTGTGTTATTTTTAGGTTAAGTTGGGTATACTAACCATCACGACCGGAGAATCCTTCCTCAGTGGTCATGTATATTCAATAAAATAGGGTTACCTATTTTAAATAACTATGTAATAAGTATATTTTACGGTATTATTGCTTTTACATAATTCTCTCTATATTATATTTAAATACAAATTCATAGTAATTAATAGAAAAATGTTGACTCAACCGAAGATCTTCAGCCTAGAAATGATTTGTACATTTGTCAAAAATAATGAAGTTTGTGGCATATTTAGCCTAACCTAGTTCTGACTTAAATAGATAGAAAATGTAGGTTCCCTACAGACTTGAACAATGAAACTCAAACCGCAGTAGAAGAGATTTGTAGCTGGAAAAAAAAATCAGGGAAACATTGGAAATCCAAAGACTTCAAAGAACTTGGTTTGGTTTTTTATATTTACATTTAATATGTAAATTATTAATACTGTGTAATACAGAGCACCATTTCACATCATATGTGCAGTACATCTGAGGAATCAAAACGAGACAAATTAACATTAAAATCTCTGCATCCCTATTAAAACAATGACATTAATGTGTACTTTGCCTCTTTATTTGCTAATTTATTCATTTGTAATTATTTCAATTACCTCAAATGGCAAAGAAAAGTTTTTCAACAAAATTCAAAGCTTTTATACAGTCATGTGGTGTACATTAATGGTTACCAGAATACTCCTTACGAAGACTAAAAAATCTCTATCACCACCTAAAATAAATATTAAAATGGTTGTTTCATCTTCTGTCTAAACCCGTTCACGACCGTTGATGTACTGATACGTCAAAAGTCATGTCCCTGCCTTAGATGCAGGCTCAAGCACTGAGCTTGCAACATTCCATTCACGTGACGCCCATGATGGTTAATCAATCTCGGATAGTGAAGTCTAACATATGCCGGTAGGAGGGCGAGTCACTACTGTCCATCGGAATGATCTGTTGATGACTCCCATGTTTGTCATTACGATCCTCCTGTAAAAGCCATCCCGTGGTATCACTGCGTTCTTAAAAGTCTGAAAAACATCAGCTTAGGAAGCAAGGCCTCACATAGACCCATATCTGGCATATTGAAAACATTACGGGTCACAGAAAATTGGGACATATGCAAAAAATAAGTTCTTACAAATCTCTCAATTTATTTCATCATGTGAATAAAAAAAAACTAGACATATTTGGTAACTGCATACTTGTACTGACATGGACAATCATATTGCCAAGTCAGTTGTATCATAATGTGAGCAGGATAAGTAAAAAGAAGCCATAAAATAACTGTGAAATTGCATTTTTTTTGCAATTTCAATGCACTTGGAATTTTTTCAGTGCATCACATGGTAAAGTGAATGATGTAATTAAACAGTACAACTTGTCCAGCAAAAAACATCGGAAAATAAAACGTTATGGCTCTTGGAAGAAAGGAAGGAAAAAACAAAAACTGAAAATCCCAGGGTCATGAAGGGGAAATGGAGTGCACTGCTACCCTGGCTACAAGCCTTCTGCTTGATAACTTTGGGCTAATGAACTCCTGAAGAACCCTCAAGATTTAAGGCTACTTTACATGCTACGACATCGCTAGCAATCTCATTAGCGATGTGAAATTCTAGATCGCAAGTGCGATCTTTTGAGATCGCACATAGGTCATTTTACGCATGTGCGACCTCCACAGATCGCACTTGCGATCTAGAATTTCACATCGCTAATGAGATCGCTAGTGATGTTGCAGCATGTAAAGTAGCCTTACAGTTCAGATCAACAACATGGCTGTGCCTCTGGGCCAAACTGCATTGAGAAAACCCCTTTAACCATCTATAGAACAGTCAAGATGTTACTCATGATATACATTTTATTATGTAAAGGACTACCGTATTTTTCGGACCATAAGACGCACTTTTTTCCCCCCAAATGTTGGGGGAAAGTGGGGGGTGCGTCTTATGGTCTTACTATAAGGCTGCGGGGAATGAGGGTGCCGCGGTGCAGCGGGTCATCGGCGGCACGAGCAGGCTGTAACAGCCTGCCGTGACCACGTGGGCCCGCTCATTACATATGCACGCCCATCCTCCCGCCCATCATCTCTCAGCGAAACCGGCGCTGACAGGTGCGCGGGGTGATGGGCTGGGTGATGGGCGGGGGGGGTGCGTGCATAATTAGCAGCTGGCCGTGATCACCCCTGGCAACTACAGCCTGGAGTGATCATGTGCGGCTGTATTCACTGCCCCCCGTGCATCATTATCAGCGCGGGGTGCAGTGAATCAGTGTACTCACCCGTCACCGTGTGTGGAGCCGCCCCCTGCAGCATCGCGTCTTCCTGTCTGTGTCGGCGGTCAGCTGATCTGGACACTAGCGGCGCGCACCGCGATGACGTCATCGCTGTGCGCGCCGCTAGTGTCCACCAGAATCGATCAGCTTACCGCCGGCACAGACAGGAAGACGCGATGCTGCAGACACCGGTGACGGCTCCACACAGCGGCGCTGCAGCTGAGACAGAGATCGGTGCTTCAGGGAGTGAGGAAGGGTAAGTATAAACGTTTATTTTTTTTTCCTGTGCCACAGGATACACGCCATTTACCAGGATGGTGGCATTTCATGAGCAGGATGGATGGGGGCATTTCATGAGCAGGATGGATGGGGGCATTTCATGAGCAGGATGGATGGGGGCATTTCATGAGCAGGATGGATGGGGGCATTTCATGAGCAGGATGGATGGGGGCATTTCATGAGCAGGATGGATGGGGGCATTTCATGAGCAGGATGGATGGGGGCATATCATGAGCAGGATGGATGGGGGCATATCATGAGCAGGATGGATGGGGGCATATCATGAACAGGATGGATGGGGGCATATCATGAGCAGGATGGATGGGGGCATATCATGAGCAGGATGGATGGGGGTATATCATGAGCAGGATAGATGGGGGTATATCATGAGCAGGATGGATGGGGGGTATATTATTAGCAGGATGGGGGGTATATCAGCAGGATCATATACAAGGCAGGAGGATCCTTATCAGAATGGGGTACCTTAGTAGAGAATTTGGGGACATTACCCCCATAACAGTGTCAGCAGCAGATCCTCGCCCCATAACAGTGTGTCATGACCATATTTTTTGGTTAAAATGTTATTTTCCTATTTTCCTCCTCTAAAACCAGGGTGCGTCTTATGGTCAGGTGCGTCTTATAGTCCGAAAAATACGGTAATTTATCTCAGTTCCATTTTATTCCCACCTGCTTTATACCATGAACAAAGTGTGGTGCTTTACTTTGTAAGAATCAGGTCTACATTTTATGTGTCTGATTGAAGAAATGTAAATATTACAGTCAATACACATGCATACATATTTATATATATAGGAATTTGCTTCATTCCACAGCATATAAATTCCTGATGTGACTCCCCACACAAAAGGTCAATGTACATTAAGTGCTATAGACAGTTCAGTCAGAGATACTCTGTTCGCTAGATAAGGCTGCTTTCACACATCCGGTTTTTGCTGAGCGGCACAATACGGCGCTCTGCAGAAAAAAGCAACCACTTTTTTTTCCGCCGGGTGCGTTTTTTCCCCACATAGACTTGCATTAGCGCCGTATTGTGCCGCATGGCCTTGCGTTGCATCCGGGTTTTGACAGATGCGGCATATTTAGCCCATGCGGCGGCCGGATGGAACATTGCCTGGCACGTTTTTTTGTGCGGCAAAAAAACCGCATTGCGCCGGATCCGGCGCGATGTGGCGCGATTTACAATGCAAGCCTATGGACGCCGGATGCGTCATCCTGCGGAAAAAAACGTATCCGGCCGCCGGATGTGTTTTTTTGCACTGCGCATGCTCAGTATCAATCCGCATCCGTCAAAAAACGGATGGGCTGCATGGAAAAACTTATGCAACGGATCCGGTTTTTCCGCCGCATAGGTTTTTGAGCCGGATGTGTGAAAGCAGCCTAAAAGTCCAAAGAGTCGATGCATTATGCGTGAGTATATAATGTAAGTATAATGGAAGTTAACGACTTTTGACCTTAAATTTTAAAGCAGTATTTTACATGAATTATTGTATCAATGCCATAAATGTATAATTTAAATCTAGATCCATAAATAAATCAAAATTGGACCAAAATTCTGTGTTGATGGGTGACACGATTCTATTATAGAGTTTCAAATTTCCTACATCTGTGACAGATCATCCAATAGGAAGTCATTGTCGGGAAACCATGTCATCATGCTATGGGGAAAAGAAAAAGTGATGAAAGACCTGGAGACTTGTGGTGTAATAAGTATATTTATACATGTTTAATTTGTTCCGGAAACTCTGCTGTCTGCAGCCACTACTATAGGGAGCTTATAAGATGTGAATTCACGCACAAGTTTCCAAATATTTCTACAAAATAAAAAAATAAAATTGAAAGAAATATTAAAATAAGATAAAAAAACACTCCACTTTTCACTATATTGGCATTCCAGTATATATGTTCAAACAGTGCTCTTTGTCTTATTTCGGTGAGAAGCTGCCAGCACATGGCCTCTGCAGCCAATATAATGCCTCAATGGTCACAAACCATATCACTGGCATCACGGCTGAGCCACCAACGGCTACAATGAGCTCTCTGAAGATGG
The DNA here is from genome assembly GCF_048569485.1 of Anomaloglossus baeobatrachus. Taxonomy (NCBI): domain Eukaryota; kingdom Metazoa; phylum Chordata; class Amphibia; order Anura; family Aromobatidae; genus Anomaloglossus; species Anomaloglossus baeobatrachus. The sequence goes on along the minus strand of NC_134354.1, from coordinate 550,542,224 downwards.
ATTTTACCAGGGAATCAGTATGGGCAGAATGGAAGAGGGAAAGAGGAGAGTGGTAAGTGGTAAAAGAGGCATATTTCTGCTTTGTAATGAGATATATAAACATATAGAGATGAGATATATTACTCATGGCTTTGAGAAGAGAAGAGAAGAAAAGAATGGGATTTATAATCATGTTCATATAAAAAATTTTAAAAAGTGATTAAAAATGTGATCGCAAATTTGGGTTGAATTATGTCATTCACGGTCGTTTAAAACATCTAGCCAAGAACCAGAAATATTAAACATGATTTTTACACCTCAGCTGCTTGTGATTCCCACAATGAGGAATTGCCGTGCAACATCAGGCACAGACCTGCAGACACTACACAGTTGATGATTCGTGATTTGCCACATAGAAGAATTGAATAACATATGTAGATACATCTGTTCCTTTAGATGCAGCAAGATACCTATGACACACTGCCTCGTATAAGCAGAGAACGGGAATGTGGCACAGCTGATTTACAGTACGACAGTTCAGTCCAGAGAGCGTTCCCTCTTCCATCACTTCCCAGGACCACACTCAGTGCTGATATTCATAGCGCATTGATAAAACTCAGCATACCCACACCATTGGGAATATCTAGCAGGTACTGTAATCATTTATTTAAAAGTTTGATTGCCTGTTTTCCAAGCAGGAAAAATCCTATAGGAATTAATGTTTATGTTGTTTCTTCAGTGTAATTTGGAAGATGACAGGATTCAGCCCAACCACAAAGCCAATGCATTTTAGCCACTGGTGGACACAGACAGAAGAGGGTTCCTGTGCAAGAACAACATATTGTCCCTTTGCAGTTTAATAGCTAATGACAATGCACAATTTCACCTACTGTGGAGGTAGAAATAGCCCCCCTTACCCCTTGGGCTCCTGTGTACTGCACAGGTGCACCAAAAATATGTCTGCCCATGATTTTAGTCACCTAACGGTGTTGCGAAGACATACGATATTGGTGACCTACAACTGATTGGTGGGGGTGCTTACTGCCAAGCTCTAAGTACTGACAGTTGTCACCCTCATCAACTAGCTGTTGTTAGCTTTGGTGGCCTATTACAAGATTAGAAGCTGACCTGCGGTGCTCAGCAGAGGTGGCTACATATTGAATGCCTTGTTCTGTGTTCACATTTGACCACTGCTGAGTCAGTGGAGAAGTCAGCAGTCAGTTTGATATTGATGATCTATGCAAATGAGATGTCATAAATATAATATGCCCCAACAAACCCTTTAATGACTGAGCCCATATTGGCCTTCTTTTTGTTTATTTCTTTATCACATTATGAAAGCCATAACTTTTGGTTATTTTGCACTTATGTAGGTGTATAATGACTTGTTCATTGCCAGGTAAGTTGAACTTTTCAATGACACAATTTTGGGGTACTTATTAACTTTTATATTTTTTAGAAAAAAACAAAAAAACAAAAGTATTTCTGTCATTGTGTTTTTATATTTTAAAAAGTGTGTCATTCATTGTGCTGTATAAATAACCATTCAACTATTCTGTTACTGGTTATAAGAATAACAAATAAGTGTATTTTCTCATAGTTTTACTACTTTTTTACAATAAAAAAACATAACTTTTGTAACTTTTAGGTGTTCATATAATTTTTGGAAAGTTAGGATGAAGGAAAAACAACAATTCATTTTATTTTTGTTTTTTAAGACACTAGCACTGCAGGTTAAATAACTATAGTTTTATAGGTCGGCTAGCTTTGGATGTAGCAATAAGGTTACTTTATTTTCAAGTTTTTACATAATAAAGTATTTTTAAAGAATTTATTTTCTTTACTTTGTTTAATATTATTAAAACATTTTCATAACAATGTTTAGCCCCACTTACATCCATGTGTTATACCGAAAAACTTGCAATGTAATTAATATGTCTGCCAGCATAATGCTGTCAGGATCCTGTTAGGTGATATAGGCATCCAAGAGGTTAAATGGATGGGACCAAAGATATTTCTTCTTCCTGCTGTTACAGGGGAGCTCAGCTGTTTGTTAGGCTTCTGTGGTGATTATGCAGGTACAGCCTCTGTGACCCCTTGATCTCCATGATGTACTACTTCATCAATTCTTGGACATGTCCCACTTACTATGACATAATAGCATGTAATAGGCTATATGGGCCGCATGTATCACAATTGGTGATTAAAGGGGGGGCTGAAGTCAGAAACTTCTAATTCATTAAGATGCATAACCCTGTTTATAAATCAGAACTATCGGACAAGTGGCATACACCTCTGTGTGCAACTCACTACAAACCCTACCCTAAGATTTTTGGCATAGCAAATGCCAACATTCCTCCTTAACTTAAGGAACAGCAATCATCACACCCCATCCTGCCCCAGCTTCTCCTACTTTGACACGGCCAGGCAAATATGGCGTGAGAATGCCATAAGTGGCATAATCTTCTATTACAGCCTCACATTGTACCAAAATATGTGACTTTTCAAAGCTTTTTACTCCAAAATACTGGCATAAAAGCACTGATGTATTGGGCCCTATATTTTCAACAAACTGCCTAAATCAATAAATAGCACTGGCGATTAGAAACTTTGTAATATATCTTGACAGATAATTAAATTTCATTCTACACTTTAGAACCACTTTTACCCCCTCAGCCTCATAAACGTATCATTCACATTAATAGAAAAAGCTTGAATTAGTTATGCGCTAGACAAAACAGCACCATATCGAGTTTAGTCAGGAGGGAGAGGTAAGAGGACAAAGCAGTAGAATGGGAACACAAGCAAAGATAGACATAGATTGTGCTGCCTTTCCATTCACCTTACCAGTGCAGGATTCACAGCTACACTGATCATTACTGCCATATACAGTACTCCATGCTTCTGATTATTTTGTCTTTGTGACACCTAGGATTACCGAAGAAAATTACATCTAGTCGGACTGAGTATTAAATGTGATTAACAAAAAACCTTAAAAAAAAACCCTAATAAAATCATATTTTATGACTATATAGATATATAGATATATATATATCTCATTCATGCACAGCAATTGAGTTGATCCATTAATCAACAGGGACAGGAAAAGGGTGAGCTGATGTGGAACGTGGGCACCCAAAAACATATGGTGTCACACCCTCCGCAGTCAGGTAGGACTGAGTCCCCTAGGGTTTTCTAGGGTATCCTTAGCTCAGTCTCATTTTTTCTGGACTATTTTTTGTCCCCACCTATGCTGATTTTTATTTGTGTTTTTGGTTCTTCACTTGAGTATGCTTTATGGCATTTTAAGCATATATTAATAAAAAGTGATTTTATTAGGTTTTGTTTTAGTTTTTTTGTTAATTACTCTGTGACACCTAAGAATAGAGCAAGGTTCCTTCTCTGTCTGTGTTGTGTATGGGAGACATCATAGTAATTGATCTTTTCCCACTAGTTCAACGACTTAAATTGGATGTAGAAACTGTAAAGGGCAGATTGGTTAACCATCACCTGCCTATAAGTTGTAACCCCCAAAATTTGGAAAAGTACTGGATAACCCCTTTAATCAGCTTAGTGCTGGTGATTACAGACCCTCAAATACTTTCCATACATCATGTTTTCTATATGCGTTCACTGCCACAAAGCCATTAGAAATAGCTTATTGCTCTGCTTGTCAAGGAAAGAACAGAACCTTTGAAGTAGCATTGCCTTATAGCTGTGAAGACTCTTTATATGGGGATGTAAGATGGGACTATTTAGTCAGCTGTCAGAAGAGAAAACAGGTTGATTCTGTAAAAAAATATGCCCCCAGCAGCTCAGATCAGCCACAGCATCAATCTATTGGAACACGTGAAAAAAAATATAGATAGGTATTTATGCTAAAAAAGGTGTACACTACTTAGAAACACATATTATTAATAATAATAATTTTATTCATTTATATAGCGCTATTAATTCCACAGCCCTTTATTGAGCTCACAATCTAGAGTCCCTATCTGTATGTCTTTGGAGTGTGGGAGGAAACCGGAGTACCCGGAGGAAACCCACGCAAACACGGGGAGAATATACAAACTCCTTGCAGATAGTGTCCTTGGTGGGATTTGAACCCAAGACCCCAGCGTGGCAAGACTGCAGTGCTAACCACTGAGCCATCGTGCCGCCCAGATTAACAGCATCTTATGAGTATGGAAATGACAAATATTCATTGAAAAACCCCTATAAAGACAACCACAGGTTTGCAGATAGGACAGCACTATGGCAGGTTGGCATAGATGTCAATGGCTGGTAATGCTGCTGGTGGCACTAGTTTTGATGCTAGCTGTCTGTACCCATGATTTTAAACTGTATTAGGCTCTATGCTGCCCCTTACTGAATAGTGTAGAAACATTCAGGCATTGGGATTATTGAACCCAATACATGTAGGATATTCTCCATGGTGTGTAAATACAGCCATTCATCACTGACGTTGCATCAGTGTGCTGCTTGGCAGGCAGCCGAGGTAACCATCTGAACAAACCATAAGGCTAAGGTTCACACAGGGACACTGAGGGAGGTTAACAAGGAGCTCAAAAATGCACAGTGCATGCAATTCATAACTGGCCATGCACGCTCAGGTAACACAGGCGATGTGATGTTAGAAAAGTGAAATGCTGCACTATACATCATAAACATCGTGTCTTCAAGTGCTAAGTGTTGTATAATTCATAAGTTATTACACATTTTTATATCAGATCACCTTATACTATTAAAAGGTGACAAGTCAGCAAAACAGTTTTCAAAATTATTTATGAAAGGGGTTATGGTCGTTTATGTAAAAAGATTTGTTTTTTTGTCCAGAATCATCAGTCAATGCTCTATAGCTGCTCGTTGTGACTCAGATGTAGCAGAGCTGAATCATTGTGAGACCTCGTGTGGATTACGTCGGACTTGCAAGGGTGTTTGGGGGATTAATAAAGTGGCATAAAGGACATAGTGGCTGCTGTGGGCTGCCATTAACCCGCTCATTAACCCGATTGCCACCACACCAGGGAAATCGGGAAGAGTCGGGTAAAGTGCCGGGCTTGTCACAACTACTGGCTGCGACAATCCTGGGAGGCTGCAGGTTGCTCTTTTTAGGCTGGGGGGCAATAACCATTGGTTCTTGGCTGAGTATCAAAATTGGGGGGACCGCACGTGATATTTTAAAATTATTCATTTTAATATTTAAAAAAAAAAAAAAGAAGCTGCATGCGGTTCCTCTTATTTTGCTATACGGCCGAGATAAGAGCAGGGCTGCAGCCTGTAGCCGTATGCGTTAGCTGTGCTTGGTATCAGAATATGGAGGGACCGCATGACAATTTTTGTATTTATTTATTTTTACTGTACGATATACTGTAGACACATGCAGTGCCTGTGATTGGAATCAGTCAGCTGACATGCTGACGCTCAGGGTGGGGACGCATCTGACTGCAACCAATCACAGGCACCGTTGGGTGGGGAAAGCAGTGAATATTCAGTGATGGTTAACTATTGGCTCCGGAAGTGGATGTGCATCCTCGAAGAAGTGTACCGCAATGACGGATCCTCAGTAAGTACAGGGCACATGCTCATATCCCCCTATCCCTTCTACCAACATTTGTAATCTCCGAATTCTGGTCCCCATAGATTTATATGGGGACTTGATTCTGGTCCAGAACCAAATTTTTAAAAAGATAACAGAGACCCGCCTGTCCTGGTTATCTGCGAGTCCGCCCATCACTAGTGATAAGATGATATTTTAAATGAAACCATTTTTATTTTCATATGACTTCTTGATCTTGTTTTTTTCCACTTTTTTACAGCTATATGATGAAAATACATAGTTTTTGCTACGTTTCTAATTTATTATTTATGGTGTTTACTGAATGAGTTAACTAGCATGACAGTTATATAAATCGGGTTGTTCCGTACCAAATGTGTACTTTATTGTTCATTTTAGTTTTTACATAATATACGTATTTATTGGTATAATATTTTTTCATTTCTTTTGTGCTTTATTTTCTCATTTAAAAAAAAAATATTTTTACAATTTCTTCCTTCTTCTTTATCTTTTTTACTTAGTCCCTATTTGGGACACTAACTTTTATTACTTTGATTGCTGTTCTAATATATTGCAATGCACAAGCATTGCAATACATTTTACCTGTCAGTGTAGCACTGACAGAAGCCTTCTAAACCATCATCCTGGCATGGTCTAATAAAGTTACGGTACCTAGCTGATCCTGAGGTTATCATCACGACCTTGGGATGCAATGGCAATGATCACGCACCCATGATCACTGTGTGGAGGTCCCAATTGGGTGGGAGAGCTAGAGCACTCGCTTTCCCAGGAGCCTAAATTCTGTGATCGCTATTTATCACATCTTTAAAGGGTTAACAGCCAGGGGCAGACCGGCCCTGAATGTGACAGCTCTCGGTAGCATTTGTGTGGGCACAGCCCCTGTACCCACATGATCGCCATGACGTAGATTTACATCAATTTGAGGGAACCTCTTCCTGACCATGATGTTAGGGTACATCAAATGCCATGAAAGGGTTAATAAATAAATAAAGGACAGATACAGTTTCCTATACTTCTAATTGTAATGTATCCATGAAAAGCATATGACGTACAGATGGTAACGAATGTGTGACCCGTTTTTCATGCATCCAATGACTTATAATCTGCAAGTCTTATCCAGATTATGGATCAAAGTTGTGTATGATGCGATCTAGAATATTCCATTAACCGCTATACCAAAATATGCCAATAATGGTGAATCGCAACAAATGTCATCACACAAATACTAAAGGGATCACCTCGTTAACCTGTATCAAGAAATTCTGACAGCCATCCATGGATTTGCTGCAGAATATCAATAGTAGCAATCAGTAGACAATCATACAGTCTTTCTGATGACATCTTAAGCGTTGATCTTTTTGTTATTGAAGCTGCCTGACAAAAAATTAGGACATTCCAATCTAATGTGATGAGAATATCATAAACTCCAATATTGCACTCTACACTCTGTTTCTAATGTTCTTGTAGTGTACTTAATTGGTAAAATGCAGCGAGTAACTATTATAATCTTGGTACAAATTACATTGTACTGTCTCTATATGCCAACAGACACAACTTAACGAATAATAATTAAATAGGCAATTAAGCCACCTAAAATTCTGTTTACATGACTATTTCCTTTCTCTTTCTTATGTGTCTTTGCTTTTGATGATATGACTAAAAATATAGCGGAATGTTTAACAATGAGTCAATGGATCTGCGTCTACAGCATATCATAGTAGACTATTATGGATGCATAAAACAGATCCGTAATATCATGGATTCTGACACTAGTTGCAATAACACCAAAGTAAACAAAGATTTACTGTTGTTTTTAAAACAATAATTTAGATGGCTGACCGTGGATTATAGGGTTAAAATCCCTGTTGCCATGGAATGAAGAGTGAAAGGCAAGTCCTAAAAGGTGATTTTAACACGTTTCGGAGTGGAAGCTCCATGAGGGTAATCGCCATCAATAATGAATATCCTGATAAAGAAGTTTCCACTAAAAATGCGTGACAGAGCGAGACAACACATGAAGCCAGAAGTAGCAATGGAAGATGGCTTCCACCCTGTGCTACAGATGGAGAACATATTCATAAATTGCATAAACTAAAGGAAAGTGCACGGAAGAAATAGAAATTTGCGACCAAATACACCATTATTTTTAAGAAATAATCACCTATATTTATGAAGCAGTTTATTCAAGTTTAAAGGTAAACTAAATCACAAAATATTGCTTTTTGTGTACAAATTTGAAATACATTTCTATTTCTGTACCATACTCACAAATTGTAGAAAAAAATAGGTATGTAGTACCAGGAGGAAACATGGCCAACAACTTTTACTGATTTATTACATTTTACACTATAAAAATGTTGCAAATTAGGAAAATCTGTACTTGCACGAAGAGTATAGTTTTCATTTTGTTTATGTCAGCTCAGTTTTAAACTTTATTAGGCCCCCTTCACACCTCACTGTTTCCGATACGTGTGGTGTACGTTTCCACATGTACCGGAGACACGGACTCAAGTAGACCCATTAAATTCAATGGGTTTGGTCACATGTCCGTGTTTTGACATGGCGACATGTCAGTTTCTGGCCAGCAGCATGCATATCACATGGACTACAAACTTACGTTAAAAAAGTCATTGAAAAAAAAAGAAAATTTGTATATTTACCTGTCTCCGGCGCTGCTGTCTCCGGCGTTGCTGTTGCTTCCGAGTCACACTCATTATGCCTCATGAACATTCACTGCTCTGTGGACCTGGAAGCAAGTATGACAGCAGCACCAGAGAAAGGTAAGTTTCAAGTTCATGCTGTCCATATGCTATCTGGATATCATACAGCTAGCACACAGACAGCATAGGTGACATACCCACACTGACACATGGATGACCCACGGAACTCCAAAACAGACCGTGCATAGTGTTCGTGGTTTTCATGGACGAGTGAAAGGGGCCTTAAGTGGTCTGCAGCCTTTAATACATTTTACACAATTTATTCTAATTATATATATTTTAATCTTGCATAAAAATACCAGTATTGATAAATCTGTCCAATTATTATTGTTATTATTATTATTTATTATTATAGCGCCATTTATTCCATGGTGCTTTACAAGTGAAAGAGGGTATATGTACAACAATCATTAACAATACAAAACAGACTGGTATAGGAGGAGAGAGGAACTTGCCCGCGAGGGCTCACAGTCTACAGGGAATGGGTGATGGTACAATAGGTGAGGACAGAGCTGGTTGCGCAGTGGTGTACTGGACTGAGGGTTATTGTAGGTTGTAGGCTTTAGTCAATTTTCTGGCAGTTTTAGGGTCAAATATATAATTACTACTAAATTACACATATGTTTATGGCCCTATATAAGATATTCTACCCATACTATTGTATCTTTGCTGCTTTTCTATTGTTAAGCTCTACAGGCTATTTGGAAGCATGTGACTATTTTGGTGAAAAGTAAAATCAAATGTGGCTTTAGAACATTTAGCTATGACATTAGAAGAATCATAGTCTGACTCAACGTTCTCTTACGTTTTCTGTATCGAGATTAGGAAAAGTATAAAAAAATGTATAATGAAAAAATATCAAGGACGGTGGTTAGCTACTGTAGTCATACTTTGTTTTGATTTTGCTTTCCGTTGAATCCTTTAATCTAATGTGCCCACCAGAATTTGATTTATACGAGATTGTGAATCCAATCTGTTACAGCATATGGAAATGATTGAGTGGAATCTATAGAGTCTACAAGGCACGCTTGGAAGAAATTATTATTAATTATGCTTATTATCAGGAACATTTTCCTCACCTGATGCCGGCTGACTAAAATGTTGAAGCTGGTCAGGGTCAAAAATGAGCTGCAGGTTGCCAAAGAGGTTAATCTGTAAAATGGTTGCTATTTGCATAGTAAGCTGATGTAGCTCAAAATTTGCATAGTATTTTCATATTAATTTTAGCATAATATTTGACAAGAAAACAGAGTTTAAGAAAATGGATAACTTAGGTAAAAAATAATTTAAAGCATTTAAAATAGACTTCCACTACCATTAGGGTACACAAGCCTCATAGAGGATGTCCTCTCTTGGGAGCTTTGTCATTGAACAAAGTGAGTAGTTTCTACAAAGCAGTCTCCACAAGGAGTAAAGGGGGCTTTACACAGTACCGATATCGCTAGCAATTTGTAGCGATAGCGAGCGTGTAAGTACCCACCCCCGTCACGCATGCGATTGTTTGTGATCACTGCCGTAGCGAACATTATCACTACGGCAGCGTTATACATACTTACCTGGTCGGCGGCGTCGCTGTGACTGCCGAACAATCCCTCCTTCAAGGGGGAGGGACGTTCGGCATCACAACGACGTCACCGCATCGTCACTAAGCAGCCGGCCAATCAAAGCGGAGGGGCGGAGATGAGCAGGACGTAACATCCCGCCCACCTCCTTCTTTCCGCTTTGTGGCCGGCGGCAGGTAAGGAGATGTTCCTCGCTCCTGCGGTGTCACACAAAGCGATGTGTGCTGCCGCACGAGCGATGAACCACCTGGATAAACAACCCTTACCATTTTTGAGATTGGGACGACCTCTCCATGGCGAACGATTTTCACCATTTTTGAGGTCGCTTAAGGTCGCTGGTCAGTGTCACACGCTGCGATATCGTTAATGACGCCGGATGTGCGTCACTAACAACTTGACCCCGACGACAAAACATTAACGATATCGTAGCGTGTAAAGCCCCTTTAACACTCCCACCTTATACTCCCAATCAGTGGCCTCTCACCTAGCCAAATCATATCTCTGCTTTGTACTAAGGAAGGGCAATACACAGAAACACGTGACTACAAATGGAGTCATGTGGCAAGGCTTGTTAAAGGGTCGATATTGACTTTTAGGGCTTCTACATAGAATAGATGTCACCAGAGATTAAGTCTTCCTCCTTCTGAAGAGGCTATATGCATATACAAATTTCCAGAAAAACACTACATGGCCTGTAAGTCTCCTTAAACCATCTTGGTACTCTCTGTAAGATAACTGCTCCCCCCTTAGACCCCTAGTCAGAGACCTATTACCTAGACAAATCAGATCTCCTGCTTTGCACTGAGGAGGGGCTATACCCCAAAACCTGTGTCTGCAAATGGAGTTTTTAGTTTGGCTTCTTATCCTCACTCTTGTGGCAAGGCTCATTGAAGGTGATATTTACTTTTAGTATTGCAACATCCAATAGATGGTGGCAGAGATCAAGTCATCTTCCTTCTGAAGAGGCTGTTTGCAAGTTTCTGCAAGGAATGGTTATTGCCTAAGTTAGTGGAAAAAAAACAAAAATTTTGTCAGCTCACCGAACAACAGCATATGTGAAGTCTGGATGAGTCTAATCAACCCAGGGCAGTGCAGGGAACTTGATTCCGGATAATCACAAAGGAGATAGTATTCTTGGTTTGAAAATTCCAGCAACTTGACCCGGAAATTATAAAAACAACTTTTATTCCATATCTTTAAAATAGTTAAAAAATAAGCATGTTTTTAAAAAAACATATGGTTCACCAATGCAGGGAATACGCTTACGCATTTCGGGCTAGCATGTTATGAATAAGGGACTCTCCAGTCCAAAATGCGTAAGCATATTCCCTGCATTGGTGAACCATATGTTTTTTTAAAAAACATTCTTATTTTTGAACTATTTTAAAGATATGAAATAAAAGTTGTTTTTATAATTTCCTGGTCGAGTTGCTGGAATTTTCAAACCAAGAATACTAAGTTAATGGAAAGTATACTTGTGTTATGCAAAGCACACCATCGTAAATTGTACTTACTTAAAAAAAATCAGTAAAAGAATTAAAATATTTAAGATATTTTATGGAGAGTTCTACATTTTGAATATACTGGGACAGACTTATCAAAACTGTCTGATTGTTAGATAAACTTAGGGGTACTTTGCACGCTGCGACATCGCAAGCCAATGCTGCGATGCCGAGCGCGATAGTCCCCGCCCCGTAGCAGCTGCGATATCATTGTGATAGCTGCTGTAGCGAATATTATCGCTACGGCTGCTTCACATGCACTCACCTGCCGTGCGACTTCGCTCTGGCCGGAGAGCCGCCTCCTTATTAAGGGGGCGGGTCGTGCGGCGTCACTGCAACGTCACACGGCAGGCGGCCAATTGGAGCGGAGGGGCGGAGATGAGCGGGATGTAAACATCCCGCCCACCTCCTTCCTTCCGCATAGCCAACGAGAGCCGCGGTGACGTAGCTGGGAGATGTTCCTCGCTCCTGCGACTTCACACACAACGATGTGTGCTGCTGCAGGAGCGAGGAACAACATCGGACCGTCGCGTCAGCGTTATTATGGAATTCGCCGACGCTACACCGATGATACGATTACGACGATTTTGCGCTAGGATTTAAACACTACGATGTCGAGAGCGACGCAGGAAGTGCGTCACTTTCAATTTGACCCCACCAACATCGCACCTGCGATGTCGTAGTGTGCAAAGTGCCCCTTAGACTAGCTGTTCTAAAAATGTGCCCGATGTTACACAGTGGTTCATCCGGGATGGTAAATTTTGCATATTTTATGACTGTCTAGTCTAAAACCACACCATCTATTAATTGGCATACTCTGTGCCAGAAATGTGCGCAACTATTCTGGTGCATTTTTGACACAACTTCTCTCATGGTAAGCCTTTTCAGCAAAGTCAGAATAAGTGAAAATGATAATGCATTTAGCTTGATAAAACTTTCCAACTGTCTCTGCTCTAGAAATGCTTAATAAAAGTTTAAATCACATCTTCCAAGGTATATCTGTTCTTCTGTATATACTACCCAATTACCTAGTACTGCACCATATGCTGCTCAATTAATATCATGAAACAATCCCCACAGTGTCATAAAGCTCATATGACAATGGCAAACAGGCTTTTTTATAATTTCACATATACAGTACAGTACCTATGTGTATAGTGGCACAAAAGTACCCATATTAATGCCATTCTGTGTCCATAAAAACTAGTTACTGCAATAATGAAACTATTGTCAGACAGGTCCAATGGGAAACCAGTCATCAAAGCCACACAATGCTAAAATGAATAATGCTACCGAGCCACTATTATTTGAGCCATACAGTAATTATAAGAATAGTGCTAAACAGAACCAGTATGTATAATGCCACAGGAAGTTATAGATTTGGATAAGTTGACAGCCATATAGCAACACGAGTAGCAATTACAAAACGGTTTGTCCTCCACTGTTGTGTCCTTAAAGGCAAACCACATGCAACTCTTACATCTTGTAGATTAGACATTTTCCAGCATAAAATAACTAGGTCAATCATTGTGATAGCCAACATCTGAACAGGTACTATAGTTATAATCAGAGGCAGGGGAAAAAGCCACATTGGCAGTACCTAGGTACACCTACAGTGCCTTGGCCATACTGGGTAATGTCATGAAAGAGGGCTTATTACACAATAGCAGAAGAGAGGGTTGTGGTAAAAATAACTTTAATGCCACTAAAATGCAAAATGCTCAAAGCTAGGCTTCAGGGCTTTCTTGCCAGTGGTTTAATGGTGCCCATACACTTTTAGATGTTGGCCAAACACGCATCCAGTCAAACTATTATATATTCCCCAGAGCTGAATAGTGAAGGTAATTATGATGCCATTTCTCCTCCACTATTACCGATGATAATGTATTTTCAAATTACTAGCTTGCTGTAAACAGTAATGACAGTTTTGTTTGTACCACTGCATGTCATCTTGTATGTGCAGAAACATATGGGTTGTTGAGTGATCGTATATTACTGGTACAAAAAATAAAACATGCCTGAGCGTATACGAAGCCACTTCTGACATTATTGTTCTTAGACTTGTCTAGACACTGTGATGCTGTTCCTACAAAGAAATGAAGGAAAAAAAGCATCTAAGAGGAAGCCAATATCACTACCACTAACTTTTTAAAATAATGTAACTATGGCTTCCTAACTTGATAGAAATCCTATTAATATTTTTTAATCATTCCAAAATATATTTCATTTATTCTACCTAGAAACCTGCATAACATGTGTGACTCAAATAGTTTACAGTGAATTTAGCTTCAATTTAATGCTTATTATAATTGATTAAAAATTTTCCTGGAGGCCTACTTACCGAAAATGAGAAGTGCTCTTAATATAGTGCTTTAGGTAGAGGTGTAGCGTAATATCAGTTAACTCATTTATCCTGGTGAATTAACTGAGCTGCTGAGACATTCAGATGATCTGCAATTTGTTTTCTGACATAATAACATTGTGAATTGTAACACTGGATATAATTATGTACTAATTGTAGAAAATCTTTATATCTTAGACTTGACAAATCAACATGGAAGACAAGGTCTGAGGAAGTCTCTATACTTCAAGTGAAACAATGATACAAAATTATTTCACAAAACAAATCTAACAATAATTGTTTGGACTTTCTAAAATAAATTAAGAAGCTGTGAATTTGCATAATAATTTACAAATTTACCCATGAAACTTGTTTTGTATACAAAAAGTATGTGGATTTACTCAAAAAAGGGGCCTTACGGGAAAAAACATCAAAGATGTTACAATTAATTTACTTCTGTTCTTATACAATGTACAGTATGTACAGTATATTGTGCTCTGACAGATAAATTGTGAGGGAAGCATTCAAAAATACTTTTCCCTGACCAGTAGAGTTGGTGCAAGTTGGTTTGCAGGAATTCTGTAGGTTCATTGGTCATGTCGGTAATCTGTGGCCAGTTGACAGGAGTCATAAGAACCACCTCTAACATGATGGCATACATGGCGCTTCTGTTGATTAGCTAGTCCGGTGTAAATGTTGTGGTGTGATGCACATGTGACATCGCACCACATTATCACCTTTTTTATGGTGTGACACACTTGTGATGTCACGCCCATGCCAGCAAATAAAAAAGCCACAGATACTTACAAGTAAGAGTCAGTTCAAAGTGTTCCAGTCAGTCAACCACAGATTACTGACATGATCAACAGACTGATAGATTTCCTGCAAATCAACTTGCACCAACTCTGGGGCAGGTCCTGTGAATCAGTTGGCACCAACTCTACTGACGATGGATCATGATCATGAGCATTTTATTAATATGCTTACAAGCTCTATTCTATAGTACAATTAAGATTTTTGGAAATTAAAATTATTAGCTGGCCTGGCATCAATGTTGCGGTGTGATGCACATGTGTAATCGCACCGCAATATCACTTTTTTTTGAGATGTGACACAATTGTGATGACACGCCAGGCCAGCAAATCAAAAGAAGAGCCATGGATGCTGTCAAGTAAGAGGCAGTGCTTCAGGTTCCAGTCATTCGGCCACAGATTATTGACAGGAGCGATAGACAGATGGATTTCCTGCAAATAAACTTGCACCAACTCTGGAGCAAGTGCTGTGAATCGGTTGACAACAACTCTGTTGATGATGGATTATGATCATAAAACATTTTTTAATATGCCTACAAAATCTGTCCTATAGGAAAATAAAGATTTTTGGAAATTCTATTTTTATACTACTAAATATAGCATTAACTGACTTTATTATCAGACATTCTAGGTTATAATATATAGTAGAATTTACTAATTAAGACAGTCCAGAATTCTAAGGCATCATGGAATATACTATTATCACTTATTTCTTTTTTAATCATAGGAGTCTTGTAGTTGTTTTTTTAATTCAAAATCTTCATTTTCTGGTCTTGTAAAATTCAAGAATATGATGCAGCACTGTTTCGGAAAACAAGTGCAGGATTATCAGAATGTGTGAAGTAATGAATGTCAGTTTAAAGGAAGCACTCACTATACTTTTCTTAAATTCGCATATGTCAGTAATATATTATGTTTAAAAATATAAATTTTGCCTACATAAAACAGTTGATTACAATGGCATTATGAGCCCCACTGTGTTTAGCATAGCATTGTTCTCTAATTACTTTATCGTGCACGTTTTCCTTTAAAAAATAACAAGAAAGTAAAAACATGAATTGAAGGTTTGGAGATCATGGCCCCAACTCAGTACATTTTCAAGTTATTATAAAGCCTTTGATAATCTAGAAAGTCTATCATGTCATGATCTCTTACAGAATGCCTGACGTTTGAGTCTACTGCCTGGAAAACCTGTGTATAAGTGGTGTTTTGTAACTGAAGCATGGCTCATTAATGACTTACCGGTATTATACTAGAACAGCATACTGTGCTAATACTAATGAGTTGATAGGTAATTTGCTTAATTAAATTAGTGCTCGGTGATAAATTAAGGGCTGCACTAATTAGAGTCCCCCAGCAAACAAAACTGACATATAAATATATTTAGTGGCCCTAAAAGTATTTACATTCATCTTCAATAAAATAAATTGCATATACAGTAAGTCCTTGTGAGGTTTTATAATTTTATTTTTTATTCCAGCAAAAGTCATTTAGGATAAAATAAAGTTTATTAGCCTTTACTTGCCCATATTAGCCTTTGCTTGAGTATAGCAGAGGATTTGAAGATGGTGCGCTATGTGGAACCATCTATACGGTAGTGCTACAAAAAGGGTGTAAAATAGACAAGTAGATCTCTGAAGACTTTGAATAAAAGAGCTTTATCCTAATCCCAAGATCCCTCCCAAAAGGTTTGACTGATTAGGGATTTCAATGATAGTTCATGCACATTTACACAGATCCATAGTATGCCACCGGTACTATCTAACTATGTGCTTGTGATTTCATGAGGAGGCATATAAAGGTTTTTCTCTGACAGATTTCACATTGTATTTTAAAGGAAAGTATGGTATGTTCCATTGCATTCCAATTTATTGCTTCATGGTGAAAAAGTATAGGGTCTTCACCCATTGCCTATTTCCAGGTAAGCGAGGCATTAGTTTAAATCCATTTATTTCAATTATTAAAAGTCCACATCACACAAAACCAGTAATGAATGTTCCTCATTCTATCCAGACATTATCAAGTATTTATAATAACTTTCACCTGTTCTATGCAATAAAATAAAGTTAATTATCAACCAAATACAAGTCTATGATATATTAGATGTCATTTAACAGAAGTTACATGAATAGATCATTAGTAAATAAGTTTTTTCTTAGAAGACTTTCCAACATTGGATTTTTTGCATTTTTTTAAATGCTAGTAAAAACACTGTGAATTTCAAGCAATTTTAATATCATTTTTCAAAAGCCAGTTTGGCTGCCATTTGTACTTTGTTACAATTGTAAAAAGAATTTCGGATATTTTAAAGTTCAATGAGGAAAAAATCCAAGACAACTAAAGCATTTTGCATTTACAAAAGAAAGCACCACAATATCACAAACAAAAAAGCCACGTATGATGACTTTCCAAATACGTTATTACACTGTTATTACGTTATACACTTTCTAACACTTTACCACCACTGCTAGTTCTGGTTTTAATGGAACAGTCCCATTTTTCAAATCTGATATATGTCACAGTGAAAATTTCTCCAAATATGGCACTTTAGTGCTAAACATACTGTGCCAAGAATATGTTACTGAGAAAGGACAGCTCTTTATTATACTGTTTTCTTATTTGAGAACTTGCCTACTTGTAGCCCTAATGATGACATATAAGAAGACCCTGGCGTCATAGGGCAACATGTCCATTTCAGATCCAAATTGTGAATTTAAATTAATTCGACCAAAAACTACAAATGTTTATATATTGAAACCATAAAGTTAAGCTCCCACAAAGAGTTTTTTATTGCAAAAAAAAATTAAAAAAACCCGCGGCATCTAAGATTTCCTGCAAACTAAATGGAATTTACAGAAATTTATGCTGTGCAAAAGCACTAAAAACGCATGAAATCCACACATAACTGTATTAAATCAATCAAATAGCAGAAAATATAAAAAAAATAAAGCAGCGCTTAATTTAAAAAACTGAAAAAAAGAAGTAAGTCTTATTAAGATAAAAGCCATTCAGTCATGTATTATGAAAAGCCACAGTTTCACCAGCTCGAGGTACAATTTAAAAAACATAAGTTTAAAGAAACAAAAAATGGCAAAAAATCTCCATAGATGAATAAAAACTCACTTTATTCCTAAAAACCCAAGAACAGGGTGGTGGATACTCTGTTGATGAATTCTGACAGCTCTCGACAATCTTAGGCTAAGTTCACACTTCAGTTGTTTTGCATCAGTCACAATCAGTCGCCTTGAGGAATTACGGTATCCTGCAAAATATTTTGCAGGAATCCTGTTTTTCCCCATAGGCTTCTATTAGTGACGGATTGTGACTGATGATGCTGCGTTGCATCCGCTGCGTCGCGGTCAGTCGTTTTCTCACTGACCGCCGGGCGGGAGCAACGCAGCATGTAACATTTTTTGAGCAGCGCGATCCGTAGGATTTTGCTGCGCATGCGCTCTCTGGCTCCCCACCCCCGTAACCAGGATAAACATCGGGTAACCAAGCAATGCGCTTTGGTTAGTTACCCGATATTTACAGTGGTTACGGGTGCAGGGAGCTCGCGCTAAGCTGGTATCCAAGATAAACATCGGGTAACCAAGCAAAAAGTGCTTTGCTTATACCCGATGTTTACCCTGGATACAGTGTGCAAGGCACTTCACCACTCTGCTCCGCCCCCTCCCGCACTCCGCTTGTGTACTCACACTCACACACACTCACACTCACTTGTCCCCAGCCCTGCAGTCCCCGCGGCATTGACGTCCTCAGCTCCACGGCCCCGCTCGGCTCCGCCCCCTCGCGCTCCGCCACCTCCCGCACTCCACATGTACACACGCATCTAGACACACACACACACACACACACACTTACATACATACACACACTCACTCACTCACCTGTCCCCAGCCACGCAGACCGCGGCACTGACGTCCTCAGCTCCGCCCCCGAACTCCGCCCCCCGCACACAACGGAGTCTGACAAAGAAATTCTTTTCTTTGTCACCGTTGTCATCCGTTGTATAACGCATCAGTCACATGCGTCAAGCAACGCATGTGACTGATGCAAAACAACGGAAATGTGAACTTAGCCTTAGTCGTAACGTAAAGTCAGATTTTTTTTCCTCTATGGAAATTGTTTCACACTTTTTGCTTCTTTAAACTTACTGTATGTTCATTAAAAAATGACAAACCAAAAAGAGCCAAAGTGCAGCATCAAAAAACATAATAAAAACATATGTTAAAAAATGTCCTAAAAAATTAAAAAATGAAATAACAAAAGTTATCGATTTTAGATAATGTATACAGAAAATTTGCAACATCCAGAACTCAGCTTATACTCATTGTGGGAATTAGTGGCATAAACTAGTGTCTGATGGGTTCCGATGCAAAATTTAGACCTGATGCATTTTGGTCACATGTATGGACCCTTATAGTGTTTTAAATTCTATAAAGACATATGTGTAGCCCCCCTTCATTATGTAGTAATGTCCCCATCCTGTACTAATGTTCTCCATCCTGGGCCTCTTCCAGTAATGTGTGTTCCTCATCCTGGGCCCCTTCCAGGTATATATCCTCTATCCTGGGCCCCTTCTTGGTAAATATGTCTACCATTCTGAACACCTTCCTGGTATATATGTCTACAATTCTGCTGCTGTTCTCTAATGCAAAATAAAATTCAAAACATTCTTTTCACCTTCCCCTGTTTCCACATGCAGTGTCTTTTTCTGTAGCGGGCACAGAGATCGAAAGCTGACATCGATTTGTCTGTTATGGGCATACCATGAAGTCAAAAAATATAACCCTTAAAACATCAATTTTAATCAAACTATTTAAAAAAAAATCCAAAATCACACACAGTGAACTAAAGTGCAAACACGCTACAAATGCACCTCCCTTCTGTCCACTACCTAACAAGGAGGTCGGCACCCTAAGGATAGAAACGATATGGCACCCCCACTCTCCGAATGCTATCCCTAAACTTCCCTACCTTGCCCTGACAAAGATATGAAAGGTGCTCACATCTAGGGACAAGGTACAAATAAACTTTTGAAAATTTCCTTTTTGAACAAGTGGACAATCCAAATTATGTTTCAGGTGAACACATGCACCGGTTTCCACCCCACAGCATTATAGGAGGTTTTGGAACTTTGTGCATGAGTAAGAGAAGGGGCCACATAAATAGATATACCCTACTGATAGATTATCTCTCCTGTCCACTGCCTTTCGCGAAGGTCAGCACCCTAGTGATAAACTATATGGCGCCCCCACTCTCCAATGGCTATTCCTGAACTGCCCTAATGCACCCTAGAAGCAAAAAAAAGATAAAGTGCTTATGCCAAAATAAAGTGCAAAGCAGTGTTATTCAGCAAACAGATACACTAATTAGGGTAGTCAATATATAAAGTGCTTGTGCTGAATAAAGTGCATAATAGTAATTTCAATAAAATGCATACAGCTGCACACTGAAAAGCCAAAAAATGTACAAGGGAAAATATGGCACTGCATTACTGCAAAAGAGAGATATTTAGTTTATGTATTGGCCAATGCATGTAAGCCCGGAAACCAATGGCAAGGTATATCTCTGTAATCCTGGAACCTAACTTAAATGCCACTATCTAGGTTAAAAACATCCGTGTCTGGGCAAAATGCCACTATTTCGACTACAAACCTCCATGTATGGGCAACTAGGCTCCTGCTATAATGGTTATGAACACAGCCAGGTTTTAGTTACTTTGTTTTTTCAGTTAGCACCTGTTCACATTTGTTGGATGTGCGAGTCAGTTTTTTGGATATTTGTAGTGAGTCTTTTTGACTGAGCACTCCGCCCTAAGACCTGGCTGTGTTCATAACCATTATAGCAGCAGCTGTTACGGAACTGCCCACTGATAGAGGATAGTAATCTATCTAGCATTCAGGGGCCCCCGTGCAGAATAATCTGCTGCTGGCGAGAGCAAGGAAGGGTACCGTACCACCTCAGCAGTACTGTCACTGTTGCTTCACAGTGGCACTAGGACCTAAAGTGGTGCTCACTGTTAAGTCACAGCGAAACCTTAAGGAGAAATGCTAACTGAAATAATAGGATGGACCTGTAGCTTCTGCCCAATTACAGGAACTACAAAAACGTAATCGTATGGGTACCCCAACCGCGGTCCACAGACTAACACCTCTGTTACCTCACAGAAATGTGTAGAATGAGATTGTAGCAAGTGTGTTACTTCAAATAATATGGTAGGTGGACATGTGGTGCCTGCCCAATTATAGGAACTACAAAACAAAAGCAGATAGTTGCCCCAACCACAGTCCACTAACCAACACCAGTGTTACTTCACACTGATAAGGTAGCTAATAATGTAACAGGAGTATGGATGTAATTACCCTGTGAATGCAGATGGGAAAACCATTACAGGTCACAGAGATCCCTTATTGCTAACCTCTATACAGATCTTAGAGATAGCAGAGTATAGGGAGTGTGTAGGTGTAGACAATACTTCCCGTACGTCCCGCTATATCAGCTGAAATAGGCACTGTGGCGGCGGACCACCTTCCAGCATGGATCCAATCACAGTCAAACTCTCATTGACGGCAATCATTACGACCCTAGTTGGAGTGTAGATTAAACTGCACACATCAAAGCATTTCTCGATTTAATTTAGTTAGCATCATGACCCAACAAAATGTTTTACATAATTTTTCCACAAAAATTTAATATAATCAAATTAAGTGTATTATAATCGTGTCTAGCTCCTACTACAGGAGACCTTTCCCCCCCTAACATTTCAATCCCACTATAGGACTTCCCAATATGATCATTTAATAATATACTGTAATATGATACATTGTCTGCTATTGTCTATTAAAGGGAACCTGTTAGGTGCAATATGCACCCAGAACCATGAGCAGTTCTAGGTGCATATTGCTAATTCCTGCCTAATTGTCCCTGTATACACTAGCATACATAAAGAGATCTTTAGAAAAAGTATTTCTAAAGATCTTTTATCATATGCTAATGAGCACAGGGACAAGTCCCAAGGGCGTTACTTCCCTTGCTAGTCAGCCAGATTAGCATGTTATTACGCCTTTGTGGGTGTGCTAACATGCTAATGAATGCACAGCATCAGAGGATGATCTCACTCACCTCTCCGCCGCCATCGCGCCCGACACTGGATTTCGGCTCGGTGCGCATGATCCCGGACTTAGTTGCAAATTAAATATTTAATTTTATATCATTTATCTACAATCCAATTTTTTTTACTTTTTTGACAATTCGTAAAGCATGAGCTGTAAGAATTGTTTAACTACATATTATCGTAATTTTTATTTAAAAATAAGCTAAGAAAGAAAATATTAAATTTTAACAAGTGTTGGGATGTGTCTTTTACATCAATTCTTATAACAAAATGCCTTTTGCACGGGTTGTCATGTGTTTGAATATTATACAACAGGGGTGCCGTATAACAAGGTCAAAAGGTGTGAAGTAAGGTGTCCTACTTAGACTTATACCATTCTCATTTGTGGTAATACTATTTTTGCTTTTTACCAGAAATGTTACCTTACTATTACTGTAGTCCAAACAGTATATTTCCTATACAGATATAAACAGTACGTAACTTGGTGGCCTACTTTGCTACTCAATAGTAGACTTCACTGAACTGAATGTCAGAGTGCACTGTAGCCCAGCAGGAGATTAGAATATTAAGATAAAATACTGGCAGTCTACCTTCTTATGTGACTTTGTCACATCTCTGCATTTTGGAGATGTAATACATTTGCGAAAGGAAAATGTTAGTACATAAAATGAGAACAATGGAATTTGAGGAAAATGTGTGTAATAGAGTCAAGAACTGGCTCAGTAATGGGAAACAGAGGCTGGTTATTAATATTAATATTTATTCACTTATATAACACTATTAATTCCACAGCGCTTTACATACATTGTCAACACTGTCCCCATTGGGGTTCACAATCTAACTTCCCTATCAGTATGTTTTTTGGAGTGTGGAAGGAAACCAGAGTACCCGGAGGAAACCCACACAAACACGGGGAGAACATACAAACTCCTTGCAGATGGTGTCCTGAGTGGGACTAGAACCCAGGACCCCAGTGCTAGCAAGACTGCAGTGCTAACCACTGAGCCACCGTGCCTGAACATGGAACATACACGCTGATTGGATCACAGGGGTTAGTATTGGGCACTTTTCTTTTTAATATATTTATTAATGACTTTATAGAGAACATCTAGAGTAAAATTTAAATATTTGCAGATAATACTAAACTCTGCAGGGTAATTAATGCTAAGAAAAATTATTTAATATTACAAAGGAATTTGGGGAAGCTGGAAGAGTGGGCCAAGAAACAGCTATTGAAGTTTAAGATAGATAAATGTAAAGTCATACCCTTGGGCAGAAGAAACAACAATTATATGAGTAGTAAACTGGGTAGAACTGTGATTATAAAAGAAATGGGTTTATGGGTGGAAAGCAACTTTATTAACCAGTGCCAGGCAGCTGCTGCCAGCGCAAATAAAATCATGAGATGCGTTAAAATAAGCATAGATGCTTATGAAAACAACATAGTTTTACCCCTATACAAGTCACTAGTCCGACCACACTTAGAACAATTTTTCAGCTCCAGTGTACAAGAAGGCCATAGCTGAACTAGAGTGGGTGCAGAGAAGAGCAACCAAGATTATTAAAGGAATGGATGGACTGCAATACCAAGACGGGTTATAAACCTTTGGGTTATTTAGTTTGAAAAAAATAAATAAATAAGGCTTAGTGGCAATCTTTATACAATGTACAAATATATGAAGTGACAGGACAGAGATTCTTTATTGTAAGAGCAATGAAACAATGGAGTTAATATTTTTCCTAATATGGGGCAATCAGAACCTTCCTCAGAGGTTTTCTGCACTCTGAGAGTTAATATGATAGGTTATAGGTTGTACTCAATAGACTTGTACCTTCTTTAATCTTTACATACTTACCAATCACCATTATCTATATATATATATATATATATATATATATATGTATATATATATATATATATATATATATATATATATATATATATTATTGTTATTATTATTATTTATACACATACAGTAGGTGAAATAAGTATTGGACATGTCACCAATTTTCTAATTATATTTCTAAAGGTGCTATGGACACAAGTTTCCCTCCAGCTGTTGATGACAACCCATTCAATCCACACAGACAAAGAAATAGAAATGAAAAATTCCATAAGTTAAGTTATGTGTAATAATGAGAAATGGCACAGGAGAAAAAATATTGAACACATGAAGAAGAGGGGGTGAAAAAAGCAATGGAAAGTCATGACACCAGCTGAAATCTATCAGGAATTTGAAAGAAATCGTGGCACTAGGTGAAAAATAATATCATCTGGTTCAACCAATTGACTATAAAAAGGTGTCTCATTACCAAGGTGTCACACAAGAATAATCTCAGGATGAGTAAAACCAGTGAGGTCTCTCAGGACCTTTACAAACTTATTGTTGCAAAACATACTTATCAAATTAGTTACAAAAGAATTTCTAAACTTTCTAAACTACTGAAGGCTCCAGTAAGCACTGTTGGGGCCATAATCCAAACGTGGAAAGAACATCGGTCATAACCGGTTGCTCACCACAAGATATGAGACAGAGGAGTGAAAATAATTATCAGAAATTGTCCAAGAACCAAGAACAATTCGTGGAAAGCTACAGAAAGGCCTGGAATCAGATACAATTGTTTGTTTGTTTTTTAAAGTAATGCAATCAACCTGAATGGCCTGAATTCATGCTCACCATGGAAGACTCCATTGCTGAACAAAAATGATGCTTAAGAATGTTTAAAGTTTATATTCAACAACATTTAGACAAGCATATGAAATACTGGGAGAATAGTCTCGTCAGATGAGAACATAATTGAACTCTTTGGATGTCATAATACATGTTTGAAGGCTAAAAAGCACTGCATATCACCCCAAAAAACACCAGACAACAGTGAACATCATGGGGTGGGGCTGTTTTTCAACATACAGGACTGGAAAACTTCATGGAATTCAAGGAAGGATGAATAGACAAATGTACAGAAATATTATTGATGAAAATTTGCTGTCATTTACCAGGGTGATGAAGAGGAAAATCGAGGGTGGACATTTCAACAAGACAATGATCCCAAAGACACAGCCAAGGAAACATTCTATTGGTTTCAGAGAAAGAAAATAAAGCTGTTAGAATGGCCCAGCTAATAACCTGAACTGAATTCAGTTGAAAATTTATGGAAGGAACTAAAGGTCAGAGTTGATAGAAGGAGCCCAATGGATCCTTCAGGATTCGAAGAGTGTATGTGTAGAAAAATAGGCAAAATCACACCTGAGCAATGCATATGACCAGTTTTTCCATGCAGAAGGTGTCTGGAAGCTGACATTGCCAACAAAAAGCTTTTATACAAAGTATTAAATAACTTTCAGTAAGCGTGTTCAATACTTCTTTTCTGTATAATTTCTTATTATTACACATCACTAAATTTATGGACATCTATGATTGTTTTCCTTGCCTGCGTGGATTGGATGGGTTGTTATATCAGAAATTCATCTTAATAATACATTTAGAAATATTATTACTTAGAAAATCAATGACATGTTCAATACTTACTTTCATGCTGTATTACTGGTATGTGTTACACCATATTTTAAACTGTTTTTTTATATATATATATATATATATATATATATATATATATATATATATATGTGTGCCGCCCCCGTACCAGCAGCCGAGCTGCTCGGACCCGGGTTCTCCGTGGCTCGAGGGTCTCCGGACCCGGGGGTCGTGCGGCCACTCAAATAAACTGGGTTATTTACAAGGGATCTTATAGAGTTCGTGACGCCACCCGTGGTATGTGGTATTTAGGAGTACCACTGCTGCAGTTGGGAGTACCCGGGGATGATGGAATGGGGCAGCCAGGTGTTGTGACCCTCCATGGGTAGGGGGAATGCCCCGGGACTTGGTGATGGTAGGGGAAGTGCCGTTGGATGCAAGGAGGGTCACTGTTGTTCTCACTCAGTCCATTAAGCTGACACCGACAACTGGTCAAACAAGTCTCTGGACGCCGCTGCCGCTGAGGGGAGCTTAGTTCGGGTCCCGTCCCCAATGGTACTGCCTGGTGATCCGTCTCCTGCATCCTGGCACTAAGTTTACTTCTTTGGTGGTCCCAGTAGTGTGAAACTTGCCGGGTCCCGCTCCCCGCTTGGGATTTTCTGGACTGTTTTGAGTTGGAAAGTCCTATCCCCCTCGTTGCGCTAATGCCCCGATTTTGGAGCGGGTGGGAACGGCTCTTGAAGACTCCATTCTCCTCGGGTAAATTATCGCTTTGCCTGAAGCTACTCCCCGACCTAGGGTCCACGTACCCCGTCGTGCCTTGGTCCAAGCCCGAAGATGGTGCAAAGCCGCCGGCTGTCCTCCTCGACAGATCTGTGCCCCTTGCCACGATCCCCTGTGACCAGGGGTCCAGCTCCTCTAGGCCCAGAACACTGTCTGCCACCTAGATTGCTTCCCAGAAGCCCTGCTCCTGACCTCCTCTCACTTTCACTTCTCAGACCCAACTCTCTCCTCTTGAAACTCCTGACCTCCCCTCTCCAACCCCCCCAGGTGGGCGACTCTATTCCATTCAAGCCGTCCACTGGTGTGTTTGGTGGGTGTGGTGCAGGGTGTATCTAGGATTTGATTAGCTGATGTAGGCAACACCATGTAGTTAGGGACCCTAAACCAAAAAGGAGGTGGATACTGCACGGGAGGGCAGAATGTGCAATACCCTGTGACGACCCGATAGTCCAGGGGCATCACATATACATATACAGTTAGGTCCAGAAATATTTGGACAGTGACACAAGTTTTGTTATTTTAGCTGTTTACAAAAACATGTTTAGAAATACAATTATATATATAATATGGGCTGAAAGTGCACACTCCCAGCTGCAATATGAGAGTTTTCACATCCAAATCGGAGAAAGGGTTTAGGAATCATAGCTCTGTAATGCATAGCCTCCTCTTTTCAAGGGACCAAAAGTAATTGGACAAGGGACTCTAAGGACTGCAATTAACTCTGAAGGCGTCTCCCTCATTAACCTGTAATCAATGAAGTAGATAAAAGGTCTGGTTTGATTACAGGTGTGTGGTTTTGCATTTGGAAGCTGTTGCTGTGACCAGACAACATGCGGTCTAAGGAACTCTCAATTGAGGTGAAGCAGAACATCCTGAGGCTGAAAAAAAAAGAAAAAATCCATCAGAGAGATAGCAGACATGCTTGGAGTAGCAAAATCAACAGTTGGGTACATTCTGAGAAAAAAGGAATTGACTGGTGAGCTTGGGAACTCAAAAAGGCCTGGGCGTCCACGGATGACAAAAGTGGTGGATGATCACCGCATACTTTCTTTGGTGAAGAAGAACCCGTTCACAACATCAACTGAAGTCCAGAACACTCTCAGTGAAGTAGGTCTATCTGTCTCTAAGTCAACAGTAAAGAGAAGACTCCATGAATGTAAATACAAAGGGTTCACATCTAGATGCAAACCATTCATCAATTCCAAAAATAGACAGGCCAGAGTTAAATTTGCTGAAAAACACCTCATGAAGCCAGCTCAGTTCTGGAAAAGTATTCTATGGACAGATGAGACAAAGATCAACCTGTACCAGAATGATGGGAAGAAAAAAGTTTGGAGAAGAAAGGGAACGGCACATGATCCAAGGCACACCACATCCTCTGTAAAACATGGTGGAGGCAACGTGATGGCATGGGCATGCATGGCTTTCAATGGCACTGGGTCACTTGTGTTTATTGATGACATAACAGTAGACAAGAGTAGCAGGATGAATTCTGAAGTGTACCGGGATATACTTTCAGCCCAGATTCAGCCAAATGCCGCAAAGTTGATCGGACGGCGCTTCATAGTACAGATGGACAATGACCCCAATCATACATCCAAAGCTACCCAGGAGTTCATGAGTGCAAAAAAGTGGAACATTCTGCAATGGCCCAGTCAATCACCAGATCTTAACCCAATTGAGCATGCATTTCACTTGCTCAAATCCAGACTTAAGACGGAAAGACCCACAAACAAGCAAGACCTGAAGGCTGCGGCTGTAAAGGCCTGGCAAAGCATTAAGAAGGAGGAAACCCAGTGTTTGGTGATGTCCATGGGTTCCAGACTTAAGGCAGTGATTGCCTCCAAAGGATTCGCAACTAAATATTGAAAATAAAAATATTTTGTTTGGGTTTGGTTTATTTGTCCAATTACTTTTGACCTCCTAAAATGTGGAGTGTTTGTAAAGAAATGTGTACAATTCCTACAATTTCTATCAGATATTTTTGTTCAAACCTTCAAATTATATGTTACAATCTGCACTTGAATTCTGTTGTAGAGGTTTCATTTCAAATCCAATGTGGTGGCATGCAGAGCCCAACTCGCGAAAATTGTGTCACTGTCCAAATATTTCTGGACCTAACTGTATTATAAGATGGCGACCAGCCTTATTGTAAATAGCCAGTATGTACTACAAAAGTGGTGTAATCCTAAAGGTTAGTTCTGGCACTTGTAGTGCCACATTTTGTATGTGTTCTCTGAATCAGGTTTTCAGGTGGCTGGAGAAATGGGTGGGTCTGGTCACCTACATACCCCACCCATGTGTGTGTTTGACATTTGGCTGACAGGTTACATGTTATGTAAAATGGATTCAGTCTGTATTTGACATGTGGAGTCTGAGGAGAGACTGACAGAAGCCAGAGTGCATATGAGATGCAGCCTGTATGAGAGGCTGTTCAACTGCAAAAGAGGTATTGAAGCCTCTCTGGAGGGACCACCTGGGAGAAAGAGGGTCCACTTCAACTGTCAGGGGTCAGTAAGTGCGGCTCAGCATATCTCCACTTGGATACATGAGGAGTATATCCCAAACCTGTGTGGACAAACTGCTGGATTAACGGATTTGAAATTCATGTATGTTTAAGTTGCTGTAAAGCTGAAAGAAAACTGATTTATTCTTATGTTCTGGAGTGTGGTTTATGGAGGACTAAATAAACCCTATAAATTTTGAAATGGGAGATGGGAGAAGTGAATTACCTATCGCTACCTTGAGGACCAGCAAGTGAGAGAGTATCCCATTACAAAGTGTGTGGACGGTGTGCAATAGCACTACATGTGTATGTATATATATATATATATATATATATATATATATATATATAGTTCAATATCACTATTTATAAAAATATATATATACATAATTTCACTCAAAACTCCCAAAAATGGGCCTGACAAAATTGTTGGAAACTTTCAAAGTTGTTTTGTTTCAAGCATTTGATACTTGTTCAAACTCACCAGTGAAAAATAACAAGTGGGGGCAATATGAAAATCAGACTTGAAATAATATACAATTGGGAGAAGTTGACAACAAGCTTTGAATTGTGTGTGCCACACTAAGTATGGAGAACAGAAAAAGGAAGAAAGAATTGTCTGAGAACTTGAGTGCCAAAATTGTAGAAAAATGATTACAGTTATTTATACTTCATTTTCTGGAACTATTTCAAGGATGACAACACTTTTGGCCATGGCTGAATATATATATATATATATATATATATATATATATATATATATATATATATATATATATATATATTTATATGTAAAAACGTAGTCCACATAGTTTCCCAATTTTAAAGTAGCAGTACAGCATTTGTTTTTCATTTCTCCTATGTGATGTAAATGTGACAGTTTGTGTGAGTTCAAATGCTTTACAGCCTTGAGCTCTTAAGGGTGCTTTACACGCTGCGACATCGCTAACGATATATCGTCGGGGTCACGTCGTTAGTGACGCATATCTGGCGCCGTTAGCAACATCGCAGCGTGTGACACCAAGGAGCGACGATCAACGAGCGCAAAAACGTGAAAAATTGTTGCTCGTTGACACGTCGTTCCTTTTCCAAATATCATTGCTGCTGCAGGTACGATGTTGTTCGTCGTTCCTGCGGCAGCACACACCGCTGTGTGTAACACCGCAGGAACGACGAACATCTCCTTACCTGCGTCCACCGGCAATGAGGAAGGAAGGAGGTGGGCGGCATGTTCCGACCGCTCAACTCCGCCCCTCCTCTGCTATTGGATGGCTGCCGTGTGACGTCGCTGTGATGCCGCACGAACCGCCCCTTTAGAAAGGAGGCGGATTGCCGGCCAGAGCGACGTTGCAGGGATGTTAAGTCCGTGTGACGGGTGTTAGCGATGTGGTGCGCCACGGGCACCGATTTGCCCGTGACCCACAACTGACGGGGGCGGGTACGCTCGCTAGCGATATCGGTACTGATATCGCAGCGTGTAAAGTACCCTTTAGTTAGCCCTACAAACACCCTGGTGCCACTACACTAAGCAGTTTCTACTGTCCTCTACTTCTCTTTCCTCCTTCACTTGTAGATTGTCGGATCTCACAGGCAGGATTCTCTCGCTCTCTGATCTTTTTTGATCTATATGATGGCAAATTATTTTCTCTTTATCCCTATCAACTTATAAAGGATCCAACAGATTTCCTTTAGAATAAACAGAATAGAGCTGCATAATGCGCTATTATTGCAATGAAAAAGCAGTAAAACCTTATTAAAATAATAAACATAAATGTGAACAAAACTGAAAACATTAAATCTATTCATAATAACCAAATATTACTCAGAGTAAATAATCTTAACTTGATATTAAGCAGAGTAAAGGTAGTTCAATTCATAGAGGAGACGTGTCACTATTTCATGCTTGTAGTTTGGGTTCTCTTAAATTGTCAGTCATTTTTTAACATTACCTTTCAGTTAGAAGATAAGCTGAAGCCAAAAATACTTTAATTGTACAAAGTGCTGTCATATTATGACAAAAATAAATATACTGTAGCTTCAGTTTGTTCTTAGGTGGAAGAATAATTACTACGCATATGAGATTAATGGAGAAGTTGCTTAAATTCAATCTGGATACATGCCGTTCCCTAAGAATTAGTTTCACTCACTACACTTGTCTCCAGGCTATATAATCCTAAAATATAGTGCAGAAAGCAGAATGTGAATGGATAATAAAAATAAATCTCTCTCTCAGGACAAATCAAACAAAGATTACCGACTGCACAGTCTCTGCTCTGTACCCTTCAGGTCAGGAGAGAAATCTAGTCGTGTCACCAGAAATCAAAAGACCAGTAAAAACTTCCAGTCACATTACTGTGACAAGAGTCAGGTTTCCTATTGTTCTCTCTTTCCGATTCTTTCAGTGCTTGCTGCACAGATCATCGAATCTGAAGTCATTTTAATGAAGGTTGTTCTCCAGCTACATAAGACTGATTCTCCAGCATCAGTAAAATAAGACTTCCCAAAACAAGATGCAACTTGCCACAAACATAAACATTTTTTTTTGTGCTTTTTGCTTTTTTTTACAATAAAAGCCAAAAACAACAGCATATAGAATATGCAGTGACAAGCAAAAGGCTTTGAACTTTTGAATTTCAGGCTCCATATTTCACTATCCACTACAACTTTGAGGGGGACATTATCTACATTTTATAGACAATCATCTTGGCTATCTCATACATATATTTGACTTGCAACTATTTTGCATATGATTATTTATGCAGATTCTTGTCATGTCGCTAGATTGTTACTGTTTTGCTCTTCAAAATCTAAATTTACCTTTTTATTATTTTGTTAGTATTTTGTAAATTTGCTTTGACTTTCAACACTGACTGAACCCTTCTGGGTATGCTGGCAAATCAGATCCAAGCAAGTCTTGATCAAAATCTGATCCTAGGTCTCGTCTACATGTTCCCCATGTTGGTGCATACTGGTTGACTCACTTTGGTATGTATACAGCTTTTTCTTCATCTCTACCCATAAGTGTTCAATTGGGTTGAGGTCTGCGGACTGTGGTGGCCAATCCAGTGTATGAAGTAACTCGCCTCATAGGATACTCACCTGTAGCTCACCAATGATACCACCATCCATCCTGGTCAAGTATCCAACAAGCAAACCAAGCAATAAAGCAAATATTATCAGGCTTCCTCCACTGAACTTGACAGTTACTTAAATTTCTCGATCTATTAGCCCCTTCTTCCATTGTTTCTTCCAGGCCAATTTGCACCCATCAGAGCTTAGTCTTTTGACTTTCGTCTCATCACTCCAAATCACCTGTTTTTAATCTGTTACTGAAACTTTTTGTATTATTTATAAACTTGAGCTGACGCTTCTTGTAATAATATTAAAGTCAAAGTTTTTTCATCTTTTTTCAAGTTACCATTCCAAACTTGTATAATCTGCGTCACTCGGTACTTACATGGATGTCTGTGTTCTGACTATTATGAGAGACCTTGTGAGAAGCCAACTTTTTCACTCTGATATTTTGCCTGGATGTCCACCTCTTGGCTTTGAATGGATAGACAGAATTTATTTTGTATTCTCCAAGAGTCATGGCACTCACATGATGCATGATGCAGTTTAGCAATTTTCATGGCCGAGAGACCGCTATCAATGAGCTGGATAATGCTGTTTCTCTTTTCTTGAGAAATCTGCTTCATGTCTGCTCCTGAATTTAAACCAGTGACTTTTCTCTTGGGAATCAACCTAATAAAATAGTGAGCAATTAGGGAATGTGAGAACAGGTTGTAATTTGTAGTATACAGGAAGAAAAATATTTTTCAAACACCAGGAGCAAAACAATAACAATGACAGTGGTGACAGGACAATAATCTGCATAACAACTCATAGGTTAAATAGTTACAAGTCAAATTTATGTATGAGATAGCCAAGATAACTGTCTATCAAATGAAGTAGTCTCATACTGAAATCTTTAGGGGATGATGAGATATGAAGTCTGAAATTCAAAAGTTCAAAACATTGTTACCCTTTTGCTTGTCACTGTACATTTGGATACCAGTTATTCTTCACCGTCAATATATTTATGCACACGTGACGTTGTGTGGTCCTACTAATCAAAAAAAAGATCAAGGAATGTTGCAGATAGAAAGAGTATTGCACTGCACTGGTCCAGGTTCCTATGAACCATTTTGCTTAACTCTAGAACTCTAGTATGTTATTGTAACCTAAAAAAAAGACAGAGCCTTACTGTCAAATAAACTAATGTATTTAAAATGAAGTGAAGAATATTGCAAATATTCTAATAATGTATTCAAATTTTATTTAAAATGATATACTGCACATTAAAGTTGATCACTAGTGATGAGAGAGCACTTCCATGCTCGATTGCTCATAACAAGCAGCTGCATGCTTGATGGGCTTGACTCTTGTATGGAGTATAATAGAAGTCAATTCATAAGTCAACCATTTTTTCTTTAAGATCTTTTCCATTGACATCCATAATATGCCATACACAATTCAAACCCATCTGAGTTTCCAACCACTCCTTACGAGTACCAAGCAAATGAGCATGGTAGTGCTCGATCATCACTATTGGTCACCCATGTGACCACTGATTGGTGAAAGAGGGAGTCCCAGGTAATTTTTTTAATGAAATACTGTACCTGATCCGTAAAAAAAGGGATGGGCATGCTCTTTGAAGATACATCACCTTTTACTGTAGGACATCACATAACTCCATCAAATATATCTCTATCAAAATTAATTTATGTATACAAACAAGAAAATAAAATGCTTGAATGTTTTTGTATAGATTTATAGAGTGAAATAGAGCCTAAGAATATTAATACTAATAGAACCAAGCATCAGTCAAAACGCTTTGTTGAACACTTTTTTCCATGATTATGTATTATTATTTAGATTTGCAGTACTAATTATGAAGTCATGGAGGCCACGTTCTAAACATCACTACTCAGAAGGAAAATGACAATTCTGTTGTGTTGAAATAAAGAGTATTAGCATAATTAAGGTGTTAAATATGTTTCCTGTACACATTGCAAAATCTAATCATAAAGTCAAGAATATAATTTTCAATCGTGGCAAGTGAAAAAACACAATAAAAAATCATGATCTGGAACAGAAAAAAATATCTAGGGCATGTTTTAACACTTCATTGTTTTTTGTTTTTAAATGGTAGTAAGTAGTGATGGGCGGACTTGCAGGTAAGCGGGTCTAACTGGCTAAAAAAAGCCCGGTTCCAGCCTGAGATTGGTGCCAGTTATCTGGCTGGATGCCGATCCCCATAGAAATCTATTGGGATTAGAATCCAGTGTTAAAATTGTAGTAGAAGGGGGGTAGGGGCAAACGGGCTATACTTACCTGCGGCTGTACCTGCTCCTGTGGCTGCTCATTCACTTCCAGGACAACTCATAACCTTCATTGAATATGCACTGCTTTCCCTGCCCATCGGCATCTGTGATAGGCTGCAGTAAGACTCGGCCCCACTGTGAGAACCTCCAGCTGTGACCGCAACAAACCTAAGTGACATCACCGCTGATTGCGCGGCTCACTCAGCCTCTGCCTGAACCTCACAGCACGCGGTCATATGCTATCGCTGCTCAGTGTGAATTCAGATATAGCGGAGCTAGAATCATTGTGGGACCTCGTGTGGATTACGTCGGACTTGCAGGGGTGTTTTTGAGGTTAATAAAGTGGTGAAAGAGGGTATCAAAATTGAGGTGGACCGCCTGCTGTTTTTTTAATCAACTATTTAAATAATGTTTTTGGTTTTTTTAAAAAGCCGCATGCGGTTCCTCTTATTTTGATACACAGCCAAGATAAGTACACGGCTGGGGGCTACAGCATGTAGTTGTAGGCTGTGCTGGGTATCATAATATGGGGGGACCCTACGTCAATTGTTTTATTTATTTTTTTATTTTTACACCAAACCTGTGATTGGTTGCAGGCAGACGCTGTCACACAGGGTGGGGGTGTGTCTGACTGCAACCAGTCAAAGATGCTTGGACTGCTGGTGGGCGGAAAAAGCAGTGCATAAGGATGAGCAATAATGAGTGGCCACCTGGAAGTGAATGAGCGGCCGTGGGAGCAGTTACAGCAGCGCCAGAGCCTCTGTAAGTATGAAACACTTACTTCATTCTTATTTTCTTTATATTCCTTTAGGCTTTTATTTCCCGAGTGCCGGATCCTGATCTTTAGCTGTAATTTCCTAAGAATTCCGGGCCCAGCACTCGGGGACGTTTGCAACCATGCGGATTCGGATTTTTACAGTCCGGGTCCGCCCATCACTAATAGTAAGACAAAAGTCACAATTGTAAATGTACAAGACCAGAGATCTGAACCTAAAGGTGCGGGAGAGATGTAATTTGGAACTATACTTTCAACAAATGTTGCATAAATCAATATAAGCAAATGTAAGAAACTGTGTAATATATCTTACAGAAATATACTTCTTTCTCCACTTTTGAGCATTTCTTCTTCTTCCCCCCGCCTACTGAAATCACCATCAATTCTCATCAAATTTGTCTTACTCAAGGAAGGACTGGCAGCACAGTGAGAAGAGAGGAGGAGGAAAGAGGACAGAGTGAGAAAACAATCAAAGGCACAGAAGCATAGATCATGCTCTTTTTCCAGTGCAGACTTCACAACTACTAGGGATTCATTCAAATTCATTCAAAATCTACAAAAATTCTCTAATCATTGCATATCCAAATTTTTGGAAAATCACTTTGCACAAATCCATCAAAATAATGGCCAACTAGCTGTCATTTTATTGAATTCATATGGATCAGCTAGGGGGTAAAAAAAGCCAATAAGTTATCATACTCATCTGTCCCCTCCCTTAACCCTGCTGCCATAACTCCCTGTTGGTTCTAAGTTGACCTACTAAAGCACCCACTCAGGTATCAGTCTCCTCTTCATTCTTTGCCATCATTTCTTTTAGGAGCTTGGTCAAGAAGCAAGTTCTGACAAAACTATGGAAGAACGTGCATCACCCCAAGCAGTCACGTAGGGCACCACATATCATAATGTTATTCTTAAAAGTCATATGAAAGTATAGCTACCCATTGATTAACATCTGTTGACCCTTACTGGCTATATAGACTCAGCTGCTTTAATGTTAGTCAGCATGAATCAATAGTAAAAGATTATTCCCACAATTGCATTATTTTTCACAAAGCACAGTATCACTATAACTATAGTTAATATACAGACTAATCCCCTCTAATCACAGCATCACAGAACTGAACGGCAATCCTATTCTCATCTGCTAAAACTACATTTCATAACAACACCCCACTTCTCTTCAGTGCTTCAGTACCCCTTGCTCTACTCTCCTGTGTACTTATGAGGCGCCACACCTTTTCATCAGTAGCAAAGACGGCTAGGACTAAATAAATAGTTAGAGATCCCAGACAAAACAGATCATCAATATACACAGATTCCCATGCATATCTCAGTGGTGGTATTTCATGTCAGTAAACAAGATCCAATAAAGCCAGTGATATAATATATAGACACGGCACTCACCAACAGTTGCTTCATCCATGAAATTCATTTATTTAGAAATGGAGTGCAGACAGAAAGTATTTACAGGAGACAATTGTGCAACAGCAGCAATCGTTTTTCGTTCTCAAGCGCTTCCTCAAGGCTGTTGCATGATTGTCTCTCGTAAATATGGTATATCCTGTATGCACTTTATATCTAAACAAATGAATTTTATGGATGAAGCAACTCTTGGTGAGTGCCATATACTGTATATACTTCAATGTTAATGACTAAATAAATAATTACAGTAGCAGCAAAGATGGACTGGATTAAATACTTACATAAATACATTCATCAGCAACAGCTACAATAGAATACATCTTTACTATAAGAAGCAACCCATGTACATTAAATATATGTCTGCTAAAACAGAAGCACTGCAAAACAATGCAGTGCTGTGCACTCAGGATGACTGTGGCAATGCTAAGCAGAACCAAGTGCAGACATGGCATAGTTGAGCAGTGTTGGCAGACAGCTCATAGATCAGTTTGGAACACTATACGACCTTTAGGAATGGGATACGTAACAGTGGACCCCTGTGGGATGTAGAGCGCCAGATCAAAACATAATAGTTGAGCTGTGGTGACAGCTGGCTCCCAAGTAATTGTTGGGAATCCTGCTAGTGCTGCTTCATGACAAACAGCGGGTAAGGAAAGCTGTGTTGGCTGCACAGAAGACAATACACTGACCCTTGCATGTATGATTTACTGAAGATGGGGCAAACACCAGTACAGGCAGCCGCTCATAACACAAAGATTAGGACTGCAACATAGGGAAAGTGAGTGTGCAGACACAGGATGGCATCTGTGCTTCACAATTGTAATTTGAACTACTGTAGAATGGCTCTAATGACAATGGATGACAAATAAAAAGGAGGTAAGGGATCGTTGAAGATAATGTGTCAAACATGAATATGTTTGAAAACTATTCATATTCACACAATTTAATAAAATTGCATTAGGGTTACTATGAGCTGACATCATCATTTAGGGAAAAATTCTTTACTTTACTAAGGAGTTCTGGACGTCTCTTGCCATAGACAGTTGTGCCACAATACTTACACTATTAGTCTTGTGGGGTCGCTGTGGCACATGTAGTGGATGCCGCCTCTCGCAATGCTCTAAGGAGGGAGGGGTGCCCGAGCTAGGAAGCTACCAAAACAGACAGTTACCTACCTTCCATACTTGTGGAAATTTGTCAAAAACAAACTCACTTGAGGTCCAATGGACCCCTCATGACTAATTAAAGGTTAAAGGGGTTGTCTACTACTGAACAACCACCAACTTAGTCAATTCAAGACCTACATTAAAATAAAAACAACCTGTACTCACCTTCCATACCTGAGCTTCGCCTCCAATGTTGGGACCATTGTTCCTGGAGAGGAACTTTCAGTTTTTCAGAGGTAAAAGCAGTCTCCACTGTAAATAAAAAGCTGTAATTGCTGCAAAGGGAGCATTCTTTGGCGAAAGCAAAGTTTGAAGGAGAAAATTATTATTTCAAGTAAAAATCATGATTTCTAACCTAGTCAATGTCTGGACTATATTTTCTATTCATTATGCAAGTCATTTGATAAATAAAAGTATGATTTTACATGGAAAAAAAAAAGTTGTCTGGGTGACCCCAAACTTTTGAACTGTAGTGTAAGTATAATGGATAGTAGCTTAGATAATACTATAACATAGGGATCAAATGAAATTTCCTTTTGTCTTCAGACTACCCCTTTAAGGGATTGAAATCTCATATGGACACAACTTCTGGAATGTTTTGAATTTGAGAAGTGGTTCTTCATTGTATCTCACGTATATCATATCTCATGTTAGGAAACTAGAGATGGCATTCCAATAAATATTGAATGTGCTATAAAAAAGTGATGCGATGATAAAAAAAAGTACTTTACATTTGAAAAAGATTGCTGTTACTTGTCACATTACTCGTTTTGATGTTTATAATAAAGGGCTTTGTTAGGTTATGTGCACCTTGTGTTAGAGCCCAATTCATTGGGAAAACTACCAGATTAAACCCCAACGCACATATAGAGCTTCACTCACCCAACAAAGGCAAAAAAATTGTCATTTTATTACTGTCTAGCAAAAATATTTTTTGCGTTGTGTCAACTGTGTAGACAGAGTCATGTCACCAATAATGTATACATTTTTTTTAGCATGGGAGTCAACGTGTGAAGTATGATCTGTATGCCTACTCTTAGGCGGGCTTTGCACGTTGCGACATCGCAAGCCAATGCTGTGATGTCGCACGCGATAGTCCCCGCCCCTGTCGCAGGTACGATATCTTGTGATAGCTGGCGTAGTGATAATTATCGCTACCCCAGCTTCACATGCACTCACCTGCCCTGCGACCGTCGCTCTAGCCGGCGACCCGCCTCCTTCCTAAGGGGGCGGGTCGTGCGGCGTCACAGCGACATCACACGGCAGGCGGCCAATGGCGGCGGAGGGGCGGAGATGAGCAGGATGTAAACATCCCGCCCACCTCCTTCCTTCCGCATAGCAGCTGGCGACAGTTAAGGAGATGTTCTTTGTTCCTGCGGCTTCACACACAGCGATGTGTGCTGCCGCAGGAACGAGGAACTACATCGTACCTGTCGCGGCACCGGCACCGATGATACGATAACGACGCTTTTGCGCTCGTTCATCGTATTATCTAGGATTTACACACTACGACATCGCAAGTGATGCCGGATGTGCGTCACTTTCGATTTGACCCCACCGATATCGCACCTGTGATGTCGTAGTGTGCAAAGCCGCCCTTAGCCTACATGTCTGACAGAAGACTAAAGGCCCAGTCACACACAACGACTTACCAGCAATCCCGACAACAATACGACCTGATAATGATCCCTGGTAAGTCGCTTGGAGGTCGCTATTGAGATGTCACACAGTCAGACCTTACCAACGACACAGTAATGATACAGGTCGCAGTAGCGACCTGTATAACGATCTCGACTGTCATTGGGACCCTGTCACACAGTGTCAAACACAGCGATGTGTCCTGCCCAGCAGGACATCACCTTTGAAGAAAATGGTCCGGACCATTCTGCAACGACTAGCAATCTCACAGCAGGGGCCTGATCGCTGGTAGGTGTAACACATAACGAGATCGCTGGTGAGATCGTTGGTGCGTCACAGAAACTGTGACTCAGCAACGATCACGTTAGCTATCTCGTTGTGTGTGACGGGGCCTTAATGTGATGTTAGAGAATAGAGACATTCCAACAAAACAGCTTGACAGGAAAAATGAAGATAAAACTCTGATTGAGGCCACTTTCATACATCCGTGCAAAATACACACGTTTTGCATGGTCCATGGTGTAGGTGCGAATGAGTATGCATATGTCCATGTGTGTCATCAGCTGTGTCCGGCGCTGCTGCTTCTTCCGGTCCTTGGTGCAGTGCATATGCAAGTAGCATAATGAGTGGGGGTCAAAAGCAAGTGACAGCAGTGCTGGAGACAGGTGAGTATAGAAAATAATTTTATTTCAAGGACACGTGTTTTTTTCTGGTACGTGTCACACTGATGTCACATGGATCATACCCGTGCTTGCTGCCGGAGAAAAACGGGACATGTCTATGTGTGGAGCACATGGACACATGTATGCTCCACACAGATACATGGTCTAGGTGAAAACACGCTCATGTGTGCAGACCCATTGATTTTAATAGGTCTACATGTGTCCGTATGATGTCTTATTAGGGAGGTATACTGAACTAAATTTGCCAGAATTCTGTGTTAATATGTGCAAAAAAAAAATTTCCATGACTTGTGTCATATTCAACATGTGAGTTAGGCTATGTTCACATGTCCTGCATTTATCCATTAGAACGATCCTGCAGAGATCTGTTGGGAAAAAAGTTTTGGAGACACAACTTTTATTTGTTGTTAAATAACTGATGTCTGCCGGATCCATTTTTTAACATTGGAGTCTATGGAGAATGCATCTTTTAGTGGATTGCTATTTAGCCGTTTATTTTATTTGCATTTGTAATGAATTTGTTTTTTTCTTACAGGATGTGTTACAAATGGAAGATGAATAGTAATCCGTAAAGTATCTGCTCTATGTAGACTCCGATAATAAAAAAAGGATTCTGGAAAATCATTTTGCCACTGGATCTC
Source organism: Anomaloglossus baeobatrachus (assembly GCF_048569485.1). Taxonomy (NCBI): domain Eukaryota; kingdom Metazoa; phylum Chordata; class Amphibia; order Anura; family Aromobatidae; genus Anomaloglossus; species Anomaloglossus baeobatrachus. The sequence goes on along the minus strand of NC_134354.1, from coordinate 550,502,154 downwards.
TGCAGGATCCGTTCTAACGGATGGTTACAGGACGTGACCGCAGCCTTAGACACTTTTTTCAACACACTTGACAAAGTAACATGACAGAGCAAAAAGGGGGCATTTTCTTCTTGAATAAAAAATGCTCAATAAAATCAACAAATTGTGTTGCAAATTGCTAGTGCGAAAGTAAGCTAGGTGTGAACCTGGTCTAGAGAATCTCCTGCAACAGCGTTTGTGTGCCCGATGACAGTAGCCATAATTACAAGTCAATTTGAACAGACGCATATAATCTTCAGGAAGTGATGGTCCATGGAATCTAGTCAGTTTTCATAGGAAAAAAACAAGAAGTGGCATAGGAGAGGCATACACAGCCTTATCTGTGTATATAATGGTAATATCCTGTCTTGTCAATAGAGTCCTCATTAATGTCCTCTGTTGATTCTGTCCCAGTGTTCCCAGAAAACCTGACAGCTCAGTTCTTGAAAAACAAGCCAAGACATCTTTTATTTTGTGTGATTTAATTGCATTTAAATAGTCAGTGGATACACACATGAGAGAGAAATACATATAATTCAATAATATTTTGTCAGAAGCTAAATTGCCTCAAACCACAAAGCTTTGGCCGTACGCTACAAGGACACTAAAGGCCGCTTTACACGCTACGACATCGCTCAAGCGATCTCGTTGGGGTCACGGAATTTGTGACGCACATCCGGCCGCTTTAGCAATGTCGTTGCGTGTGACACCTATGAGCGATTTTGCATCGTCGCAAAACTATGCAAAATTGCTAATCGGTGACATGCCCCCTATTCTCAATTATCGTTGCTAGTGTACGATGCTGTTCGTCGTTCCTGCGGCAGCACACATCGCTATGTGTGACACCGCAGGAATGAGGAACCTCAACTTACCTGGGGCCACAGGCCGAGGAAGGAGGTGGGCGGGATGTTACGTCCCGCTCATCTCCACCCCTCCGCTTCTATTGGACGCCCGCTTAGTGACGTTGTTGTGACGCCGCACAAACTGCCCCCTTAGAAAGGAGGTGGTTCGCCGGTCACAGCGACGTCGCTAGGCAGGTAAGTAGTGTGACGGGTCTGAGTGATTTTGTGCGCCACAGGCAGCGATTTGCCCGTGTTGCACGACCGATAGGGGCGGGTACGCACGCAGGCGATATCGGTAACGATATTGCAGCGTATAAAGCGGCCTTAAGTCTTTCTGAAGAATTCTAACATGAAGCAATGAAAGATCTATAGTATATTATGACGAGGTCAGAGTTTTATTTTTAATTTTCTTTTTACGCCTTAACGATCAATAACTAAATAACACTTGGCTATTATTTTGAAGACAGATACATAGCATTGGGAGCTGACCATTGCTTCAGGTGTCTTGGAAGTAGAGCAATGAGATACCATTCTAAATGCTTCTAGTTGTTCCATTTGTCCCAGTTAAGGCATCTTAGATTTTGTGTAATGAGACTATTACCGATACGTGGGCAACGTATATATGTATACATACATGTATAGGTGCTCTATTCTCTGAGATTATGTTGGCTGTTTTACAAGGTGCCTGGGTGGCTTTCACTTCTGCTGCTTGCAATGTAAGGGCATAATGAAAAATATTGCCATTTGTGAAGTGGAGTGAAGGTCCTTGCTCCTGCAGAATACACAATCAGTCTGACTGCAGGGACAGAATATTAATGCTTCCAAGCAGTGTTGTGGAATTCATAAGCAGTAAAGTAACTAAAGTATTAAAATACTAGAAATGTCATGTATGCATTAGGAAATATTGAACATACCAAATCCATTACTGTAATCGAAAATTCTGAAAACGTAGTTACTAAATGTTATGCTGTTGACATCACGCGGATACGTTGCATACGAAATTGAATTAGCGAGGTGTTTTTTCATTTCATTTCTTTTTTTGTGTTACTCAGGAGTTTCCCTACAAATCTTACTGTCTCACTCATCCGATGTGCTGTGATTTCTGCAGTGCTATAATTATCCCTTTTGGAGGTGACAAGATAAATGAATCGATCAAGTTAGCTAATTACTTCATTATCTTATCAAACCAGCAAAAGGCGCACTCCTGGGGCTTATTCCACCATTGACAACATTAGAGTAATCTAAACATAAATGGCATGTATGTGTTTATTAACGAAATGTATAACTGGGTATTTATATATATGAGGACATTGTGTGTGCGGTTGTGTTATTGAGTGTACTTGAATTACATGTGATTTGTAATGTCATTGTATAACGTCTACTTCAGGAAGACTTCATACTATCTAAGCATTGTAGACATCATGCTGGTAATCATCAACAAGCCATTTAACACTGTCAACAGGATATTACTGTTCAGTGAATGGAAAATTTGTCCAGCAGTTTAACTAACTTTCAACACATTCATATATAGACACAGACACACATATATGAACAAACGCATACAGACACACACAAATACACATATAGACACACATACAGACATACACAGACACACATTTAGAAGCACATGCACACATAAAAACAAATGCATACAGACACGCAGACATACACACATACTGACACACACAGATACACACATTTAGACACATGCACACATACAAACACACTGACAGAAAGACATGTACAAACACATACAGATATGCACACATACAAACACACGCATACAGACACACACACACACACACACACAATTAGACACACGCACACATACAAACACACAGACAGAAAGGCATGTACAAACACATACAGATATCCACACATACACATACAAACACACGCATACAGACACACAGCTACAGACACACACACACACACACACATACAGCCACACACAGACACACATATGTACAAACATACAGACTTGCACACATACACATATAGACACACATTCAGACACACACACACACACACATTTAGATATATAGGCAAAATACAGACACACATATATAAACACATATAGACATGCACACATACACATACAGACACATATTTAGACACACGCACACATACAGACACACAAATACAGACACAAATACATTCGGACAAGCATACATGTATACATGTACAGACATACACATATCAACCCTGATCTACAACACATTGTTTGTAATAGACAAACACATTTGTGCATCTTCAACATTGAAATTTCACATGAAAATGGAAAATATGTGGTGTTATGAAAATCACAAGATTAATAAACATATTAAAAATAGGCAAAGGGAAACAATAGAAACAAAAATTTCAAAACATCTCAATTAATTCAGGGTACTAAAGCCCCATGCAGAAATAAATGTGCTTACAAAGCTTGGCATGCTATCATTTAACTTATTACTGGTTGTCTGAGGAATGTTCTGCCATGCTGATCACACTTGGGCATGAAATGTATCAAGATCCACTGCTGGCAGCTCCCTTTGTAATTGCAAACCAAAGATATCCCAGATGTACTTCATTTATTACAAGGCTGCCATACATAACACCAGGAAACATGTTGTCTGACATTGTTGTGTTGAAAAAATGATTCCTGGGACACTTTGGAGAAATGGCCATAACACTGCTTCCACCATAAAATCAATGTAATCCTGAGATGTTCGTGTACTGGGAATGAAGACAAGAGGGGCTGCCCCAAACCATTATCCTTGATTAAGGCCTGTGTGACATACCTTTGTAAAGCTCTCTTTATGGTATTGCCTCATGGTGTCGTTTTATTCAAAGAATGGCGCACAGTGATCTACTATGTACTGCAAGTGAAACTGAATTTCACAAAGCAAGCCTAAGAAATCAAACATTATCAGTCCGAAGCATCAGAAAGAATCTCCATGATATTGATCTGCGGGCCAGACATCTAGATATAGGTATTCCATTAATCTCATGCTAATGATCTCAAAGATTATCATGGTGCAAAGCAAGGTGGCAATAGCGTCTGGAAAGATTGTCTATCCTTTTCATAGATGACTTCTGCTTTGGTCATGTACATAATGATACCTGCAAGCTTTATTTCCATCCATAGAAAAATTTAGAAATGTGTGTAGACAAGGGTCTGCTTGTTTTGAGCGGAAACACCACTCTTGTCATGACTAAGCGCGGTGTTTCCACTCGAAACACGCAGATCATTGTCTCCACGGTTTTAAATTTTTCTATGGATGGAAAAAAAGCTTTTTGCTAATTGAATTATCTCCTTGCAGATGCTGGAATTTTTTCCATTTTGTTCCATCATGGTTGCCTGGTGGCCGATCCAGGGTTTCTGTGCACTAATAGACGCTAGCACCTGGAGAGCTGGTCCTCTCTACTTTGTTGGTTCACCTTTTTCAACACTGACCACATAAGGCTGCATTTTGCAATGTACCTCTGTATGCCTTAAGTTACACACAGCGAGACTGAGGTTTTTTTTTTACTTTGAACGAATTAACAGAAAATAAATTGTGGTATATTCACACAACGCATTTTACACATGTTTTTGATCCTGTGTATTTTTGCTGCATCAACAGCACAGTACAAGCAAAGTGGGTATGATTAATAGAAATCTCATGGCCATTTTACTTCTCATTTACATTGCATAAACTCATCTGCGGTGCGTTTTTCCAATCCACACCATGTCAATTTCTTTTGCGGGTACGCTGACTTTTATGTGCAGATTTTCCACATAGACTTTCAATAAATGTGGAAAATCCACATGTAAAAAACGCAAATGCATTTTTAGTGCGTTTCCATGGCGGAAACACATAAAAAAAATGTATGTAATCCACACCTTGGGATGTCAATACCAGGAAGTTTCAAAAACAAAGCAGCTTTATTTAATGCATGACACACCAAACAGAGACAAAAAAACGCAACGTCAAAAACATAATAAAAATGCAGAGTCAAAAAAACAATTAAAAAAAAAGCAAGTGAACTAAGGTGTAGAAATTGTGCAGCGTCAGAAACTCAACAAACACTGATCATCGGAATGTACCCTTAAAGAAATTGTTCACTACTTTAACATTGATGGCAAATATCAGGGGTGCCAGGTGTCAGACCCCAGCCGATCAGACATTGATGACATATCCTAAGGACAAGCTATCAGTGTAAAAGTAGTGGACAACCTCTTAAATGTCATAGCTGATAACCCTACCTCCAAACCGTCCCGGATTCAGCGGGACTGTCCCAATTTGAGGGCTCTCTCTCATTGTTCACTGCTCTTGTTCCGGCTCCTACTGTCAGTGCAGGGAATAAATTAACTCAGTTCAGTGCATAAATTAAAATCTCATCTAATAGAACTCAGGCGTTTGTGAGCTCTGTGTCTATAAGACACAGCTCGACCATTGAACCACTGTCCATACTGAGAGGCATAGTAGAATTTAGTAATCTTGACCTCTATTGCAGTCGGAGAAACCAGAAGTAAATTATTCAGTTACATAGAGATATAGATAGATATATACTGTATCTCTATGTAGCTGAAGGAAAGAGTCTGATTCTTTTCTTCCCATAAAACTACTATAGAGAAAAAAATATTATTTAAAATAAATCTTTATTTTCACATTGCTATCAATTTTTGTGCATACTACTGCAGATATCACTGCACAAAAGTTGTTGGTGAATCACATATTCCATCATTTGTACTGCAAAGAGCGGAATTCATACTGACATCCCCCACACATATTGACACGCTGCGGACCTCATACTTGTAGCTTTTGTTAGTTTACTCTGTGGCTATTTTTACGCCGTTTGCATAAGATTTTTTTTTAATTCTGCACTACGCTGGTACTGCAGAATGCAGAGGATTTTCTGCAAACAAATATTAACAGAAATGTGAATATGTTTCAACTATTTTTTATACATAGATGATGGAATATTTCAGAATTTACTATATGCCATTCTTTATATAAGAGCAGTTAAACGTTGCTTTCTTCTCTTTCACTGTGGTTTTTACGGTTTTTGGGCGCTCTACATTAAAGATATGCCCAGCATTAGATATGATACATAAGAAAACATTTCCACTAGCAAGAAACGACATTGTATAGATGATGAATGAAGAAATAGGTAAGTAATATTTGAGCTATTTCAGTTTTTAAAGAGCAGGACAACATATCATAACATGTGATCTATTATTTGCTCCCTGTGTTCTGTATTGATAGATGTATTTGTATATTATATAGGAGACAATTCAATGATTCATGCCGCCTGTCTCCATTCTATAGCTCATGTCCTTGAAGTCACTACTGTTAAATAACTCTCTGTGGAAGCAGAGACAGACGGAAAGAGAAAAAAATATATTATTGTGCTAGTCCCTAGCAATAACAGCTGTTATGTAATTTTGTTATAAAGCTATTTCCTTCTGCTAGAAGGTCTTAGAAATAGCATTTGCTCATATAATTCTAATTCTATTTATTTTATCCATCCGGACTTCAATAAATAGCACAAATGATTCCATATTGAACATGCCATAGAGATAACCTTTAAAATGAATTTAATCATGTTGATTAATTCATTGTTATCTAATTGCAGCTAAAGTGCATACATTACCTACCTACCTCAGAAGGCTCAATATGTTTCCTCCAAATATGTGCATAAAAGAGAAGGTTCCCAGGAGTGTCTGAATCTACAAAGTTAGATATTTTACACTAGATTCCTAACTTGTTTGTTGTTTTCTTTTAGAGTATGTTCCCAAAAGGCATTTCCAAATGCTGCCGAAAAATCCACCATTGTATTTTATATTTGAGGATATCATAATGAAATTAAAAGCACCACTCTAGGGGAGCAAAGGGGGTTTCAGCGCTGGGGTGGCGTTTAAAATCTAAATTCTATGCCTCCTGTCATATACTCACCCAACTGGCCAAGAGTCAGAAGTTATGTCACAATTTCTCAATGCAAGTCTATGAGGGCCAGAACAAGGCTCTCATAGACTTGTATTGAGCTGTGACCTCCGATGCACTTAATCAAACACTGGAGCTGCAGGCAGGTCAGAAAGAAGAGCTGCAGTGATTGAAAATGAAGAAGTGAGTATAATACATGGTCAGGGGACTTAGATTTAATGCACCACTGCAGCGGTGCAATTAAGAAAAAAAACTTCTGGAGTGGTGCTGCACATTTCACCCTTTATATTGAATCTGCAGCTCAGGTCAATATATGCTGTGGATGTTTTGTGCAGGGTGTGCTTCAGATTTCTAAAAAATGTATAAAACTATTTTGTTACTGTAAAATACTGTGAATTTTCCTGGCTGAAAAGTCTGCGTTGGCACCGCATGGGAACATTCCTTAAAGACATGTTCACACATAAGAGTTTTTCCAGGTGGATTTTTATGGCTGATATATCTATGTCCAAAAAGCCATGAACTGGGCCTCCAAGTCATTGAACAGTTTTGAGCTTATAGGAGCATCTGGAGAGTTTCCTCTCAATTTCCACTCAGTGCTATTTGCACACAAAGTCTTTTTACAGTTTTTGGAGCAGAAACTGAGCTCAACCTACAAGATTTTAAGGCGTTTTAGGATTTTGATGAGAATTTGGTTTCTGCTCCCTTTATGCAAAAAATGCTCTAAAAACACAGTGTGAATATACAATAAGGCGTGTTCACACTGAGTTTTTGGAGTAGAAACTAAGCACAAATTTTGTAGGCGTATATGCACATGGTATCATTTAAATGCTGCTGCAGACTTTGAGTTTTCCCAGGAGAAGCAGCTTCAGGAAAATGTTGTCTTCCTGAGGCAGCTTTGTCGGTAGATTTGCTGTCATTCTTGTGGCCGATCTCCCACCGGCGGCTTTCTTTTTATACTGCTATGTATAGAGATTTTTAGTTTTCCTATTGTTGTTAGGACGTGTCGACACGGTCAACGGAGAACCAAGAGAGTATTTCCACATTTACAGTGTATGGTATTATTCTGTCTAGAGATCAGTTGACTTCTTAGCAGAAATTACCTGAAGAATAAGCATGTCACTTCTTGTTACCTCTCCAGTCTTTCGGAACCATGAAGTAGGTATAAGAAGTGGCATAAAATGAAGCATGCACAGCAGTGACATTTTGATATTGCTGTGCATAATATTGATTTGATGGGGAGCTTTTTCAGGGAGAATTCATCTGAAAAAGCATTCAGTGTTTCATCAGTAGGAAATTATCAATAGTGCCTCAAAGTCAAATTCTCTGTGTAACCACACCCACACCACTGATTGGCAGCTTTCTGTCAATGTACAGTGTGTACAGAAAGCTGCCAACTAGTGGCGTGGGTAGCATGATACAGGGCACAGCATACTGAGCAATGCCAAATCTGCAGCAGAGAAAACAGTGAATGTAAAAAAATGACAGCATGCAGACCAGCACATGATATTGATGGAATCAGGGTCTCAAGCCTTACATTTTACTGTTCTCGGATTACATAGCAAAAACCTGCTGACAGATTCCCTTTAAAATTTCCATGGTGGCAAGGATTGCTCCAAATAACATCACATGACGTGGTGGATATGAATGTGTTATACACATTGTGCTAACTGGGCTTTAAAATATGGGTAAGCTTGTTGAAGGACATGGAGCTCTGGTTGTTCTCATCTAATAGATTCTAGCAAGTCAGAAGAGATTCCTGGACTGCACTGTTATATCTCCTTTAGTGTCACTGCTGGTATAAGAGAACTAATGCCCTGTCACATTTAATGACTGATCAGCAGTATCAGCACTGCAGGCAGGGATGAATACTGTCACAGTGAACACAATGAATGGATCAGTGCTTTACACAAGGCTGCAATAGTACGCATAATAAGTCTATTGTACTGTTCATTGGGAATGTATTGTATTCCTTCTACTATAAGAAAACGTAAGCTGCATTTACATTGAAAGGTAAAAATACTCGATTCAGGGTAATCTTTAGTGTAAACAATCTGCGGATCACCTGATGAAATAGTAGAAAGCTATTTGGGAGAAATGATCATGTTTCTTGGCAGTGCATCGTTCATTGTAATCAGGACTCGCAATGCCGAGAACCATGGCAGCCTATGGTCTCAGTGCACGTTGCTTACTTTGGTCTGCCTGTGTAAACAGGCCACTAAAAGGGAAAGGTTTACCGATCTGCAGACGCATTGTGCCGCCGGTTGGGCCATGTAACTGGACACACCCTGTGTAATTAATTTTTTTCCGTTATAGTAGAGATGAGTGAATGTTTTGAAATTCAGATTTTGCAAAAAATAAAATATTATTTGCAACAAATTAAAAACAATGTAAAGGCTTTATTTTCCCCAAAATATTGTATATTGACACTGAAATTTTGTAGAACCGTATACAACTCCATTCAAGCTTCTTATTGCAAACATAGCCATAGTAATGTCAAAATGACCGTCACAAATATGGATATGGACAGTACCGGTAGAAACCAACAGCCTGCTCCTCACACATTGATCTTCTTCACTGTTGGACTGTCACACAAACACAATCTGAACACTTTGCTCAGTGTTTCTGTGACTTTCTCTCCCTATCTGTATGGCTAAGGTGTGAACTGTGAGGTCCTTACACTATCCAGATTCACTGCAAAATGGCTACTTTATTCCTTCCATGTGAGCCTTCTCTGGCTGAAGGAATCTTCTGCAATGTGTAATATGGCAGTGGTCATTTTATCCAATTTGTTTGAACCAAAAAGCAAACTGTGCAAATTTACCAGTTTCAGAGAATTCCTAAAAATTCAACAAAAAATCGATCTGTAATCATATTGATTTGCTCATTTCTAAGATGCAGGGTCCAATTCATTCCACAGGTCTACAAAAAAATATTTTTTTGAATCATCGCAGGTGACTTTGTACCTTTCTGAATCATCTTTTTGTCCTGATTTCAAAAATGTATATAGTTTTTCTGTATCACGTTAGTTTCCAAGGAGCAGGATCATTATTATAAGGTATAGAAATATACTGGTGACATTAAGAAAACAGAAATCTACATATCAGAAAAAAATGCTTTACCTTACAAAACAGTTTTTATTGAACCAAAATAATTTCACATGCAAAATAGAAACCAAATATGAGCAGAAATTAAAAGTGCTTGACATTAGACTGTCATTGATACGATTTTTCAGAGTTGTCCCTATATAACATCTAACAGTAATCTGCCATCATTAAGTCATTCCACAAACCCTGGAAGCGGTGTTCCATTACTTTAATGTCCTGGTGAAACCGCTCGCCTTGTTCATCTCTTACATCCCCAAGATTTTGAGGGAAGAAATGTAAATGTGAATGTAAAAAGCGCATTTTCAGAGACCTGCGACATCCAAGACACTGGTATGCATTTAGCAGTTCCTCAACACCTTCAACATATTCTGGAGATTTATTTTTTCCTAAGAAGTTTTCAAAGATCCACTTGAAGCTTTTCCAAGATCTCAATTCCTTATCATCTAGAGTTCCTTCAAACACATAATTTCTCATAAGCTCTCAGCAAATACCCCTTCCTTCAGTTTTGCTAGTAAAATGCTGGAGAATTTCTGTGAAATCTACTGGAACCCTTGTAAATTTGTCTTTGCCATGGCTTTCACAAAGTCTTTAATCAATCACAACTTTATATGTAGTGGAGGAAGAAAAAATTTTTGTTGGAGCAACTAAAGGATTATGCTGAACATTGTCTCTACCTGGAGCAAAGATGTTTCTCTGTCCCCAATCACGATGAACATAATGCTCTACTGTATTTCTACTGTCTCATAAACACAAGAAGCAACAATATTTTGTGAAACCTCCTTGCATTCCCATCAGCAGACCAATCACTTTCAACTCTCCACAGATATTCCATTGATGAGGCTTATATTGTATAGAATCCAAAACAACTAACATATTTCCATAACTTTCCTTTAGATGACATGAGTGAGCAATAGGGATTGATGGTTTCATATTTCCATTGTGAAGCAACACTGATTTCAAACTTCTCTGGGATCAGTCAATAAACAATCGCCAATCTGCAACAAAATACAATTGATTCAATTCTTCAAAGAGGCCATTCATATTGTTACAGAACACCATTGGTCCATAAACTGTGAAACATTGTGTTAAAGTGTTACTTCTGTTTTGGTAATAACACACTTTGACACATTATGAAGAAGATGCTTCTGTTTCAACCTAGATGCAAGAAGTTCAGCTTTATCTTTTGACAATGAAAGGTCTCTGATGAGATTATTTAATTAATGTTGAGAAAACTGTTTTGGCAGCTCGGCTGCTCCATCAGGAACATATTCATCTTGACTTGAGGTTTCCAAGTCTTCGCCAGTAGCTTCAGCTCCATAGTCTTCATATTCTACTTAATTTTCATCCAATCCAGACAACGGTGGTACAGGAATTGGCAAGGTGCCATCATGTGGAACTGGCCTAATCGCAGATTCAAGTTCAGTCTAATTAATCTTATGCTTGTTATTTGAAGAAAAGCCCTTCAGTTTGACAAAACAAAAGTAGCAGTCATCACTATGATTTTTGTGTTTTCTCCAAATCATGGGAACAGCAAATGGCATAGCCACTTTCCTCATATTCAACCAGTCACAAAGACCATTTGAACAACTTAAGCATATCACATGAGGGGCCCAGCATACATTGAAAATGCAGAAATAACGTAGTAACAAAAATACTTCTATCTTAGAAACTTTATGTGATAGAGCAAAACTAAGCTTATTATTGGAATCAGCACATCAAACTGTATAAAACAGACATATTACCTTTGCTGATGATTTTTTTGTGTTGACCAGTGTTCTTAATAGTTAACTAAACATGCTGAAGGTCACAGAATGGATTGTGAACAAGTCCTGCCTATCATGGGTCCATGATTATTTGGAGACCGAAAATAAAGGAACTGACTGTATGTTTGTTAGATTTATCTCTTTGTACCACATCAGATTAAATCTAAGTTTCAAAGATGGTACATGTCCAAGTGACAGTGACACTGCTGCAGTGTAATGATACAGCGAAAAATTAGCCATAGGGTCCAGGATTTTCCATGGCAGCAAATTATTTGAGCGCCTGAGTCCCTAGTATTATTGCCTTCAGGGTACAGTTTATGTATGCTTTAAAACAATGATTCTTAAACTATGAGGTGCCAGCTCAAGGGCGGACATATCACTGGTGCCAGGGCCAGACTGGGACTAAAATTCAGCCCTGGCATTTGGGGGTACACAGGCCCACTTTTCATGTGGTGAATGTGTAATATCTTTCTGCACTTGTAGATGTGAGTACTGTATGGCATTATGTGAGCACTGTATGGCTCTATGTGACACTGTATGGCTCTATGTGACACCGTATGGCACTCTGTGACACTGTATCACTCTATGTCACATTGTATGGCGCTATGTGACACTGTATGGCATTATGTGAGCACTGTATGGCACTATGTGACACTGTATGTCACTATGTGACACTGTATCACTCTGTCACACTATATGGCACCATGTGACACTGTATGGGAATATGTGAACACTGTATGGCATTATATGACACTGTATGGCACTATGTGAGTACTGTATGGCATTATGTGAGTACTGTATGGCACTATGTGAGTACTGTATGGCACTATGTGAGTACTGTATGGCACAATGTGACACATTTTCGCAGTGTGTAGCAGACCTTGATGTATTATCTGCTCTTTGCTTCCCTGATTTATGGATTGTTCCACCACTTACCTGTGTCCTAATCACTCTACAAGCGCTGCAGTCACTACTGGGATTGTACCTGTGCGGACAGGTCCAGGACTAATATCACTGATATAACACTAATTAGTCCTCGATTAATGACGCCGCGCCCCTCCCCACACACACACACACACACACACAATACAATGCACACTCCATTACCCCTCCTCCCACACACACACACACACACGCACACACACAATACAATGCACCCCCATTACCCTCACATCCACAATACAATGCACGCTCCAATACCCCTCCCCCCACAGATACACAGTACAACGCACCCCAATTACCTCTCCACACACACACAATACAATGCACCCCCATCACCCACACACACACACACACACAATACATTGCACCCCCATTACCCCTACACACACACACACAATACAATGCACGCTCCATTACCCCTCCCCCACACACACACACAATACAATGCACCCCCATTACCCTCATACACACACACACACACACAATACAATGCACGCTCCATTACCCCTCCCCAAATACACACACACAATACAATGCACCCCCATTACTCTCTCACACACACACACACACATACAATACAGTACACGCTCCATTACCCCTCCCCCACACACACACACAATACAATGCACCCCCATTACCCTCATACACACACACACACACAATACAATGCACACTCCATTACCCCTCCTCCCACACACACACACACACACACACGCACACACAATACAATGCACCCCCATTACCCTCACATCCACAATACAATGCACGCTCCAATACCCCTCCCCCCACAGATACACAGTACAATACACCCCCATTACCCTCACACACACAATACAATGCACGCTCCATTACCCCTCCCCCCACACACACACAATATAACGCACCCCAATTACCTCTCCACACACACACAATACAATGCACCCCCATCACCCACACACACACACACACACACACAATACATTGCACCCCCATTACCCCTACACACACACACAATACAATGCACACTCCATTACCCCTCCCCCCCACACACACACACAATACAATGCACCCCCATTACCCTCATACACACACACACACACAATACAATGCACGCTCCATTACCCCTCCCCAAATACACACACACAATACAATGCACCCCCATTACTCTCTCACACACACACACACACACACATACAATACAGTACACGCTCCATTACCCCTCCCCCCACACACACACACAATACAATGCACCCCCATTACCACTTCACACACACAATACAATGCACCCCCATTACCCCTCCCACACACACAATACAATGCACCGCTCATTACCCCTCCCCCCACACACAATACAATGCACCCTCCATTACCCCCTCCCCAGACATAATACAATGCACTCCCTATCACCGCCTACACACACAAATTACACTGCTCCATCACTACAAACTCCTGCCTACACCCTCCCTTGGAATACAGTACTCCCCCTTTGCCTCTCACAAAGCTGTGTTCCTTCACAAATGTTCCCCGTTATGTGTCCTCAGCTCCTCCCCAGTCATCCCCATTAATTAAACCTGTCTCTTCGGCTCCTCCATGGAGCTTACCGCTGCCTGATGTATCCTGTGATGACGTCAGCAAGGTACTGATCTCATCAAGTTGCTGCACGTCGGGGGCGGGGCCCAGTCCCGGCGCACTGTTCAAATGTACGTCTGAAAGATGCAAATACATTTGAATAGGAAAGCAGAAGCTGCGGTCACCAGCACCGCCACTGCCGCGCTCCTCAGCAGTGTGTGCATGCCGGGCACACTATCACATAGCAGGGCCGGCACAGCACAGCACTGCCTCCTTGCCCTGCTGCAGCTAGTGTGCCCGATATGCACACACTGGTGAGGAGCGCGGTGGTGACTGCAGATACAGCAACCCACTACAGGCACCGGCCACTTCAGGGACGACCGGTCCATCTGGCATTTGCCAGAATTGCCCTATGATCAGTCCGGGCCTGACTGGTGCAATCTGTGCAGCTGCACAAGGGCCAAAGTGATAAGGGGGATCATTTTTACATCCGAAGCTGGTGGAATTGTGCATTATTATGAGTTATTGGACTGAAAAGGCCTCATATATTGTTCTTCTGCAAGAGCCCTTTTCTGTCTGTGTCTGCCAGTATGTCAGCTAATTATTGTGGCCCAACTGGGAAGGCATTTTTTATAAAATTGATCACACTTTTCATAGGCCTTCTACGGCTTCAGACATATTTAGTTCAGCAACATAAATGACTCATTTTGTACTTCTAATATTATATTCAGTTTAGAGGACAAAAAGGAAAATTGAAAGATATTTTTATTTTGAGCAAAGACTACAACTACAGATGGTGAGGCCCACACATTATCTTTGCCTGTATGATGATGGCCAGGCATTATCTTAGTCTGCCTGATGATGCTTGCACATTTTCAATATAAAAAAAATTCCATAGAGACAAAAAAATGTTAAAGAAGTTATCCACTGCCCTAACTCATTTTATTTTTTATTTATCAATCGTGCTATTTATTATGAGCCACTAAATGGATCCATGCTCTTATTATAGTAATATAGGAATTTTATCATGCAGATAGCATCACATGGTGTCTGCCAGCTACAGCTCTGATGTATACATCCATCACCTTCTCTCCAAGGCTTACTGTGCTCTATTACTACAAGTTCCATAATGCAATGCAGTAGCCTGTGAAACAGCAGTTAGCACACCCCCTTCATTCCTCACCCTGCACTGCTGATGATATTGGGAGAGACCAAGCGTCAGAGCAGCCTAGGGTAGGTACCAGCCCATCTGACACCTGCCAGATTAACAGTACGGCCCAGCCACTGTGTTTGTTATTCAAATTTCAGTTCTTTTACACTGTCCCGTTCAGTGATTGGATTACCTAAACCCTTTGCTTTGAAATGCAAATCACAGCACTTCACTAGCAAAGGTGTGAGCCACTGCTATTGCTGCTGAATGAAAGTGTCAGCTTAGCTTGTGTGAGGGAGTGAGGCAGACTAATTGTGTCTTGAGGAGCCATGCTCAGGCAGCTGTCATTCACTCTTTATCATCCACACCGACCATAAAGCCCAGTGACAACTTCCTTTCATTTGGTCTTATTTCTGTGCTCAAAAAGGAAGTATCAGAGAAGGAAGAAGAATCTGCTTAACAATCCAGTACTATGTGATCCCTTGTGACTTGCACTCATAGAAGCTATACATCTAACATGACTATTTAAAAAATTGTTTTGAAGAGCTATAATATATTGCAAGGGGTGAAAAAGTATTGTCAAACCCCTTTAATAAAATAAAAAGAGGGAAATATAAACAAAATGTTGAATAAATTATTTTTATTTAATATTTTTGTATAAACAGATAAAAACATACAAATATCTTGAATAAAGACTTGTACAAATTAAAAAATGCAAATTATTATAACTATCTGGGAACACTAATAAAAATTGAGAACTTGAGGCCAAAAATGGCATTTAACCAATATAAAAAATCTAATTGAAACACAATGAAATGTGTGCCACAATATGACGCCTGAAAAGTTTGAAACTTTTCTTGCAAAAAGCAGGGTATCAGATTGCTACATATCATAGTGCTAAAAAGGAGTACAGAATATTGATCACTATGAGTCTGCTGGGTTCTGCCATAGGTGTTATAAGCTAATTTTCTTATGCCATTTTGTCTAATAGTATTGGAGACCTGTCATCATGTTATGCTGGCCTTAAAGGGGACCTGTACCAAGATTTGACAATACAAACTGCATACTTTATTAAACACATTTCTAAGGGCACTTTGCACACTACGACATCGCAGCTGCGATGTTGGTGGGGTCAAATCGAAAGTGACGCACATCCGCAGTGTGTAAATTTTTTTTGTTACGATTAACGAGCGCAAAAGCGTCATAATCGTATCATCGGTGTAGCGTCGGTCATTTCCATTATTTGGGAAGGACCGATGTTACGATGTTGTTCCTCGTTCCTACGGCAGCACACATCGCTGTGTATCAAGTCGCAGGAGCGAGGAAAATCTCCTACCTGCGTCCCGACGCCAATGCGGAAAGAAAGAGGTGGGCGGGATGTTTACGTCCCGCTCATCTGCGCCCCTCCGCTTCTATTGGCCGCCTGCCGTGTGACATCGCTGTGACGCCGCACAACCCACCCCCTTAGGAAGGAGGCGGGGCGCCGGCCAGAGCGACGTCGCAGGGCAGGTAAGTGCGTGTGAAGCTACCGTAGGGATAATATTCGCTACGGCAGCTATCACAAGATATTGCAGCTGCGACGGGGGCGGGGACTATTGCGCTCGGCATCGCAAGCATCAGCTTGCGATGTCGTAGTGTGCAAAGTGCCCCTTAGACTTGGGGAATCTGGTATACTTTCTATGAAAATCCATGTCAGAATAAATTTCTTACTGAAAATGTTCCTGCCTGATATTAAAATGAAAATACTATGAGTCTCGATCTAGCAGGACTTTTAAAATGTTCAGCTTAATATCAGGATTCTGAACTTGATTTTCAAAGTAAGTTCACAAGGCACATTAGGTCTCGGATATGTCATGATTTACTCCTGGCTCAGCTGCAGCTGAGCCTTTCTTTTAGCTTCACTTCTGATACGGGTCACGTTAGGGGTTAATCCTTCCTGCCTCGTTCTGGAGGTCAGGCTACTTTATTAGGGCACAGTTTCTCTGGGACTATGCCAGTGATATTTCTGGCTCTGCTGTGTCCTGCTCGTGAGTGACCTGCTGTCTGCCCTGCCCCCCTCCTGACCTCCGTGTTCACCTGACCTGTTAACCTCCTCTGTTCTCTGTTTCCGTCTTGTCAGTGTCTCTCCCGCTGTCTCCCTTCAGCTCCCTGCTCGTCTGTCTCCCTGTTCGTTCCTTATCTGTTTACCTTGATTCTGTTCTTGTTTTCCCATTCTCCCTCGCTTCTGAGTTCTGATTTCCCGGCTACTGACTGTTTGCTTCCCTCTGACTACGTTTAGATTTTTCCCCTGTGTATTTACAAGACCTCATGTTGTGATGCGGCTTTCTGACGATTCTACTGCCATCTAGTGGGCTTGACTAGTATTACCTCTGCTAGGGAATTCTCTGCTCATACGTTTTCTCCACTCTAATGCCCCCTAGTGGTTTACCAGCTAACTACCTTCTCAGGTAGTTTCAGGAATCCTCTCTGTCCCACATTACTGCGCTGTACTGCTATTGTACATCTTAGAGTACAGCGTGACAAGATATCTATTTAATAACAAATACATTTTGTATTGGGAAATCTGGTGACTAGTGATGAGCAAATACTAAATATTTGGGTTTGGGTTATTCTTACTGAATACCTACAGTAGTACTATTCCAGTATTCGTCACAAATAATTAGCCTAATGAAAGTCAATGGGGAACTCAAGCATTTTTCTTGAAGATCTCTCAGTAGGTATTTGAAATGAATAATCCGGATATTTAGTATTTACTCATCACTACTGGTGACAGATCTATTTTAGATAAAGCTGATGATAATGACATGTTTGTAGGCCAAAATTAGTTTGGTCTGTAAAGAGTTTATTCACTGTATATACTACATTTATCACTCTGTGTGAACAGGAAATATTTAATAAAAGAGCAGGATATTAATGGAGACTGTTGCAGCTTTTAGACTGGTAATGGTCAAAAGGTGGTAATTATGACTAGTGATAAGTGAGCACTACCATGCTCGGGTGGTCGGTTATTGTAACGAGCAATTGGATGCTTGGACGGGCTGAACTCGTGTGCCGAGTATAATGGAAGTCAATGGGGAAATTCAGCATTTTTCCAGAAGATCTTCCATTGCAGTACACAAGTTGAAACCGTATGAGTGTCCAACTGCTGGTTACAAGTACCCTGCCCCAGCATGGTAGTGCTCACTCATCACTAATTATAAGAAGAGTAGGAAGCAAGGGAATTATGATATGTGCCATCTTTTGATGTCTAGTATACTGTAAGTGTAAGGTTGCCACCTTTTACAAGAAACCATTCTGCAAGAATGGACTTGTATTTATCACTTGGACATCAATGGAGTCTATTTTGATGGCTGCGCTACTTTCTTTTTAAAGGTTTTCCTTTTTTGATTCAAGGTTAAGGAAATCATATTTCTTCGCCTGTTCTGTTCTTTTTGCTCATTATTCCTTAGCACACCGATAGTGCGCCGTCTTATTCAACCATAGCAAAATATTCCAAAAAGCCAGTGGACAAGTATGATACATTTATTTACCTTAGATCTTAGAAATGAAAAATATGTAGAGGAATCTTGAAATAGTCTTTCATCTCTGAATCTATTCATTTCAGCCTCCTGGACAGTCTTTTTAAAACTGGAAATAACTAATCATTTATCATCACCTACACAGGGATTCAGGCCCCTAATAACCTCACTTACAGGCAATGCCATCTGTTTGATATACACAAGGACAATAAGCAGTTGAAAGAGGGCTATCTTTTCCGACTTTTATCTTCTTTTCTCCTCTTAAAAATGTCCCACTGATTTAATGAACATTTTCTATTTTATGATGTTTTGCTATTATTAATATACCATTCAGACATCAGTGATTTTTTTTGCACGCTAAAATACGAAACAATTTTCATTAGTGTTTGGTCATTGTGTCAGTTTATATCATCAGCGATTTTCCCTTCACTTAGCCACTAGAATGTTAAAAACGGACAGCACATGGACTGCACACAAATGGCAATATGTGCTGTCAGTGATTTTTATGGATCCATAGACTAGTATGGATAATTTTGATCCATAACCCTGATAAAAAACAGACATGTCTGCATGATTTTTTTACAGACACACAGTCTGCAAAAAAATGTGGACATGTGAACAGCTCTATAGATTATAATGGGCACATAATCTATCCCGAATATATACAGATAGATCATGTTTATGAAAAATGTATGACTGACTGAACACTTACTTTAGATCTACAAATTACAATAAATTGCATTGTGAAAACTGCATAAAAGCTTCTAGGCAATGGGGGAGATATACCAGAACAAAAACAGATTGAGTGTAATGATGGGCTTGTTTGCTCTCACACTAGCTGTCTGGCTCAAAACGTGGAGTTTAAAAATAAATAAATAATAGGAAAATATGGTGTTGGGTCCCCTGTATTTTGATATACAGCACAGATAAAGCAGACTGCTGGAGGGTGTGTGTTATCTTGGCTGTGTATCACAAGAGACCCCCACAAGGCTTTTTTTTAAATATTTAAATAAATAATCTTAAAAAACTCCTTGCACCCCACCCACCAATTTTGATATTAAGCCAAGATAAAGCAGACAGATTGGGGCTGGTATTCTCATGGACAAGAGGCCCATAGTTATTGGGCCTTCCTCAGCCTAAAAATAGCAGTCCACAGCTGCTCCAGAATTGGTGCATCCATTAGATATGCCAATCCTGACACTTACCAGATTCATCCCGATTGCCCTATAGCAGTGCATATTCATGAGCTTTAATGAGTGGACCCGGAAGCATTGTGACACCAGTGCAAAAACTCAGTAAATATAAATTGTCCTGCTTTAATCCCCATTTGCTTTCTTTTTTACCCCCCTAGCCCTTACTATTTCTATTTTACAGCACACAAGCTCAGGTCTCCATAACCTTATATACGTTTCAGGGGCCAGGCTCAAGTTTGGGTTCAAGTCCAGTCTCGAATTAGACTTTTTTTTGTATATCCAGCCAGACGCAGTGAACCTGAACTTCTGTGGATTCGCACATCTCTATTCGAGAGTAATTAGTGTTTTAAATCCAATTTTCTTCAGTATTTGCTCCATGTGTCAGTGTGTTTTACCATCAGTGAGTAAATAAATTATAAAACTTCTATACAATGCAACATTAATCATGGACAGTACATGGGCACTTATACCATCCATGCGCAATTTTTTTTATTTTAAAACACCTATAGACATGAATGGCTTTTCTTCATCTATAACACAAATACAAAACGGACACATCTCACTCTTAGTTTTGCAAAAAAAAACCCTGGATATATGAACAGCCAGTGGATACATCACAGGTAGTATGTGTTTCAAAAATGGAAATCTAAATGAGGCCATAATCTGAAATCTTTATTAGTTGATATTGGCAACTGCTCATTATTTTTCTTTTGCAGTAGTTCAGAAAAATCCTCCTCAATGGTTAGCAATATTTTTCTTGGTTACTTTTCTAATAGTAAAATATCTCAGTTATGAATGGGAGGGGGACACATTGTAATATTGCATAAAAAACACTTAATGAAAAAGTTATTAATAGATAATATTGACTTTATTTTAACTTACTTGTTTGACCTTTATTTGGCACTGAGTGTTATATCCATGAATTATCCACGCAATTTTGCTCCTCCACTAAACTACATGATCCATAAGCCTACTGTTGCTTCTGTACATACCAAAAGTAAGTTTCTATGTGCTTATTTTAAATGGAATATATCATCAGGTTTTTGCAAACCCATGTGAGAGCACCCTGATATAGGGGAAAAGACCTTGATTTCCGTGATGCATCACTTTCTAGGCTTCTTCCTTCACCACTGACCAAATCACTGTTTTATCAGGTATACCAGATCTCTGAATGCTGAGCTTTGTATAACCCCACCCACATAATGATTGGCAGCTTTCTGTGTACAATGTGCATAGGCAGAAAGCTGCCAATAAGTGGTTGGATTGTACAAACATCATGAGTATGGAGGACTACATGGTAGCAGGTTTACTAGTCCTTTAGTGATAATCTCCTGCTGATGAAGTAGTGATTTTACCAAAACTACATCAAGGATCCTAGTCAGTGACACATTGCTAGAATCAGAATTTCTAATTCTACAGTATACTGCACTCAGATTAGGTGACAAAAACCCAGTCACAGATTCCCTTAAGAGTTTTAGAGAGTTACAATGTGTGTCACAGAGTACAGTGGAGGATGAAATTAAGGTGAATAATTCACAAGAAAGGCATTTGGCAAGCAACTTAACATTAAAGTGGTTTTCCAGGTTTGGTGTACAAGTCTGGAATCACTCTGTGCCTACAGATTTTTGAATCCTCACATAGTGCATGCTGTCAGGATTTTTTTGCTGCTAGTGCTAGGAGCTGGCAGATGCGTGACCACAAGTATCCTGTAAACTTACGGCCTGACCACAAATATGCTAGTAACTGTAAACTTACAGCCTGACCACAAATATGCTAGTAACTGTAAACTTACAGCCTGACCACAAATATGCTAGTAACTGTAAACTTACAGCCTGACCACAAATATGCTAGTAACTGTAAACTTACAGCCTGACCACAAATATGCTAGTAACTGTAAACTTACAGCCTGACCACAAATATGTTAGTGACTATAGACTTACAGATTGACTACAAGTATGCAAGTGACTGTAGACTTACCACCTTACCACAAGTATGTGATTAACTGCAGACTTACCCCCTGACCATCAATATGAGAGTGACTAAAGACTTACAGCCTACCCACAAGTATGCGAGTGACTGTAGACATACAGCCTGACCACAAGTATGCTATTGACTGTGGACTTACCGCTTGACCACATTTATGTGAGTGACTGTAGACTTACAGCCTGACCACAAGTATGTGAGTAACTGTAGACTTACCACCTGACCACAATTATATGAGTGACTGTAGAGTCACAGCCTGACCATAAGTATGCAAGTGACTGTAGACTTACCGCATGGCCACAAGTATGCAAGTGACTGTAGGCTTACCGCCTGACCACAATTATACAAGTGACTGTAGGCTTTCCACCTGACCACAAGTGTGCAAGTGACTCTTTGACTTATCACCTGACCACAAGTATGCCAGTGACTCTAGAGTTAGGGGTACTTTACACGTTGCGACATCGCTAGCATCGGCTAGCGATGCCGAGCGTGATAGTACCCGCCCCCGTCGCACATGCGATATGTGGTGATTGCTGCCGTAGCGAACATTATCGCTACGGCAGCTTCACACGCACATACCTGCTCGGTGACGTCGCTGTGACCGCCGAACAATCCCTCCTTCAAGGGGGAGGTGCGTTCGGCGTCACAGCGACGTCACCGCGACGTCACTAATCGGCTGGCCAATAGAAGCGGAGGGGCGGAGATGAGCGGGACATAACATCCCGCCCACCTTCTCCCTTCCGCAGGTAAGGAGATGTTTGTCGCTCCTGCGGGTTTACACACAGTGTGTGCTGCCGCAGGAGCGACAAACAACATCGTACCTACTGTCAACCCGACATTATGAAAATGACTGACGCTACACAGATCACCGATTTTCGACACTTTTGCAATCGTTTATCGGCGCATCTAGGATTTACACGTTGCGATGTCGTTACCGGCGCCGGATGTGCGTCACTAACGACGTGACCCCGACGATATTTCGGAAGCGATGTCACAACGTGTAAAGTACCCCTTACAGCCTGACCACACGTATGCGAGTGACTGTAGATTTACAGCCTGACCACAAGTTTGCGAGTGACTGGAGACTTAGGGGTGCTTCACACACAGCGAGCTCACTGCCGAGATCGCTGCTGAGTCACGCTTTTTGTGACGCAGCAGTGACCTCATTAGCGATCTCGCTGTGTGTGACACTGAGCAGCGATCTGGCCCCTGCTGCGAGATCGCTGCTCGTTACACACAGCCCTGGTTCGTTTTCTTCAAAGCCGCTCTCCTGCTGTGACACACAGATCGCTGTGTGTGACAGCAAGAGAGCGACAAATGAAGCAAGCAGGGAGCAGGAGCCGGCGTCTGACAGCTGAGGTAAGCTGTATCCAAGATAAACATCGGGTAACCAAGGTGGTTACCCGATATTTACCTTAGTTACCAGCCTCTGCAGCTCTCACGCTGCCTGTGCTGCCGGCTCCGGCTCTCTGCACATGTAGCTGCTGTACACATCGGGTTAATTAACACGATGTGTACAGCAGCTAGGAGAGCAAGGAGCCAGCGCTAAGCAGTGTGCGCGGCTCCCTGCTCTCTGCACATGTAGCTGCATTACACATCGGGTTAATTAACCCGATGTGTACTGTAGCTAGGAGAGCAAGGAGCCAGCGCTCAGTGTGCGCTGCTCCCTGCTCACACTGGTAACTAATGTAAACATCGGGTAACCATACCCGATGTTTACCTTAGTTACCAGTCTCCGCAGCTTCCAGACGGCGGCTCCGTGCAAGCGCAGCGTCGCTTGCACGTCGCTGCTGGCTGGGGGCTGTTCACTGGTCGCTGGTGAGATCTGCCTGTTTGACAGCTCACCAGCGACCATGTAGCGATGCAGCAGCGATCCTGACCAGGTCAGATCGCTGGTCGGATCGCTGCTGCATCGCTAAGTGTGAAGGTACCCTTAGAACCTGACCACAATTATGCGAGTGACTGTAGATTCACAGACTGACCATAATAGTACGAGTAACTGTAGACTTACATCCTAGCCACAAGTGTACGAGTGACTGTAGACTTATTGCATGACCACAATTATACAAGTGACTGTAGACTTCCCCCTGACCACAAATGTGCGAGTGACTGTAGACTTACAGCCTGGCCACAATTATGCGAGTAACTGTAGATTCACAGTCTGACCATAAGTATGCGAGTTACTGTAGATTTACAGCCTGACCACAATTATGTGAGTGACTCTAGATTCACAGACTGACCACAAGTATGCTAGTGACTGTAGACTATGCTATTGAAGAGGATCTCCAGCACTCAGAGGGACAAGAAACAATGGATAATGTAAAAAGTGTTTATTGATTATCTGCAGAAAGACAAACACCACAACCTTAGCAAAGCCAACGTTTCGGCCAAAAAATGGCCTTTATCAAGGTTTTGCATGTCACAGTGTTGAGGGAGAAAAGGACGACTAAAATGTCTATCGATCGTAAAAAAGGCGAGATGTCTGTTGTCACAGTAACTTTATAAGCCAAACTGATGCAGGATCAGAAGGTGAAGTGGATGTCAATGGTGGCAGTGTACCGCCCCAAGCTTGGCTGCAGCCGAGCAGCTCAGATCCGGGCTCGTTGGTGGGTGGCTCGAGCGCCTCCGGACCCGGGGTCACTTCGCTCTAAAAGGGGATGCTGGCGCTTTTGGTGGGGGTTAGGTAGGTGCACGGTCGGAGCCATGCTTGAGGTTGTGACGCCACCCACAGGATGTGGTGAAGGTAGACACCACTGCTGCAGTTACGGGGTACCCGGGGGAGATGTTTATGCAGCAAATTGTTAACCCCTCCATGGGCAGGGATGGTGGCCTCGGGACCCGTTGGGGGTAGCTGGGCGATGCAGGGCAGTGCGCGGCCGGATGGCACTGTTGTACTCACTGTTATTGACACACAAGTCTCTGGTAAACCAAGTTGATGGTGGTCGGTGCCCACAGCCGGCTGCGTCTGATCCCCCACCCGGTTCGGTGGTCTTGGCCTTTCTCCTGCACCGTGTTGAGTAACTGTGGACTGCCTGCGCTTCAGGGACGGGAGTCCATTCCCCGGCTTTGTGTATGTTGGGAGAGCCCTTTTGCCCACAGACGCTGGCCCGTGGGATCTCTCTGTCTGTGCGGTGGCTTTCTATCCCCCTCTGTGGGCTGTTGTCTTCAGTCAGGACTTGGGTGGGAAAGGACCTATAGTCCAGACCGCAATCAGTTAATTAACTCAGTCCAGTAGATTCTGGACCTTGTTTCAGGGTCTAAGCACCCCCCTGTGTGCTCCGGTTTCCGAGTCGGTTCCCCGGGTCGGTACCGGCGGGCCACTACCCTGTCCCGGTCCACCATGGTTCCACCGAGCCGTCTTCCCGGCTCCTGCAGGCTAAGGCCGTTTGCCTCCTAGCCAAAGGTGCCCGGGCTCCAACCCCAGCACCTGTCAGACTCCTTCACTCCTCACTCACTCCTCAAACTCAACTCTCTGTTTTTCCTGCCTCAGGTCCTCTGAACTCCTTGGTGGGCGGGGCTAACCGCCTGGCTCCACCCCCTGGTGTGTTCATCAAGCACTGAGGGAGGTGACTAGGTTTTAATGGTTGGCTGATGACACCTTTTTGGCGGGCAGGTGTTGTGTGGGGGTCTATCTGTGACTACCTGGCTAGTCCAGGGCGTTACAGCAGCAGCGGGTAGCGGTCTTGTCCCTCTGAGTGCTGAAGATCCTCTTTAATATTTATTTGCCTTTACTCCTAAGCACCCTTAGTTTAGTTGAGCCTGGCCCTATTCAATTCACATGTATGCTAGTGACTGTAGACTTACAGCTTGACCACAAGTATGTGAGTGACTGTAGACTTACAGCTTGACCATAAGTATGCGAGTGACTGTAGACTTACTGCTTGACTACAAGTATGCGAGTGACTGTAGAGTTACAGCCTGACCATGAGTATGCGAGTGACTGTATGCTGGACAAACCCTTTAATAACAAACCACACAAATGATTTTCTAGGCGTGTTTCTTTAGGCAAATGTAACTTCTGCTCTGCTAATAGATAGGGTCAGTGTCCATGAAAATCCTTTAAAGGGTACGTATCATTTTAATTTATTTTACTGATTAAAACTGTTCATTTCTGAATCAAACAGTTGATATGTTGGTGTAATAAAAAGTTTGTCTTAGTCCATAAACACTAAATTCCTTTTCTACCCGACATTGCCTTGCTGCTTATATATGTATACAAACCTGTCTTTCTTGGCTGTATCGGTTTACCTAGTGCAGACAAAAAGCATCTACTCCAGCTCAGCGTGTGCACTCCTGCTGCTTTCCTGAAGTACTGCGTGGGTTATCAGACAATAATTTGGCCATTTTCTGCTGCCTTTTGTTTTTTTGCTGTTGCCATTACTAGTAGAAGGGAAAATAGCAGAAGTACACTACCGAAAAGCAGCAGAAGTGTGTAGAATGCGATAAAACACCTACAGAGTAGCAATCCAAGCTCCCATCACCTCAAAGCTCTGATATATATAAGTGGGCCAAATGAACCAGGACCCCTGGCACAGCTCTCCCAAACCCAACTGGACAAAATGACCAATCATACCAAGCTGACAAAAACCAGAATCAGGAAGATGGTAGACGAGGGCCAAGAGAGGTATGTCAATGACTGGAGGACCGACATCAGCACCTCACAGAAACTGACCACATACCAGAGACTACAGAGAGACTACAGACTGGTCCCATATCTGAAAAAACTCCCGGATCCCAGAGACCGCAGGACCGTGAGCCGATATAGACTCAGTGCCCACAGTCTAGGCATTGAATCCGGCTGACACAAGCAGAGCTACAAGCCCAGGGAGGACAACTGTGCCAACTCTGTGACCTGGAGGCCCTGGAGGATGAAACTCACTTCCTGCTACACTGCACCAAGTACTCAGCAGTGAGGGACACTCACTTCAGGAGACTCTCCCATCTTTTCCCGGATTTCAGCTTCATGAAGGAGGAAGAGAAAACATATATCCTGCTGGGGGAAGAAGAGAGCGCAGTGGAGATAGCAGCACGGTATGTGAGCGAATGTCATAGACTTCGAGAAAGAGAACTATGATAAGCCATGGACTTCCATAGCCCCCAACGTCCCCACCCTAGATGTGCCCCAACCATTCTTCCTATAGTCCCCTCCCTGGACGTGCCCCATCCATCCTTACTATGGTCCCTACCCACTATCCCCACAGTCCCAGTCCCTATTGTACACTTGTACAAAACTAATTTGTATTTGGTCCTGCCAATAAAGCTGATTTGATTTGAGAAAGCAATTTGCACTAGGTTGTTTAGCTTTGGGGGTGAAGAGACAGTTGTCAGTGACAGCTAGAATCTCCATAGAGATGGCAGACATGATTTATTATGGATCTCTCAATGACCGCTGTTTGCACAGTGCTGAATAAGTGCTATACAGTATATACAGATTAGGAAGAACAGATGGCACTTCCACCTTCGGACCAAGTGATCATGGGATTACTGGGTGTAGAGAAGAAGCTTGAGCTGCTGGGTCCAAGAAGATCCTCTGTGCTATACAGTCAGGAGGCTGAACTTTCCCTATAACTGGGGCTGACAAACAGCGCCAGTTACAGGGAAAAACACCAAGAAAATAATGTATTAGTATGTTCAAATTTCTTTTAAAGCCGCATGGGGGCAGAGTGTGTTAAATAAATGAAAAATGAGGTAAAAATAAAGCAATAAAATAAACACAAAAAACTTGAAAAAAAATAGTCCTCCCTAGTCAGAAAAAATATGTCCAATATAGAAAAATTATTTCTAAGGAAAAGGTAGACTAATTGAGAATGTTTTCTAGAAATCCTTTGTGGTCATAAACAAAAATAAGTCTAAAAACTATACGAAAATAAGACACATATTTGTGTTGTATTAAGGTCTACCCTGCTCACAATTTTAATGTCTATGTTCTCAATATTTAAATACATCTGATAAACTACATGTAAAAATACAAGATTTCATTCTTTAGGAAATCGTAAGTATCATGTTGTGCTTGCTAAAATAACTTGTACATCATTCCACAATTACATTGAATTTCCCATTAGGTTTTTTTCATTATCTTTCATTGTAGAAAATGTGTGGAAAATGGACCTCTAAAATTGATTAGCACAGTCTATCACTCCGAAAATAGATTCAATAATCAGGTAATTATTGATGTCTGAGATGAAAATGAGTCTGCGCCGACTACCACTACGCAGCAATGCTTGACAGTTTTTTTAAAAAATTATAGTTTAGGAAATATTCAACAAAACTTCAATGAGTGCAGGAAACCATAAGAAAATAAGAATTACTGTTTCCAGTTTATGAATACAGAATATATTTTTTTAATTAGAGATGTTGGCCAAAAAAAAGTACCGTATTTGTTAAAAACGTGGATTAAGATGTCTTGTCCAAGTGGCTCAAAGGAATTCTTTTGTATCAGGCCACAAAGTTTCTATTATATTTGAAAAATACTCAACGTGCGCAGATGGATAGATAGATTTACATTCTATCAAATTGTGAAATCACCACTAAGAGCAGCATTTAATTATAGTACTGTAAATATTAAATCACTATTTATCAACCTTATCCTCAGTATATGAAAACCTAGCAGGATTGGCTCAATATGCCACATTAGCACATGTGACCACTGCAGTCAATCTGTGAGTTTAATTGCTCATGCCAACTAAACCAACTTTAGTGCTTAGCTTAGTGACTGGCTACAGCAGTCTCATGCGCCACAGACATGACATCACCAGGGCCCCATTTATAACAAGGCACTAATAATTAAAGAAACTTAATTACCCCATTTTCAAAATAAATAAATAAAAAAAAATAGACATACTAGATGCTCGTGTCTGTAAAAGTCACCTCTATCAAAATATAAAATGAATTAAAGAAGACCTTTCACCAAATTTTTCAGCTTGTACTGGACATACAATGTAAGGCTGAAGTGTGGAATAAAAACAAATATTTTTTGTTACCTCTCCGCTGCTGAGATATTAGCAATTAAAACTATTGGTGCATAATGAGTTCATTTTTGTTAAGTTCAAGTGGGTGTGTTCAGATACTGAGGGCGTGTACTTCTTCTCCCTGTATGATGCTGCCCAATCAAAAGCAAGCAGCAACACAGCAGTAAAAGAACACGCCCCCCACCATTGATTAGAGCAGGATTCTCAGTTTGTGAGGTATGTAATGTCAGACAGATCTGACCTTCTGGTCTAAATGCATGCTTGATTAGAAAGTATCAAATAGGTCATAGACAAAAAGGGGAAAATAAAGTTTTTCAATTCTATCATAGTGAAAGCAATCACAATCCCCTGTATGGATAGTATTATGAAATATACTCCCAAACAATTGAATACTTCGTGCAAAACACACGTAAGGAGACTTATTCTAATATAATATCTTAATTTTATTGAAGAAGAGTCATAAAATGATAAAAATGTGCATTTTTCATATAGTCAATAAATGAGGTAGGTGGATTCAATCACACCCACCCACCAGGCAAACTAGCCACATTAAACCCATCCTTACTCCATTAGTTAAATAATAAGTAATGAATCTAGTGAACCATATGCTGGAGATACACTACAGGATCAAATAGATCACAATATAATCCCAAAGTGGGTGAGTGAGCAACCTTTCTCCCGGACGCGTGTTATCGCAAATGCTTCATCAGCAGGGTGCAGGCAAGTGGATCCACTTGCCTGCACCCCGCTGATGAAGCATTTGCGATAACGCGCGTCCGGGAGAAAGGTTGCTCACTCACCCACTTTGGGACTGCCAGCTGTAAACCCTCTATCTTTACACTATGGGTAAGTTTGAAATGCTCTTTGTTTATATTGTGATCTATTTGATCCTGTAGTGTATCTCCAGCATATGGTTCACTAGATTCATTACTTATTATTTAACTAATGGAGTAAGGATGGGTTTAATGTGGCTAGTTTCCCTGGTGGATGGGTGTGATTGAATCCACCTACCTCATTTATTGACTATATGGAAAATGCACATTTTTATCATTGTATGTCTATTCTTCAATAAAATTAAGATATTATATTAGAATAAGTCTCCTTACATGTGTTTTGCATGATTAGAAGTACTAGGAGTAAAGAACAGATGACTTTCAGATAAGGCCGGTTTCACACATCCGGCATTTCGCCGCTTTGCCGGATCCATCACACTCTAGTACAGTGCAATACAGTACAATGGCATCACGACAAGCTCCGGTCACATGCTGTCATGTGACCGGAGCATGTGACTGGGGCTTGCCATGATGCCATTGTACTGTATTGCACTGTACTAGAGTGTGACGGATCCGGCAAAGCGGCGAAATGCAGGATGTGTGAAACCGGACTAAGATCAAGCGGTCAAAGTTGGAATTTACAATTCTGTTTCCCTCCTTTGCATGGCATAAAATGTGTGTAAATGGTATCTCTATATTTTTTATCAGGGCCCCATGCTTTTCTAATTACTAGGTTACTTTCAAGCTGGCCTCAGCAAACATTGTTCATAAAATTGTAGAGATTATGCTAAGAATACATTTTGCTGTTAAGTCCAGTAAAATTTCAATATGTGACTTTTTGATAGGAATTCATAGTTTTTAGCAAGCTCATGCTAGAAATAAAACAAAAATTAAAATGTTTTACAATACTTAAATAACTAATTCACTTCTATGTTATCATGCATAAGAAATTGGCAAAGAATTTGAAACATGGCACCCAAGTTTCCAGCCACTTTATTGTGACTTGATTATAAAAATTAAAACCAAGAACTTAAAATACTAGCATTTATGTAAAATTCTGGATCCATGCAGTTTCAAAAGTATCTGGGTGCAGGACCCGGGCCCGGAGTTCTCAGGTAACTCTGGCTAATGATCAGGGTGCAGCAACTCAGGAAATAAAAAGAAAATAAAGGAAAAATAAAAGTAAAGCAAACGTGCTATACTTACCGAGTTTCCAGCACGACTGAAACTGCTTCTGGGTCACGCATTCTTCTTCCAGGGCCACTCATTATCGCTAATCCATATGCACTGCTTTGCCCGCCTACTGGCAGTCCTGACATCTTTGATTGGTTGCAGTCAGATGCAACCCCAGCCTGAAAACTGCAAGCAATCACAAACCCTGTCTGTGTGTTCCTATTGTGGTGTAAAATTAAATACATTTAAAAACAAAATTGTGTAGGGTGCCCCATATTATGATACCCAGCACAGATAAAGCACATGGCTACAGGCTGCAGACCCAAGCCGTGCATTTATCTGGGCTGTGTATCAAAATAGGAATAACTGCATGCGGCTTTTTCTATTAAATTATTTAAATAAAGAATTTAAAAAAACAGCGTTCGGTCCCCAATTTTTATACAAAGCCATTATAAAGTCCGACAGCTGGGGATGGTACTCTCAAACTGGGGAGATCCATGCTTATTGGGCCCCCTCCAGCTTAAAAATAGCAGCCTGAAGCTGCCCAGGATTGCCGCATGCATTAGATGTGACAGTTCTGGAACTTTACACAGCTCTTCTGCAGTGTAATAAGGGGTTAATGGCAGCTTGGGGTAATAAAGGGTTAATAGCAGCTCACAGTTGCCACTAAGCCCTAGATTAGTAATGGGAGGCATCTATTTATACTCCCCATTACTGATCTGTAAGTGAAAATAAATAAACAAAGACATCTAAAAAAATTGTTTTTTTTAAATAAAATGCAAAATAAAAACACCCACTGTCACCAATTTATTAACCCCAAACACCCAGGTCCGGTGCAATCAACACGAGATCCCATAAGGATTCCAGCTCTGCTACATCTGAAGTCACAGCGATTGTTAGAACATGACCGCATGCTCTATCTTCAGGCAGAGAATGAGCCACGGTGATGAGCGATGACATCACTTAGGTTATTTGCAGTCACAGCTGGAGGTTCCCACAGTTCTCCACCTGTGATCGCAAAGAACCTCACCTGACGGGACCTCAGTATACTCAGTGATCTCACCTCAGGTGAAGTCACTGTGTTTACAGGCCTGTAACTCCTGGCGGAAACCGCAGGGTTTTTTTGCCAAGAGATGCAGATTTGGTGCTGAAATTTCAACAGCATATTCCTACACACAATCTATACCTCCAGGCAAAAAAAAATAACACATCCCTATCGCATCATACCACATGCAGTTTTCATGCGCTTTCTTTCCCAGGAATTGTAGATTGGGTACAGGGACATGGTGTAAAATTTCACCACCAAATATGCATCTCTTGGCCCAAAAATGCAAAAAAAACCAAAAAACAGTTTTCAAGCTGTTTCAGTTCAGTTTTCTGCCAGAAAGTACAAATTTGGTGGTGAAATCTGCTGCAGATATTTCAGCACTAAATTTGCACCTCCTGGTAGAAAACTGCACTGAAACAGTGTTAAAACTGTTTTGTGTTTTTTTTTAATATTTGGGCCAAGAGATGCCAATTTGGGGATGACATTTTTTACACCATATTCATGCACCCAATCTACACCTCCTGGCAAAAAAACGCATCAAGACTGCATGCAGTATGATGCGGTAGTGATGTGACTTTTTTTTGCCAGGAGGTATAGATTTGTTGCAGGAATATGGTGTAACAATTTCAGCACCACATCTGCATCTCTTGGCAAAAAAAGTGTGGTTTTCTGCCAGGAAATATATGTCTGAGAAGAGGTCATTTGAGGTCATGTTACCTGCGATCACAGGTGGACAACCGTGGGAATCTCCAGCTGTTACCGCAAATAACCTGAGTGACGTTACCGCTCATCGCTGTTTGCTTTTGGGGTTAATAAATTGGTGAAAGAGGATGTTTTTTTGTATTTTATTGCAAATAAAGGATTTTTTCGATGCTTGTGTTTATTTCTTTTCACTGACAGATTAGTAATGGGAGGTTGTTGGTGCCTCCCATTGTTGATCTAGGACTTAGTGGCAGCTGTGGGCTGTTATTATCCCCTTATTACCCCAAATGCCACTGCACCAGGGCAATCGGGAACAGCCGGGTAAAGTGCCAGAATTGTCCTATCTAATAGATGTGGCAATTCTGGGTAGCTGCAGGCTGCTATTTTTAGGCTTGGGGGCCCAGTAACCATAGGTCTTTCCAGCCTGAGAATATCAGCTCCCAACTGTCGGGCTTTATCATGGCTGGGTATCAAAATTAAGGGGGACCGCATGCCAGTTTTTAAAATTATTTATTTAAAAAAAAAAAGCTACATGAGGTTCCTCTTATTTTGATACAAAGTTAAGATAAGCGCATGGCTGGGGGCTGTAGTCTGTAGCTGTTTGCTTTATCTTTTCTGGTTATCCAAATATGAGGACTCCATGCCAATTTTTTTTTATTTTTATTCTTACACCACTACAGACACGCAGACAGTGTGTGTGATTCCAAGCAGTCAGGCACGCTGTCACACATTGTAGGGGTATGGTCAGACAACAACCAAGGGTAATGAGTGGCCCCGAAAGTAGAGTTATAGCCGCACAGGAGACTGGGTAAGTATACAGGGTGACCCTACAAAATTTTTGCACCACGATATAGACCCTCAGAAAAAGTCTGTGATTAGTTGCAGCCAGACGCAGTCACACAGGCTGGGGGCACATCTGACTGCAAGCAATCACAGACTGATTGGTGGGCGGGGGAAGCACTGAATATGCATGAAGGTAAATGAGCAGCCCCAGAAGAACAGTGAGCGGCCTGGAAGCAGTGGAAAGCCGCGCCAGAAACTCTGTAGGTATGAAGCATTTCCTCCAATCCTCCTATCACTTCTACCATCATTTTTAAATGCTGGATTCTGGTCCACATAGACTTATATGAGGACCGGCATTCGGCCAGATATCCAGGATCAATTCCGGGCTAGTGTTTTTTTAAATTCTGTTAGTCCCGCCGATCCCAGATATTTGCAAGTTGACCCATCACTAATGAAGACTAATTAGGTAAATTGCCATGTACGTGGTATACTCATCCAAATTACATAAAGAAAAAGGATAACTTTTAATCTTGAAAACACCTCTTTAACTCATAAAAATGTGTCCCAGACTTGGAAAGCAAGGATCGTTGCAAGCTCCATTGTTGCATGATTAACCCCAACAGTAGTTGAAAAAACAACAGTTATTAGAGGAAGTGTATACCGCACTTCATTATCTGCATCATAAAACATTGTTTGCTCACAAAATGAATTTTCAATGCCGTTGACAACCTGGAGGACATAGCTTTATTTCATTGTATTTATCAGGAAATCAATGGTCAAATAAAGTTTACAAAGCAGTGAAATATGTAAATCTGAAGGTAGTAGCCTTGTGCAAACACAGATTGAAACATTCTGTTATAATGACATATCCAAAGTCCAAAACTGGATGAAAGGAGGTTATTTATTAAGCTTCCATAGTAACGGTCTGGCCAGAAATACTCTTGAAATCAATGGAGCAAATCACTGGAACAATTACTTCATTATGACGTTTATTCAAAGATGCCCAGACAGTCCTGTAGACTAATGAATTAAGTATAAAAATGGGACGGATACCCAAGAAAAATAATGTTTCAAGAAAAAAAAGAGAGAATTTGATAACTTTTTGTTATGTTTTCATGTTTGTGTTATTATGGGTAGCTGTTAACAAAAGAAAATTAACATTTAATTTACAGCTTTCCTCATATAATGAGCTTTTCATTTGCTCGATGTATAAAACTAGATTCCTTTTCCAATTTTGCATCTGTCTGCGTCAGGTCAGAGACTGTACTGGAATTCCAAGGCACATAGACTACAAAGAAACTATCCTTAAGTCTGTAAGTCCCCGACTTCTTGTTATCTGTCTATATTAAAGTTAGAAAACTGCCTTACAAATGTTTAGGAGGGTATGTGCACACGCTGAGTACTTGGGTGCAGAAATTCCTGCACCATTTCTGCATCTCTTGGCAGGAAACATAGCTCAAAAACGCTCTTTTTTATGCTTTTTTGCCACTTTTTTAGGCATTTTTTGCATCTGTTTTTGATTGTTTTCATTGATTAAAAATGTATGTAAAAACTCTGAAAGAATTGACATCCTGCAGATTATTTGCAAAGTCTGAAAGAAAAAAATACAACATATGCACAACACTTAGGATTTTCATTGACTTTGCTGGCTTAGGCCTGCGCCACACATCCGTGCCTCCGGTACGTGTTTGGCATTTTTTACACGTACCGGAGACACGTGCTTATGTTGACACAGTAATTTTAATCTAAATAGCCTCACGTCAGTGTTTTGGCACGGAGCGTGTGTCCGTTCCGTGCCTACGTTTGACCGTGCCGAAAAAGCGATGACATGTCCGTTTTCCACCGGCATAACGTCCTCACGGATCCATTAAATCCTATGGGTCCGTGTTTACACGTACGTGATACGGATGGCCTCCGTATGCTATCCGTGTGGTCCGTGTCCGTGTTTTAAATTTGAAGATTGTTACAATTTCAAATACTTTCAGGTGGCGTAGCTAACATATTTGTTTTGCACAAAACTTACTTGGCATTTGCAGAAGGAGTGAGCAAGCAACCAGTTGTATTTCTGTGTATTGAAAGACCTATTTTGAGCACAATTTCTGCTTCAAAATATAATAATGGTTCCACGGGTGGACACGGAGAAACTGATAACAGCTGTCAAGACTCACCCACCATTATGGGATACACGTGTTGATGGTTACCATGACAGACTGACAGTTGACCGCCATTGGCTTCAAGTTGCTGAGGAAGTGTACCCCAATAATGCATGGGATAGATGTTCGCCTTCAAAGCGTGCTAAATATGGTAAGTTTGTATATTTTTTTATCTTTGTTTTTGTGTTTGTTTTTTTTTTTAAAATGATTTCAAACTGTGAATGTTTTGTTATTGTAATGTTGTTTTTACTTAAATTTAACTTTATGAAGAATTGGTATATGTATTAATCTATTTATTCAGTTAATGTTAAATTTTATAAAAGGTTACCTAACATTTCCAAAGTTCAATAATTAAAAGTAAACTTTATTTTGTAATATGATTATTAATTCTTCATGAAGTTAATTAATTAACAGATAAAACTGTCATGTGATTTTCAATTCCATGTGTTGTGATTCAATATGTTTTTTTTTTAAAAATTATATTTTTTTTTTTTAAAAGTTTTCACAATTTTTGTAAAATAACATTTCTATATCATGTCATAAAATAATTCAATAATATTTCTCTTTTTTTAAAATTAATTATATTGCAAATAAAAATACATACCTTTTTAATATCTATATCACAATTACTTCAAAGTTTATTTCTGAGAAATATTATTTTGTTATGTGTGAATATAGCAAAATGTTTTTAAGTGAACAATATATAAAACTTTTAATTTTCCTCTAATGTATTTGGCCACTTTTATTTTTTATCATTGTATATTACATTTAACAAACATTATTGTCATTAATGTGTGCACAATAATGCTGAATGTTGCAAGTGACATTTTGTTATATTCAACAGTTGACTTGGTCAAAAGACGTTGGCGTTCAGCACGTGATCAGTACCGAAGGGAGTACAACCCTATACCATCTTCATCCAGCCAAGGCCGCAAACGCAGATATGTTTATTATGAACAAATAAGCTTCCTAGCACCCATCTTAGAAGTAACACAGTAAGTATTTTTTATTTTTAAATGTTTATTTTGTTCCAAACAATATTTTTAAATATTAATCACTTTTTTTCAGAAGTTATTTTTAAAAAGATAACTGTTAAGATTGTAATATGCTATCTATTTGATTATAGAATGGAGGATAATCTCGACGATTCTGATGACCAACCAACAGCTGGTCCCTCTGCTACAGCCACCTCAGCATCAGAACAAGAACCTGGCAGAGAAGACAGTGAAAATCAAGAGATTCAACAAGATGCAGCAGCAGCAACTGAATCACATGAGGGTGGGACAGAGAGTGCACAAACCAACACCCAAGGCTCATCCACACAACAAACAACAACACCAGCAACACAATCAACACAAACAAATGTACTTCCACGTTTTGCACCACAACCTCTCCGTGCAAGAAGAATCCGCAGACCTGAGGAAATGAGATCCTTACCGGAAATAATTGACACACGCATTATTCACATAATGAACACTTTAATTCCAGAAACAGATGCCGAGCGTTTTTGTCGGTCTTTATCTACTAGGTTAACCAAAATTCCATCAGATAGGCAGGAACATGTACGTGCTGCTATGCTTACCCTACTGTCAGCTAGTCAGGCAGAACAGGAACCAGTGAGAGTTTATGAGGCCATAGAAAATTGGCGTACCATTATGCAACAACATACAGTCCCAAACACAACAGACAATCCAAATACCATTGCAACACAAACAACAATGGCAACAGTAGTTGTCACTAATCCAGTATTACAACAATCTGGTCAACCTTCTATTTCTTCAAGTACGGTATTCCCAACACCAATTAGGCAAGGGTATGTTGCAACCAATACTGGTGCCTTAAGCACTGTACAAAGTGCTACCTCACAGCAACCCATAAACTATATGAATTTACAACCCACTCCAAGTACTAGTTACTTTACTCAACCCACAAATATTGGTGGTTTACCGAACATGTTTCCTGGTTCAACATACCCACAATCATTCATGATGCCTCATTATCCAATCTCAACTATGTTACCTACACCACACTTACAAACAACAGTCAACTATCCACAAGGTCAACAACATACACACACACAATACCCACTTACCCATGTAGACCCACAGGTGTACTCAACAACAGGCAATGTGTTGGGCCAAACCAGCATGCAACAGACTGTTCCACACACTACTGTAGTTAGTAATAGGAATGTTGTTCAGCAATCAACTGCTTCCATTCCTGAAAATACTATTTCTGAGGCCACCCAAAACAACATACTCAGCAACACTCAGGTTACTTCCCTAGAAGATCTTGTTGACTTATGATACACATTTTTGGTAATCTTTACATTCAACAAACAATGAATGTGACCAAAAAACGAAAAAGGATTGCCAAAAATGTTTAAAATCAGAGTCTTAAAAAAAAAAAAACCATGTGTGATTATATTTGGTGCCGGATGACATATATGTTTTATGCCATGGATATGTTTATTTTTTTATTAACACAATTGTACCCAACTAATTTGATGGGTAGATGAGTTCATATCTTCTCAAAAACAAGTTACAAATTATTATGTCTATGTCAATGTCCAACATGAGACAAACATAATTGGTTGACAATTTACCAACATTGCAAGCAATCTAAAAATTTTGAAAAGTTTAAGATTTGAAGTAAAGTGTCTTAAAATTTTGTTCAAAAAACAAATAATATTTTTACCTTTGTAAAAGTTAAGAGAAGATGAGCACGATTTTCATTTGTTATTGGGAAAATAACAAAAAAACATCATTACTTTATGTAATAATAGGCATATTATTAATAAAAAAATATGTTTTCTAAATAAAGATTCTGTTTCTTTTTTATATTTATATATAATATAGCATTTTTACCATAGACGATTAACATTATTATTTTTATAAGTTTCAACAAAAACCAAAACAGGATACTAACACAGAAATGAACAAACACATACATACAACATTCAGAAATCCATGTTGTTAACAGAAATGTCAGTTGGTGATTAACGCCGTTTCACTTTAATACAAGTACGATTTTAGCTCTTAGATTGTTTAAACTAATTAAACATTTTCATCTAAGTGCAAATAAGACATTTTAACCAAAAAAATACATAACAATGTTAACAAACATCAATATTATTATTAGCATCAAAAAAATCGGGTGTCACACGGGACCGCATCCACACTACATCTGTGTGGTACAGGTGTGGGCCGTGTGACACCCGTGCTGCCGGAGAACACGTGGACATGTCAGCGTGCGAAACACACGGACACACGTAAGTACGGAACGGACACACGTTCCATTCCGAAATACTTACTTGTGTCCAAACAATTATGAAATCATATGTCCACGTGTGTACGTGCCTCCTGTACGTGAAAAAACTGGCAAACACGTATCGGAGGCACGAACGTGTGACAGAGGCCTAAGACAGTAAACGCAGGTTAGGAAATCCGCTGATTGATAGGGGTGCTGTAACCCAGGAAGGTTCCATGTTTAATGAATGTGTGAATTTTACCTTAAAGCGCACCAATCACCAGGATTTTTCTATATAACCTAAAGCCAGTGCTAGACTGGTACTATCATGCTGATTGTCTACATACCTTTAGTTGTCAGCTATGATGTATAGGTTTTGAAGAAGAAGCTAGTAAAGTTTGTAAAATAAGTAACTGTTTGAGTGGCAGCAGCTGCCAATCATCTGAAAGCTGGGGTGGGTATTCATAGTGATTTCTGCCGCCCTGCTTGTCTGCTCTCCCCGTTATTTCTGTTAATTCTATTATACAATCATTTTACTAAGTGACTAGAAAGACCTGTGTTTATGTTATACCCATGTGACCAGAAAGGGTGGGGCCTCAGCCAACATAGCTGATACCAGGAAGCGACATTATCTTTCTGTTCGCTCAGGCCCCACTCATTCTGGTCGCATGGGTATGAGATCAGCACAGGTCCTTCTAATCCCTTAGTAAAACGATTCTATAATAGGATTAGCATAAATAACAGGGAGAACGGACAAGCAGGGGGGGGAATAATTATGATACCACCTCAGTTATCAGCTCATTGGCAGCCGCTGCCACTCAAAAAGCTGCTCATATTACAAACTTTACTTGTTTGTGTTTCAATACCTAAACATCCTAGCTGACAACTAAAGGTATGTATAGAATCAGCATAATAGTGTGAGTATAGCACTGGCTTTAGGTTATATAGGAAAATCCTGGTGATTGGTGGGCCTTAAAGAGAGACTTTTAAGAGTTAAAATGTTATCTTTCTAAAGGTTCGCACCCTCTAAAATTCGTCCAATTTTCATCCATAAAAGTGCCACGAGCGTCATGAGTATGTCATTCCATATGTCATGTGAGTGTTATGCGAGTGTGTGATTTTCTTTTCTGCTAGCATCAATATGCCATACATATGACGCAGGTATGCAATGGATTTTTTTACTCAGCAGCTATTATTCAACAATACAAAATGGTAATGTATCCATAAAAAATGGATGGTTTGTATGGCACCCATAGAGTTGAATAGGTGAGTTTTGCCCAATTTATACAGTCAGTCTCAGCATGCCGCAATTTTTTCCTTAGGCCACATACAGTTGAGAAAATATATGAAGATCTGACCTGATCGTTGACTAACATACGGCCGAGTGCAGCATGATTTTGTTCTCACATTGAACTCGTCCGTTTTATATGCATATGTGAGCGTACCCTAAATCTTACAAATGCCAAAATGCTTTATCATACAGTCCCCATGCAAAAATAAGGAAAATAGTTCATCTCTACGTAAGCAACAAAGGGTTATTCATTTTGATTTCTGTTTGATCCAACCCCACTAAATTCTGGTAGATTCTGTTATTTTGTCATTAAACTATGACAGTTAATCGATAGTAAAGCTACAGAACAGTTTAGAAATCTAACATTTTAAGCACTTCAGCCAATGGACAATGTTAAAGAAAGAACATTTTCCATCATTCAGCTGAAAGTTGTAATTATTTAGGATGTTCTCTGCCAGTTCCATACTTCAGGAAAAGTATATTAACATGGTCTTGTATTCCTCTTTTTTTCTTCACTCAGACTCTAATATCTTTATATCAATATTTTTTCTTTAACTTTTTTTGTTAACAAAATGCTACTGCAAGTTTTCTTTTTTTTTGGTGGGCAGGGGAAATTAAAAAAAATAAGAGAAATAGTTGGGACTCATTATTTGGGGCTTTGGTTTTACTATGTTTACGGTATGTCTGCATGCTGCAGCTTTGTTGTGACAACAAAACAGCACCTTTTAGCCAAGGAAAACGTCCCTTGGCCAAAAAAGCATAAAAAAACACATGCGTTTTTGGTGAGATTTGTCTATGCGTTTTTCAATGCAATTTTAATCACCTTATTGAATTCAATGGGTAAAAAAAGGCAGGGAAAAACACCAAAAGAATTGACATGCTGCAGTTTTTTGTCACACAAACATGCACACAGCAAATCTGATATGTCATAGACTTTGCTGGAGAAGGAAAGACAAACTGGACCAAAAAACGCAGTAAAAATGCAGAGATCAGTTTACATAGGATATTACATTTCTTCACTGTGTCAAAACTATTAAAGAAAAAAAAATGGTTTTGTGTTGCTACTTTCCAAAGGCCATAAGTTTTTAGTCTTTCTATGGGTGGCACTATGTTAGAGCTTTGTTTGTGCAGAAAGAGATGATGGAGGTGGGTTTTTTTTGTATTATTTTGACTTGCATATAACTTTGTGAATTTAAAACCATGATCATGAAAAATGGGAAGGATTCTGCTGATGGAGTCCATGGAGCCCCCTTTATTTGTCTGGGATCTTAGATGGTCATTATTGATTGTCGCATCTTAGCAACTGAATTGCCAAGACCAAAGCTAAGCACAGTGTGCGTTACTAATCGTTGCTCAATCTAAGGAAAATGTTCATCACAATGCAGGAATGTGTATCTGTCACGCTCCCCGGGTCCCCTGTCCAGCTCCCCGGCTCCCCTGCCACGCTGCCCGCCTTCCCTGGCTCGCTCCCCGGCTCCTCTGTCCGGCGTCCCCCGCTCCACAGCCTCCAGGCCTCCTCACCTAGGATCCCCAGGCGTCCCGGTCCCCGCTCCCAGCGTCCGCTGTCAGCTTCGCTCCAGCCCGGCTCCCCTGCCTCCTGTTCGCCGCTCCCTGCCCTGGCTTCTGGCACCCGGGCCGCGCGCATGCGCATTAGGGCGCGCGCGCGGTCATTGACCCTTTCTTAAAGGGCCAGCGTCCACAGACAGGATATTGAACACACAGGTACAGGGTATAAAGGGGTTTAATGTCCAAGTGGTTGGGGCCTGTTCTTCGTGTTTCCTAAGCTAGGAGTCAGGTCTCCTTGTGTCTCTGTGAAATACTTACCTATCTCTCTTCTAGAGCCGCTCCTGCCTCGCCATCTGGTCCTGCCGATTCCCGAACCCCGAACGCTGACTATCTGCCATCCCGTCAGTCCGTACCATCTCTGATCCCTGCGGTGACTCGTCCTCTCGCTCCACCGGTTCCGGACTCTGCCTGACAACATCTTGGCCTCCGAACCTGAGCTCCGTCACCCGGACTACCATCAGTGACTCCGTGGTCCCAGGGACTTCTACATTCCACTATTTTGCACGGACTATCCTGCTACCTGTAGTGCTCCGGCTACCGGACTCCTTGCCTTCAGGAAGGTGTTCGGCCCAGTGGATCCACCTCCTGGGTCTGCCCGTCCACCTGGCCCTAACAGTAAGAACAGGCCATGGATCCCGCCGAAGCACTAGCGGCCTTGCAGGAGGAACTCCAACACCAGCGTGAGACCCAGACCCGCATGCTGAACTTTATGTCTTCTGTGGACGCCCGCCTGAACACGCTACAAGCTTCGGTTACATTTTCGGCATCTCGAGCTTCCACTGGACAATCCACGGCCCCAGCTCCCGTGGCAGCCTCCTCGGATGCTTCCAGGCTTCGTTTGGCCTCACCACCCCGGTACGCCGGAGATCCCAAGACCTGCAGGGGATTCATAAACCAATGCTCCCTCCATTTCAAGCAGCTGCCGCATTTGTTTGCCTCCGACCAAGCCAAGGTCGCGTTCATGATGTCCCATCTAGAGGGTGAGGCACTGGCGTGGATGAACCCCTTGTGGGAGAAGGAGGACCCTGTGACCACTAACATCCAGGAGTTCCTGCAGGCATTTTGTGGCACCTTTGACGAGCCCGGACGCGCCTCCGCGTCTGCCTCATCTCTCCTCCGGTTACGTCAGGGGACTCTGACGGTGGGTCAATATGCCATCCGTTTTCGCACCTTGGCTTCGGAACTCGGGTGGAACAATGAGGCTCTAACCGCCGCCTTCTGGGAAGGTCTCTCGGGTCGAATTAAGGATGAGCTGGCTGGTCGTGACGTGCCGTCCACCCTGGATGCCCTGATTGCCCTAGCAACTCGAGTGGACATTCGCTTTCAGGAACGATCCAAAGAGGTTTCCCGTGAGAGACGTTCAATACGGCATTCCTCTCCTCCGCAGAAGCCCGCCGTTCTTCAGTCAACGGCATCTGGTGTCTCCGTCCACGAGCCCATGCAGATCGACCGTTTGCGGCAGTCTGAACAACGCCGAGCAGAACGGCTCGCCAAGGGCCTCTGCTTCTACTGCGGAGAGGGCACACACCTTCTACGCTCCTGTCCAGAGAGGCCGGGAAACTCCAAAGCCTAGGGTTGGTAGGAGAGGCCACCCTAGGTGCTGGGACTCTCTCAGACCCGGTTACGTGGACTGTTCAAGTGACAACGGGAGAGACGCGGTTCACGGCTGAGGCGTACCTCGATTCCGGGGCAGCAGGCAATTTCATCCAGCAGGCCACGGTGGACAAGTACCAGGTGCCTGTTACTCCACTCGACAAACCCCTCGTGATTGCCTCTGTGGATGGGAGACCCCTCTCTGACACCATCTCGTGGATCACCAAGCCGGTGGAACTGCGTATCGGTGCCCTGCACACCGAGAACATCGCTCTCTACGTCCTCCCACACATGTCCCATCAAATCCTGCTGGGACTCCCCTGGCTACGGACACACGAACCATCAGTCAGCTGGGGCACTGGTGAAATCACCCGATGGGGCTCCTCTTGCCACGAGAACTGTCTGAAGACCATACAACCCATCCGACGACCTCCGGTTCCAGAGTCCCTACCGGGACTGCCCTCGGCCTATTGGTCCTTCGCGGACGTCTTTGACAAAAAGGAATCAGAGGTACTTCCGCCACATCGTCCTTACGATTGTGCCATCGACCTGCTCCCGGGAACTACACCACCTCGAGGACGGATATATCCGCTGTCTCCTGCCGAAACAAGGGCCATGTCTACCTACATCACAGAGAACCTGGCAAGGGGATTCATTCGGAGATCCTCCTCTCCTGCTGGAGCAGGCTTCTTCTTCGTCAAGAAGAAAGAGGGCGACCTACGCCCATGCATAGACTACCGGGGATTGAACCAAATCACCGTGAAAAATAAGTACCCCCTGCCGCTCATCCCCGAATTGTTTGATCGGCTTAGAGGAGCTCGTGTGTTCACCAAGTTGGATCTTCGGGGTGCCTACAACCTGGTCCGCATCCGCTCAGGGGACGAATGGAAGACCGCGTTCAATACTCGCGATGGGCACTATGAATACTGTGTGATGCCCTTCGGCCTGTGTAACGCACCAGCAGTCTTTCAGGAATTGGTGAACGACGTGTTCCGAGACCTTCTCTACGTCTGTGTGGTGGTGTACCTTGATGACATCCTGGTCTTTTCTCCGGACCTCCAGACCCACAGAGAGAACGTGCAGCTTGTACTACAAAGACTGAGGGAGAATCGTCTGTACGCCAAGTACGAGAAGTGTGTCTTCGAGCAGTCTTCTCTTCCCTTCCTGGGTTACGTAATCTCCGATACCGGCCTGCAGATGGATCCGGAGAAGGTCTCTGCCATTCTCAACTGGCCCCCTCCTTCTGGACTGAAGGCAATCCAACGCTCTCTGGGATT
This sequence comes from Anomaloglossus baeobatrachus, assembly GCF_048569485.1. Taxonomy (NCBI): domain Eukaryota; kingdom Metazoa; phylum Chordata; class Amphibia; order Anura; family Aromobatidae; genus Anomaloglossus; species Anomaloglossus baeobatrachus. The sequence goes on along the minus strand of NC_134354.1, from coordinate 550,457,608 downwards.
CGCAAACTATTACCGTCAGTTCATCCCTCACTTCTCTGCTCTGACTGCACCTCTCTCCGCCTTGACCAAGAAGGGGGCTAATCCAAAGGACTGGTCACCTGCGGCCGACGCCACGTTTGGCTCCCTGAAGCGGGCGTTTGCTTCCTCCCCTGTGCTCCACCGTCCGGAGTTAAACCGACAGTTCACCTTGGAGGTGGATGCCTCCTCCTCGGGAGCCGGAGCAGTGCTCATGCAGAAGTCCTCCTCCGGGAAGATGGTTACTTGCGGTTTCTTCTCCAAAAGTTTCTCTGCGCCGGAATGCAACTACACCATCGGTGACCGAGAGCTATTGGCAGTCAAACTGGCTTTGGAGGAATGGTGCTACCTTCTGGAGGGAGCAGTGTACCCCGTTATCATTTACACGGACCACAAGAACCTGGAATACCTGCGGTCTGCTCAGCGACTGAACCCACGGCAAGCCAGGTGGTCCTTGTTCTTTGCCAGGTTCGATTTCCAGCTCCATTTCCGACCCGCGGACAAGAATGTACGCGCAGATGCCTTGTCCAGGTCATTCATGCCCATGGAGCAGGAGGAGGAGACATCCCAGCCCATCATCTGCCCTAGTAAAATCATTCCGGTGGCTCCTGTCACCCTGGCCCAGATACCGCCCGGGAAGACCTATGTCTCTGAGACTGACAGGCAAAAAGTGTTGCACTGGGGCCATGCCTCGAAAACAGCCGGCCATGCTGGTCAGAAGAAAACATGGAGTACAATTGTACGTCACTACTGGTGGCCATCCCTTCGCACGGACGTCGCTTCTTTTGTCTCAGCCTGCTCCTCTTGTGCCCGGAACAAGACGCCCAAACACCTGCCATATGGTCGTCTTCTGCCTCTGCCTATACCCTCCGTTCCGTGGCAACACATTGCGATGGACTTTATTACGGACTTGCCCCTGTCCTCCGGACACACAGTCATATGGGTCGTGGTGGATCGGTTCTCCAAAATGGCTCATTTCGTCCCTATGGCTGGACTGCCCTCAGCCCAGGCACTCGCTGACGCCTACATACAGCACATCTTCCGGTTGCATGGCTTTCCATCACACATTGTGTCCGATAGAGGAACTCAGTTTACCTCCCGCTTCTGGAGGGCTCTCTGCAACCATCTGGGAGTGACTCTGGACTTTACTTCAGCCTACCATCCTCAGTCGAATGGCCAAGTGGAACGAGTCAATCAGATCTTGACCTCCTTCTTACGTCACTACGTCAACGCCCATCATGACGACTGGTCCACGCTTCTTCCTTGGGCTGAATTCTCCCATAACCACCACGTCAGTGAGTCCTCCTCCAGCTCTCCCTTCCATGTCGTTTACGGACTTCAGCCTTCCGTCCCATTACCTGTATCCTCTTCCTCGGATGTCCCTGCTGCTGATGCTGTAGCACGTGACTTTGCAACAATTTGGGACTCTGTCAAGACGTCTCTTGGACGTGCTTCTCTGCGGATGAAGAGACACGCAGACAAGAGGCGGCTGGATCCTCCGTGTTTCTCTCCAGGAGATCTGGTCTGGCTTGCTTCCAAGTACGTCCGATTGAAGCTTCCATCATACAAGCTGGGTCCTCGCTACATCGGGCCGTTTAAAGTCATCAGCAAGATCAATGAGGTCTCCTACAAGCTGCAGCTCCCGGCCACGATGAGGATACCCAACTCCTTCCACGTCTCCCTGCTCAAGCCGGTTGTCCTTGGTCCCTTCTCCGCTGCTGCCAGTTCGGCTCCTCCTCCTATTGCCGATGACGACATCTATGCGGTAAGGGATATCGTGGCCATGAAAACCGTACGGGGCCGGCAGTTCTTCTTGGTGGACTGGGCGGGGTATGGTCCTGAGGATAGGTCCTGGGAACCCCGGGAGAATGTGGGCACTCCTCTGATACGTGCCTTCCTGTCCCGGTTGCGGGGAGGGGGGCGTGGGGGGGGGTACTGTCACGCTCCCCGGGTCCCCTGTCCAGCTCCCCGGCTCCCCTGCCACGCTCCCCGGCTTCCCTGGCTTGCTCCCCGGCTCCTCTGTCCGGCGTCCCCCGCTCCACAGCCTCCAGGCCTCCTCACCTAGGATCCCCAGGCGTCCCGGTCCCCGCTCCCAGCGTCCGCTGTCAGCTTCGCTCCAGCCCGGCTCCCCTGCCTCCTGTTCGCCGCTCCCTGCCCCGGCTTCTGGCACCCGGGCCGCGCGCATGCGCATTAGGGCGCGCGCGCGGTCATTGACCCTTTCTTAAAGGGCCAGCGTCCACAGACAGGATATTGAACACACAGGTACAGGGTATAAAGGGGTTTAATGTCCAAGTGGGCGGGGCCTGTTCTTCGTGTTTCCTAAGCTAGGAGTCAGGTCTCCTTGTGTCTCTGTGAAATACTTACCTATCTCTCTTCTAGAGCCGCTCCTGCCTCGCCATCCGGTCCTGCCGATTCCCGAACCCCGAACGCTGACTATCTGCCATCCTGTCAGTCCGTACCATCTCTGATCCCTGCGGTGACCCGTCCTCTCGCTCCACCGGTTCCGGACTCTGCCTGACAACATCTTGGCCTCCGAACCTGAGCTCCGTCACCCGGACTACCATCAGTGACTCCGTGGTCCCAGGGACTTCTACATTCCACTATTTTGCACGGACTATCCTGCTACCTGTAGTGCTCCAGCTACCGGACTCCTTGCCTTCAGGAAGGTGTTCGGCCCAGTGGATCCACCTCCTGGGTCTGCCCGTCCACCTGGCCCTAACAGTATCCAACCATAACCTGCATTTTCATGATATACAAGGAGGGGGTTAAATGCAATTTTCCAGGTTAAATATAAATTTATTCTACAATATTCTACATAAACTTAGAGGAAAATCTGTAGTGCCTATTTTGAGCTAGACCAGAACTATAGTCAAAAGCTGCATTCACATAGTTATATTATTCACATACTTATCAGTTCAACCAAAGAAAATGAGACAATGCGGATAAAGGGAATAGGGATGGATAAAATTTCTAACTTTGTTTCTTCAATTTTCCAGATTAAGGTATATATAAAAATATGTTTTTTGTATTTATGGCATTCTCTGAGTGGTATACATTTTTAGTTTCACAGTTTTAAGGTTGAAGGTAGACTTAAGTCCATCAAGTTCAATGTATAAACTAACATGTAGAGATGAGAGAACCCTAGGTTCGGTGTCCAGATTTTTATTGAAAAACAGAGTTCGGGTGCTTTACGTACGAACCTAATTCGTACAAGCATTGCTGTGCTCGGGTACGCTCGGTGATCAGTTCAGTGCAAGGCGCTTGCAGTGCTTGAGGGGCTTGCACTGCTTCTCCTGCTCACCGGCAGTCCTCGCGTCTCTGGTTGCAGTAAGATGCGCCGCCACCCTGTGTGACAGCGCGTCTGACTGCTTCCAATCACAGGCGCTGTGTGTGTGTCTCTTATGGTATAAAAATAATTAACTAAAAATAAAATTGACATAGGGTCCACTTATATTATGATACCCAGCATAGATAAAGCATATGGCTACAGGTTGCAGCCTCCAGTCGTGTGCTTATCTTGGCTGTGTATCAAAATAATTTTGGTATTTGTTTTTGTGTTTATTTCTTTTCACTTACAGCTTAGTAATGCGGGGGTCTCATAGACCCTCCCCATTACTAATCTAAGGCTTAGTGGCAGCTGTGAGCTTTCCTTAACCCCTTATTACCCCGATTGCCATTGCACCAGGAGAATCAGGATGAGCCAGGTAAAGTTCTGGTATTTTTGCATCTAATAGATGTGACAATTCTGGGTGGCTGCAGGCTGCTATTTTAGGTTGACGGGCCCAATAACCATGGATCTACCCAGCCTGAGAATACCAGCCTACAGCTCCTTTATTTTGGCTGGGTATCAAAATTGGGGGATCACACATCGTTTTTTCAAAGTACTTATTTAAATATTTTTTTAAAAAAGCTGCCTGTGGTCCCTCTTATTTTGATACACAGCCAAGATAAGCACACAGCTGGGGGCTGCAGCCTGTAATCGTATGTTGTATCTGTGCTGGGTATCGTAATATGCGGGTACTCTACACCAATTTTATTTATTTTTACACCAATATAGGGACACACACAGTGCCTCTGATCTATGATTGCAAGCAGTCAGACAAGTTGTCACACAGATTGGGGGTGAGTGTGCCTGCAACCAGAGACGCCAGGACTGCTGGTGGATGGGGGAAGTAATGAATATGTTTGAGGGGCCTCAGAAGTAGCGTTATAATTCCGCGGGAGACTGTTAAGTATACCATGCTTGTTCTAATCCCCCTATCCCTTCTACCACCATTTTAAAGTGACAAATTCTGGTCCAAATAGTTTTATATGGAGACCTGCATCTGGGCAGATATCCAGGATGAATTCCAGGTCAGAACAATGGGAGAACGTTTTAAACCCGATTGGACTTGGTTATGTGCGGGTTCACCCATCACTACCTGTAAGCCTTCATTTTTCGAAACTGAATAACTTCAAGTTTAATAACCTGGCTAGGTATTGTAGTTCACCCATTCATTTAATAACTTTGGTTGCTTTTCTCTGCATCCGCTCTAGTTACACTATGTCCTTCTCAGGCCAAGCCTCCAGCTTACATAAATTCTTCTGTAATATTAAATTATCCTCCTCTGTATTGATTACCCTGCAGAGTCTATTAACATCTGCAAATATTGAAATTCTACTTACATTTCTCCTACAAGGTCATTAATAAATATGTTAAAGAGAAAATGGCCCAAAACTCACTGCTGCAGTACACCACTGTTAACTGTGACCAAGTCCTTTAATAACCACCCTTTGCTTCCTATCACTAAGCCAGTTCATAACCCAGTTACATATATTTTCCACTGTTCCCATTATTCTCATTTTATGTACCAAACTTTTGTGTGGCACCGTACAAATGCCTTTGAAAAGTTCATATAGACAACATCCACTGCATTTCCCTTGTCCAGTCTAGAACTTACCTCCTCATAGAAGCTGATCAGATTATTTTGACAGGATCGATCCCTCATAAACCCATGTTGATACTGGATCATGAGGTCATTCTTCTCGAGATACTCAAGATAGCATCTTTTAGGAAACCTTCAAGGATTTTACCCACAGTAGAGATTAAACTCACTGGCCTTTAATCTCTAGGCTCAGATTTTGTACCCTTTTTGAATATTCACACCACATTTGCTATACACCGGTTCAGAAGTACAGTTCCTGTTATTATGGAATCTGTAAAGATTAAAAATAATGGTCTGTCTGTCATTGTACTTAATTCATGTGCTGCTCAGGGATGTATGCCATCTGGGCCTGGGTATTTGTCTACTTTAGTGATATTGAAGTGGAGCCATACTTCTTGATGGGTTAACCAGGTGACATTTAATGGGGAAGCTTATGGTCTCCCTGATCATGTCAGCTTTCATGAGATTTTCTTGTATAACTACTGTAGAAAAAAAAATGGTATTTAGCAGACTGGTCTTTCCCTTACCTCGTCCACCATTTTACCTAGACTATTTTTGAGGGGCCAAAACTATGATTTTTGAGTTTCTTACTTTTTATGTAGTTGAAGATTATTTTTGGATTATTTTTACTTTCTCTGGCAACGAGTCTATATCTCTCTCTCACTCTCTCTCTCTCACAATCTTTGCTACTTTGATTTCCTTTTCAAAAAATGTATTTAATTTTCTATAATTAATTAATGCCTCATCACTTTAATTCTCTAAATGCTTTGTTTTTGTCATTTATTGTGCCCCTTACAGTTCTATTTAGCCATAGTGGTTTCCTCCTATTTATAGCTTGCTTATTCCCATAAGGTATATTTTGTGAACAGGTGATATTCAGAATGCTTATAAGTGCCCCATTTGCTTTGTGTACTCCATCTCTTAGACATTTGGAAATTCACCTTCCTGAAGGTTAATGTCCTTGTAGGTCCTGCACCATACATCTTATTTAAGGATACATGAAAATGTATTATTTTATGATCACTATTACCCAAGTGACCCCCTAACCTGTATATTTGATATTCTATCCATTCTATTGTCTTGTATTAGGTTTAGCAGTGCCCCACTTCTTGTTGGGTCCTAAACTAGTTGTGAAAAGTAATTGTCTTTCATTGTTGTTAAAAACCTGTTTTCTTTGTTTGGACCTGCAGGTTTCTGCTCCCTCATTATATCAGGGTAGCTAAAGTCTGCCATAATAATGACTGCCCCCCTGATTCGCTGCCTCATCTATTTGCTTTATAAGAATGTTTTATTTAAATGTATATTTTGCATGTTTGGTGATTTTATCACTTTTCTACGTTTTCACAATTCCAAGAACCTCAGAGATGAAGCCTCTTGGCATTCCTTGCTGATATAATGAGTGCAAAGTTCTTAGTTTGTTGATTTGCATTTAAAAAGAATAGCTTTCATACTATGTTTAGTGAATTTCTATAGGAAAAACTAAATGGCTTTGAGATACAATGGAAATCAACTAAATAACCAATAACATTATTTTGGACAACAGTATTAGAAACAAAAGGGTGCTTTACATGCTGCGACATCGCTAGCGATCTTGTTAGCGATGTAACACACCAGATCGCACATACGATTTGCCGACATCGCACATGTGACCAGCGCTATAAAAAAAAATGACCTATGTGCGATCTCGGCAAATCTTATCTGCGATTTGGCGTGTTTAACATCCACGCAAAAAAAATCACAACAGGTAGACATTCAGCAGAATAGTGAAAACGGCTCTGGGCTATACTAGACACTGAAACTTAGTATCAACAGAGATAGGCAACGGAATGTTTTATAAAGAAGCTCTACTTTATATGAATTGCAAACATTCACCGCTCACTGCTGAACCTGTTTTCACCTTCCTGACAAGGCCACATTTTTACTATTCTGACCAGTGTCAGTTTATGTGATAATAAATCTATAACGTTTCAACGGATCCCAGTGATTCTGAGCTTTGGAAATTCTGCAATTTTTAAACTTTTAATTTTTATGCCCTTAAACCAGAGAGCTGTCACACAAAAGAGTTAATAAATAAGATTTCCCATTTGTCTACTTTACATCAGAATATTTTTGAAACATATATTTTTTTTTTGCTAGGAAGTTACAAGGATTATTATGATTAGAAATTTCTAATTTTTCCAACAAAATTTACAATACCAATGTTTTTAGGGACCACACCTTTATCTGTTCTGGCTATCACAATATGGGGGAACCATATGCTAATTTATTTTTTATTTTCATACCACGATAATGACATGCGGTCATCACAGGGTCTGTGATTGGTTGCAGTCAGACACTGTCACACAGGCTGGGGGCACTTTTTACTGCAACCAATCACAGATGTCAGGACTACCGGTGGATGGAGAAGGAGTGAATATGGATGAGCAATAGCGAGCGGCCCCAGAAGAAGAATGAGCAGCTTGGAAGCAGTTACAGCTACGCCGAAGACTCAGTAATTATTAAGCACTTCAATTCACCTATCCCTTCTACCACCATTTTTAAGCGATGAATTCTGTCCCCTATAGACTTATATGGGGACTACATTTGGCCAGATATACAGGATCAATTCTAGTCTGGAACCGATTTTTTTTTAGATCCGGTTAAACCCACCGATCCCAGATATCTGCAAGTCCATCCATCACTATTACAGTAGAATTTTACAAAAAGAATAAACGTTTGCAAAAGATACTTTATCTTCTAAGATCAATGGATTGTCTGTGATGTAAGTAGTTAGTTGTTCAGGCCATTGTTTACGGTCTTCAAAAGTAATGTAATTTTTAATTAAGCCTTTAGGCTTCCACTATTATTCTACAATTTAATTTAAGAGATTTTGATTTTTCATATACTTTATAATGTGTACACTTTACAGAGCTTTTTAATAAAACTTGGAAAGTTTACATATATCTACCATACAACACAAGAAATCAAAAGCAGCTGCCCGAGATTGAATGTAACTTCATACAATGTTTCCCCACTAAAATAGAGTTTTCTAGAGTTATAGAACATTGTTATCTCCATTGTTTATTACAGATGTATTATCATTTAAATTTATAAGGCAACAGTAAATATATAGAATAATTATATATGAAGACCCAATAATGCACACTTTGCAAGTATAAGTTTTAAAAAATATTTGACTTTGTATTTAGTAAGGTCTATGTAGAATAAATGTAGCTTACAATTTTTATTTATTTTCCCCAGATGGCAACATATAAAATTCATCGTGTGGCTTACAGTTTGCATTGTGCACAAACTGTCAAATTGGTATGTTGCCCAGAGTTCAAGTGTGTCATTTTTGGTAAATCCTCAATACTCATCACTGACTTATAAAGGGTTAAATAGACTACAACACTCCTACATATTTATCTATAATTAAAACCAATACCTCTAGGTAGTTTTAAGGCATTACATAACAGATTGGAAACTTCCTTCAAGCATGCATTCTTAGTTTCCAATACAATAAAATAGTATTATGCTTTCTCTTCATTCATCTATATTACCATATGGGAATAGCAAAATACAACCTTAAAACTTTAAATGACCATTAGATCATTACACACATAGTAGCAAAGTACTGTGTATAACTGTCTAATCAGAATTGGTAAATGTATCTACCTCATGATGCTGGACAAATTTATTTATCTCCTATCCATTATCAATATATCAAATGTTAAAGAAAATGTCCAGTTACCAAAACTGATTTTTTTTTTCTCCTACATCTTGCTATTATGGGCCTCTCCACACATCTATTATGTTATTTCAGCAATATTACCTTTTATCATACTGTAACAGCACTTCCTCACTGCTGGCTCCTGCTCTGATGGGGATAATCTCTCTCCTGACTTCCTTGGTTCAGTTCCTACAACTCCCATAATTCTTTGCACACACACTGCGCTCTGCTCATCCTCCCACCCCCAACCCTGTGTGATAACACACTCACTGACAGACCTGACTCTTCCTCTCCTCTCGCTCATGCTGCTGGACTGCACACAGCTGCTTCTCCTCATGCTGGGCTGTGACGTGCGGTTATCACCGCCCACAGCCCAATCATTATGAATCAGAGGGAGATGCTGCTGATGGAACGTCAACTTTCAGAGCCCGACGTTGACGTGACATTAGCGGATACCAGAGGCCACAATACCCGGGGGTCATTTGACCGGCACTGAGTGAGGAGGATAGCACCGCTCAGTGCCAGAACTGGAAATAGAAGGCAATTAAGAAGACAACTGAAATGGTAAGTTACAATGAGAGAGAGAATAAAAAATGGGTGAACCACCTCTTTAAGACAGAAATAAATAGTTAATAAACTAAGAAAATAAAAATCTGCATTTTGTTTTTTGAGTGGTTAACTGACACATTTCTACTTGCTGCAGCTATAACTACTTTAGTCACCAATGCCATATTCATTCATTCTGTTGGTGGTGATGTTGATGATGGAGACATAAGTGCAGGAACTGTCCAGCCAGAGATTCTGTGTGACTGGGACCTGTAATGCCTTAGAGTAAAGCAGAATGGGAATGTGTGCTGTCCAACAGCTCAGCAGGTGTAATCAGATCTCTGCTGTGGCCAATGGGGCAGTACCACACCATGCATACTCAGAGTTACAAGTTATATATTTATAGTTACCCTGGTTTGTTTGTCCTACTTTTCCCAGTTTTCTGACCCTGCTTGTTTGACAGGTATTGCTAACCCTGAACTGACTTAACTCTTAATGTGTCTGACGATTCTACCTTTGACTCTGTTCTCTTGGTTATCTTCTGAATTCATTTCTGACCCCTGCTTTAGCCTTACATCTGCCATCACTTGTATTGACCCAATTAGCAGATTATTCTCTGCCAGCTTGCTTTACCAGCCAAAGACTACTAGTTGTGCAACCTAGTTCACCCTGTTGTAAGTATATATATATTCCAAAAACATACTCATAGGGAACATAGATTGTGAGCCCCAATGGGGACAGTGTTGTCATTGTATGTAAAGCGCTGTGGAATTAACAGCACTATATAAATGAATAAATATTTTATTATTATATGTTATTATATCTCTGCATTGGGTTTAAAGGGTTAAGAGTAAATGGAGTAGCTCATGCAAAGTCTGTACATTGAAGCCATATTAATATTTGCTAGCTTTCAAAATACAATTCACAATGACTGCATTTATGGCCCATATGGATCATCTCCAGGCTGTGATTGATCAAATACGAGGCCTGCTCAGTTGGTTCAGTACCGTGCAGAGTGGATTCAACATCATGAAGCCAACCACACCAAAGCCACTGCTGCTGCTTCTCTGACCATTTTAGAACCTAAATTGAACTGTCTTTACCATATTTCTTGTGGCTGTAAAGACTTTATCACATTTAGTGAACGCTGTTGCTTGTACTTCAGAGCCCACCCACAATATTCTGGCTATGACAATCGGCATATTAGACTCATCATATCCCTGCTTCAGGATGATACTGGGGCTTTATCCTTTTCTCTATCGCATGATACTCCAGAACTCTCCATAGTGGATTCTGTTTGTGGACTCATATATGATGACCCTCACTATATGAAAGTATCAGAAAGTAAAATAACATCTCTACTCCAAGAGCAACATATTGTTAAAGAATAACATACTGAATTTCACCATTGCATCATGGATTGGCCATCATTTCTGTGCTGGACTTTCTTTTTAAATCAAGAAACCAAAGTTTCCTCCTCAAGTTTCCTTTCCTTAAATCGCTCATGTCCTTGACAATCCGTCTATATAGCTAACTGTGTCAATACAGACAGGAACACATGACTGTTCCACATGACTGTTCCCACACCTTCAGCTGAAAATTATGTACTTACTCAGTCTCAACAAGAAAGGGTCAAATGACAAAAGTTCGGTCTTTGTTGCTACTGTTGAGAGTCTTGAGATCAGAATATGACTGCACATGGCAACCATTACCAGCACCTAGGTGGGCCCATGAATCCACAAATAGGTACACTGGTATTTTCCTGTGATTATGAAAAGTTTTTGCTCAATGTTGGCTTGTCCTATCTTGTTTAATCTGTGTGACTTTAAGCATTTATTGATATTGGTTTAGCTGCAAATTGTATTGCCACCAAAGTGGCAAAAGATCTTGCTACACCTTTGTTAAAAATAATGTTTTCCTGCGTGTTGCTTTTATCGACAATATACCTTTTAACCACTATCTTTGCTTGTGGGTACATTACAATTTTTAAAAATCTGTTGGCTGCAGCGGCCTTGGGCATGATTAGTTCTGTAAACATATCTCTGTTACTGACTAGCACTATGGGAATATTCTTTGATCCTTATTGTTAGTACAAATGTTTATCTTTATCTGTGAACTTGTCTAATGGTTTACCCTTAGGGGCACTTTGCACACTACGACATCGCAAGTCGATGCTTGCAATGCCGAGCACGATAGTCCCCGCCCCGTCGCAGCTGCGTTATCTTGTGATAGCTGCCGTAGCGAACATTATCGCTACGGCAGCTTCACATGCACTCACCTGCCCTGCGACGTCGCTCTGGACGGCGACCCGTCTCCTTATTAAGGGGGAAGGTCGTGCGACGTCATAGCAACATCACAGCAGGCGGCCAATAGAAGCGGAGGGGAGGAGATGAGCGGGACTTAAACATCCCGCCCACCTCTGTCCTTCCGCATAGCCGGCGTGAGCCGCAGGACACAGGTAGGAGATGTTCCTCGCTCCTGCGGCTTCACACACAGCGATGTGTGCTGCCGCAGGAACGAGGAACAACATCGTAACATCGGTCCTTCCGAAATTATGGAAATGACCGACACTACACCGATGATACGATTTGGACGCTTTTGCGCTCGTTAATCGCATCAAAAAGGATTTACACACTACAATATCGACTGCGACACCGGATGTGCGTCACTTTCGATTTGACCCCACCGATATCGCACCTGCAATGTCGTAGTGTGCAAAGCCCGCCTTAAGGATACACTCATACTTGCATTTGAAACACATGAGTGCCGTACGAGAAAAACTTGAATTGCACTCGAACCAATGTTATTCAATGATCTGCAATTTTTTCCTTAGATGTATTTCGCCTGAGGAAAAAATGGCAGCATGTTGTGTATGGCTGCGTAAAACGGCAAAGACTCACCAATGTAAGTCAATGAGTGTGATAAAATAAATATGTATGGCACACAAACCATCCATTTACAGACTGCTTTTTATGTATACATTACCATTCTGTAGCATAGAATGCTGTAAATGGTCCTGTAAATGATTGTAATATAATAGCTACTGAGAAAAAAAATGCATGTCATATGGATTATAGGCAAGAAAAATAATCACACACTCATATAGTACTCACATGACATATGGAACAGCAAATGGATTTCACTTGTCCAACTTTTCTGGGTGAGACTGAGGCTGATTTTTCATGCACAAGTGTTAGCATACCCTTATACTGATGCTGGTCTTTGTCTCCTATTGTTCCCAGTTATCTGACCCAGCTTGTAGATACATTTTACTGACCCTCCATTTACCTAACATTTCTGCCTTTGACTTCATCCTCTTGTTTATAACCTCAACTATGATTTTGCTTTGTATATGCCTTCTCTGGTATTGACCTGGCTAGTCGACTATTCCCTACAAGTTCACTCCACTGGACGGCAGCTATTCTGGGGGTGCAACCCAGGGGACTGTGTTGCAAGGCCAGATCTCTGTATGAGGGATAATTTGTGAAGTTCAATAATAAAAAGAAACAGCCCATTTCTTTTCAGCTAAAGATAAATCTAAGAACACATAATAGTCCAGCACTTAATGATTAAAATTTATTCACATCGTCATAGAATCTTCAAATTGGCAATCATAACAAACATGTAATACAATGGATGTGTTACAAGCTGACCCTTGTCGACAGCATAGTGAACATTTTATGAAGATGTGACTAAAGGTTCAAAAAATTTGAATCCCTAAGTGCTGGACTACATAATAATAATAATAATAATAATAATAATAATAATATTTATTCACTTATATAGCACTATTAATTCTATAGTGCTTTACATACATCGACTATTATTTGTTCCTGGATTATCTATTTGAAGGTGAAGCCAACCAGTGGGACTTGGTAAGCGGAGTGGCTTGCACAAAATCTGTCGATATTACCCTTTTTAAGAGCTGCCAGTTGTCCACATACAGTTCAGCTTTATATTGCCAATACTATGTATATTGCTTGATAAAAAGTAATACAAAATATTAATAGCGATGAGTAAACAGATTTGATGTTAATTTAAATTGCCTTCAATTCAGCAAAAATTCAGATTCACCATAATCCAAATTTTTTGAGATTGGTTCCATGCAAATCCACTAAAATGTTGGCTGCATGGCTTTCATTTTGAGTCGGGAAGTCGTTAAAAACATGTTGTATGCACCTCTTGGCTCTTTCCATACCTATTGCTCTTACGTCTATGGGCTCTTCTAACTTCTATCTTAGTTGATATAGTATATGATCCAAATGGGAAGTTGTCCACTTCTGTATTATGGTCTTTTAAGAGGTTAGAAGATCTTTTGTATGTATCAAACACATTAATGATGCCAATATACCATTTAACTGTTCAAATTAAGGGCCTTAAGTGAACAGCACCTTTCAACGGGCAAAAATGCTAGGGGTGTTGGATGAGCTGGAACCCTGCTCTATCAGTGTCTAGATGTAATCTCTCAATTGAGACGGTGGCATCCAGGTGGTTAAAAGAGAGAAAGGGATCCCTCTTTAATCCTATCAGCACCAATAGTTTCTATCACAACCAAACATCATGTAGTAACCTCTAGGTACAGTGTCCAGGTAAGGACCTGCCATCAGCGCAGTCAAACATGTTATATCAGTGTGAAGCTGACAGGTCTCATGTACTGCAGACATATTATAGTACATGAGACCAACAATCAAAGTAAAAAAACATAAAAATCTCACAAAGGTACTAAGGAAAAAAGTTTAAAAAAAAATCAATAAATTGTAACAACATACAAAAAATGCACACAAAAAATCAAGAAAGCTATTACAATTTATGCAAAATTAAAAACATAAATTAAAAATGTAGACATCATTGGCATCAATGCTTCTGAGACAATTCAATATACAGTATAACAATTATACTGTCAAATAATTTATGCTGTAGGGGAACACTGTAAAAAAAAATCCAAGAAGTAGCTTTTTCATCATACCAAAACTCAAAAAAATGTAATAAAGAATCATCAAAACATTGCACTTAAAAGGTGGCAACAGTGAAGACTACCTCACATGTCACAGAAATCAAGACCTGATATGGCTCTGTGTGAAAAAGTAGAAAAGTTACAGCTTTCAGATATGGCTATGTAAAGACAAATCAATCTTTGCAAAATATTGCTTTTAGTGTGCAAAAGCAGCAAAGCATAAAAAACGATGTAAATAGTAATAATAATAATATAATATTAATAATATATAATATTAATATAATATTATATTAAATCTGGTATCGCTAGAATGGTACGACCACAACAAAAAAAAAGTCTTATCAATTTTACCACAGAGTGAACATATTTTTCTAAAAAAAAAAAGTAAAAACAATAACTGTTTCTGTATTTATTCATTGTGTGTCTGATAAATCTGAATGTAATGTTAGTTACTGCAAAATGTTACCAATAAAAATTTCAACTCATCCTGCTAGTACTGTTAGCCAAAAAGTAAAAAAGTTAAAGCTCTAAAAATATGGCACCAAAAAACATTCAGAATAAATTGTTAAACAATTATGGGGTCTATTTCTACGACTTATTGTGAAAATTACAAATTTAGAGCTAAAACAACCTTTCACTGGAAAAACAAAACAACATAATTTGTAATTTGACCTCCAAATATTATAAAGTTCTGTCAAGCGCCTATGGGTACAAAATGTTCAACACACCTAGAATCCTTGAGGTATCTAGTTACTAAAATTGGGTCACTTATGGGGGCAGGGTTTCGGCTGTTTTGGTACCTCAGGGGTTCTGCCAATGTGACATGATGTTCGCAATATACCGTATTTTTCGGACTATAAGACGCACCGGACTATAAGACGCACCCTGGTTTTAGAGGAGGAAAATGGGAAAATAAAACTTTAAGCAAAAAATGTGGTCATGACACACTGTTATGGGGCGAGGATCTGCTGCTGAAACTGTTATGGGGGTAATGTCTCCAAATTCTCTACTAAGGTACCCCATCCTGGTAATGATCCTCCTGCCTTGTATATGATCCTGCTATAAACCCCCATCCAGCCTGTTCACATATCCCCCCCATCCAGCCTGTTCACATACCCCCCCCCCATCCAGCCTGTTCACATACCCCCCATCCAGCCTGTTCACATACCCCCCCATCCAGCCTGCTCACATACCCCCCCATCCAGCCTGTTCACATACCCCCCCATCCAGCCTGTTCACATACCCCCCCCCCCATCCAGCCTGTTCACATACCCCCCATCCAGCCTGTTCACATACCCCCCCATCCAGCCTTTTCACATACCCCCCCATCCAGCCTGTTCACATACCCCCCCATCCAGCCTGTTCACATATCCCCCCATCCAGCCTGTTCACATACCCCCCCATCCAGCCTGTTCACATACCCCCCCCATCCAGCCTGTTCACATACCCCCCCCATCCAGCCTGTTCACATACCCCCCCATCCAGCCTGTTCACATACCCCCCATCCAGCCTGTTCACATACCCCCCCATCCAGCCTGTTCACATACCCCCCCATCCAGCCTGTTCACATACCCCCCCATCCAGCCTGTTCACATACCCCCCCATCCAGCCTGTTCACATACCCCCCCCCATCCAGCCTGTTCACATACCCCCCCATCCAGCCTGTTCACATACCCCCCATCCAGCCTGTTCACATACCCCCCCCATCCAGCCTGTTCACATACCCCCCCATCCAGCCTGTTCACATACCCCCCCATCCAGCCTGTTCACATACTCCCATCCTGCTATATGCCCCCATCGTGCTCATATACCATCCTGGTATATGGCCTGTATCCTATAGCACAGAGAAAAAAAATAAACGTTTATACTCACCTTTTCCTCACTCCCTCCAGCACCGATCATCTTCCTCTCAGCGGCACTGATCTGTGTGTGTGGAGCCGTTCCCCTGCTGCATCGCGATGTCTTCCTGTCTGTGCCGATCAGCTGACCAGCTCAGCACAGATCAGCTGACCGGCACAAACAGGAAGACATCTCGTGCAGCAGGGGGGCGGCTCCACACACGGGGACGGGTGAGTGCACTGATTCACTGCACCCCGTGCTGGTAATGATGCGCGGGGGGCAGTGAATACAGCCGCACATGATCACTCCAGGCTGTAATTGCCAGGGGTGATCATGCGGCCGGCTCTTTGCTATGCGCGCGTCCCCGCTCGTCCTCCCGTCCACCTGTCAGCGCCGGCTTCTGCGCTGAGAGATGGCCGGGAGGATGGGCGTGCATATGCAATGAGCGGGCCCACGTGGTCACGGCAGGCGCTGCTGCTGCCTGCTCGTGTCCCCGATGACCCGCTCCACCACAGCACCCTCGTTCCCGGCCGCAGCCCTATAGTCAGACCATAAGACGCACCCCCAACTTTCCCCCAACATTTGGGGGAAAAAAAGTGCGTCTTATGGTCCGAAAAATACGGTACTCCAGACAAATATGCACTTCAAAAATATTCTTATGCTTCTACCGTTCTGAGCACTTTTGTGTGCTAAACAGCAGTTTTTGTCTACATATGGGATACTGCCACATTTCAGGACAATTACGAAATTTATTGTGGGGTACATTTTTTCCTATTGCCCCTAGTGAAAGTGAAAAATATGCTGATCAAGCAATATTTTTGTCTAAAAATTTTTCATTTTACTTTGTCTTAAATGCTGTGTAGCACCTGAAGGGTTAACAAATTTTCTGACAGCAGTTTAGAATATTTGAAGGGTGCTATTTTTAAAATATTACTTTCTTTGGGGGGAGGGGGGTGTTCCAATATACAGACCCCAATTAATAATTTCTCTATTTGCACCTAACTTTCCTTTTTAGTCTTGTGGTAGAGTTCTGTTTTTTTGCACCAAATTCTTCAAAATGGCTCATATGATAAATAAATTCGGCAGAAAGTCAAAAAGTGACTTTTTTTTCTTTCTTGAACCATTTTTGTGATTCATTAATGCAAAAAGTTTCATATTTTGTAAAAATTGCACCAAAATGATGTTCTCAAAGATACATCAGGGGCAATGGAGAGAAGTTGCACAAAAGTTTGTGACTTTAAAATGTCACAATTGATGAATTAGGTTAAACTATCTGGAATCTCTAAACTCCAACCGTAAAGCGGAAAAAAAAGGCAAGCAGACATAAAATAGACTTCAAAAAAGGTGCAAACAAAATAATGAATTGGGTAGAAACAAAAAAATGCCCAAAACTAGACAAAAAACAGATACAAAGTCAATGATGCATCGGGGCCATAAGCTCTTCAATGTCACTTCGAAATAGAATGCCTCTGTTAAAATAAGGTTTTACAATTTCTATAAAAAATGAAAAATTACAAGATTGCAAATTGCAGAAATGTAGCCCTGCTAACATCATAACAAATGAAAAGGACGCAATATTACAAAAATATATAATATGTTGATGTTAACTATTTTGTGTGAAGCAATTGGTTTAATTTCAAGTTTAAAAATGGGTAATTTTCTAACTTTCATCAAATTACAGATATTTTCCATAAAAATGTAAAGTATATTGATCTAAATTTACAAGTAAATCACTGGGATATGTTGAAGAATTACAGAGTTATTACCACATAAATTGGCAAGTCAGATTTGCAAAATTGGTCCCATTACTAAGGAGTTAAAGAAAATAGGTTTTTTTTTTTATCAAAATTTCATAAACTTTCCATACATTTATGGGCTTACTCTAGACCAGAGGTACATAAGGAACTGGGTCTGTTGTGGAGGGCCGAACCAACCGGCCAAACATAATTCAGCTCAATATTAATTTTATTACTTTATAAAAATCTGTAAATCATGACTGTGAAATTAATGGCGCTATATAAGTGAGTAAAATAAATAAATATATATGGTTTTGCTTCGCTGCTACAGGTAAGAATACAGGTTGAAATAAGCCCTATAACACATTTTATTAGCAGTAACAGCCTATCACCATATGTTACCCATATTGCAAAACATACTACTGGTGAGCAAACTCAGGAGCAATGGCAGAGTTGTATCACTAAAGCATGGAAACTGATCTGGTCATATCACTGTCATGCAGCAAATCCATATGGGAAGAAAAAACAATTATGGAAAAATCCTGTTAAATGCCCCCCAAGCTGCTGTATAAGGCCGCTTTCACACATCCGGCTTTTCTTCACTTTGTCGGATCCGGCGCGCTCCTGTACAGTGTATACAGTACAATGGCTGCGCAACAAGCTCCGGTCACGTGCTGTCATGTGACCGGAGCATGTGACCAGGAAGTTGCAGCACGGCCATTGTACTGTATACACTGTACGGGAGCATGCCGGATCTGACAAAGTGAAGAAAAGCAGGATGTGTGAAAGTGGCCTTAACACCTTCACCCCCGGCCACTAAAACACCCTAATGACCAGGCCATTTTTTGCAATTCTGACCAGTGTCACTTTGACAGGTTATAACTCTGGAATGCTTCAACGGATCCTGGCGATTCTGACATTGTTTTTTCGTGACATATTGTACTTCACGTCAGTGGTAAATTTAGGCCGATATTTTTTGCGTTTATTTGTGAAAATTTAGGAAATTTTGCGAAAATTTCGAAAATTTTGCGAACATTTCGAAAATTTATGCCTATAAATCTGAGAAATATGTCACACAAAATAGTTACTAAATAACATTTCCCACTTGTCTACTTTACATCAGCGCAATTTTCGAAACAAAATGTTTTTCCGTTAGAAAGTTAGAAGGGGTGAAAGTTCATCAGCAATTTCTCATTTTTCCAACAAAATTTACAAACGAATTTTTTTAGGGACCACATCACATTTGAGGTGACTTTGAGAGGCCGAGGTGACAGAAAATACCCAAAAGTGACCCCATTCTAAAATCTCCACCCCTCACTCTGCTCAAAACCACATCCAAGAAGTCTATTAACCCTTTAGGTGCTTCACAGCAACCAAAGCAATGTGGAAGGAAAAAATGAAAATTTTACTTTTTAACACAAAAATGTTACTTTAGCCATAAAATTTTAAATTTTCACAAGGGAGAAAAGAGAAAGTGCACCCTACAATTTATTGTGCATTTTCTCCTGAGTACGCTGATACCCCATATGTGGTAAAAATCAATTGTTTGGGCGTACGGCAGAATTTGAAAGGGAAGGAGCGCCATTTGAATTTTTGAACACCAAACTAGCTGCACTCATTAGCAGACGCCATGTCGGGTTTGAAGACCCCCTGAGGTGCCTAAACAATTGAGCTACCCCACAAGTGACCCCATTTTGGAAACTAGAGCCCTCATATATAACAGCATTAAAATTAATCCTTTATTAATATATTCTAAAAAGATGAACCCAATCCCTCTGATTAAATATTCGTCAACTCACAAAGCCTTCACCATGTATAATCATATGCGTGCCCAGATAACCTAAGGCAATTCATCCCGCATTTAGAACATCATGGTGGAGGCCACTAGTTCAAAAACAAATAAACAAACCAACATAATAAACAAACACAAAGGTGATTATGCCAAATCAACGGACGTTAGTCCAATTTGATAGAAAAACTTAGGCATAAAAAAACTAAATATACCTAACAAAAATTCATGATTAGAATATATTAATAAAGGATTAATTTTAATGCTGTTATATATCTATCAATTGGGATTGCTGTATTACAAACTAGAGCCCTCAAATAATTTTTCTAGATGTTTGGTGAGCACTTTGAACCCCTGGGGGCTTCACAGAAGTTTATAACGTTGAGCCGTGAAAAGAAAAAAATTTTTTTTACCACAAAACTGTTGCTTCAACTAGGTAGCTTTTTTTTCACAAGGGTATCAGTAAAAAATGCACCATAAAATGTATTGTGCATTTTCTCCTGAGTACGCAGATACCTCATATGTGGTGGAAATCAAATGTTTGGGCACACGGGAGGACTCAGAAGGCAAAGAGCGCTATTTGAATTTTTGAGTGCAAAATAAGCTGCACTCATTAGCGGACACCATGTCGGGTTTGAAGACCCCATGAGGTACCTAAACAATGGAGCTCCCCCAAAAGTGACCGCATTTTGGAAACTAGAGCCCTCAAATCATTTTTCTAGATGTTTGGTGTGCACTTTGAACACCTGGGGGCTTCACAGAAGTTTATAACGTTGAGCCGTGAAAAGAAAAAAATAAAATTGTTATCACTAAACTGTTGCTTCAACTAGGTAGCTTTTTTTTCACAAGGGTATCAGTAAAAAATGCACCATGAAATTTATAGTGCATTTTTTCCTGAGTACGACGATACCTCATATGTGGTGGAAAGTAATTGTTTGGGCGCATGGCGGGGCTCAGAAGAGAAAGAGCACCATTTGACAGCAAAATTGGTTGGAATCATTAGCTGACGTAATGTTGCATTTGGAGACCCCCCTGAGGTGCCTAAACAATGGAGCTCCCCCACAAGTGACCCCATTTTGGAAACTAGACCCCTCAAGGAATTTATCTAGATGTTTAGCGAGCCCCAAGGGGCTCCACACAAGTTGATAATGTTGAGCCATGAATACAATTTTTTTTTTCACCACAAAACTGTTACTTGAACCACGTAGCTTTTTTTTTAACAAGGGTATCAGGAAAAAATGTACCATAAAACGTATTGTGCAATTTCTCCTGAGTACGACGATACCTCATATGTGGAGGAAAGTAATTGTTTGGGCGCATTGCAGGGCTCAGAAGAGAAAGCGCACCATTTGACAGCAAAATTGGTTGGAATCATTAGCGGACGCCATGTCATGTTTGGAGACCCCCTATGGTGCCTAAACAGTGGAGCTCCCTCACAAGTGACCCCATCCCCTCAAGGAAATTATCTAGATGTTTGGTGAGCCCCTTGCACCCCCAGGGGCTCCACAGAAGTTGATAACGTTGAACCGTGAAAATTTTTTTTTTTTACCACAAAATATTTGCATCAACCAGGTAGCTTTTTTTTTTTACAACGGTATCAGGAAAAACTGCACCATAAAACGTCTTGTGCAATTTTTCCTGAGTACGCAGATACCTCATATGTGGTGGAAATAAATTGTTTGGGCGCATGGTGGGGCTCAGAAGAGAAGGAACGCCATTTGACTTTTCAAACGCACAGACGCGGTGCACTGATCGACCGCTGCAGGACGCACATTCGGATGAGATACAAAAAGCGTCGGTGATACGGAAAAAAAGAAAAAGTCACGCCAAAAATTGAGCAGGGATGCCGATCCGTTATGTGCATCCCTGATCAGCGCTCGGCGGGACGCACGGACAGATGCGATACAAAACGCGACGGGGATACGGAAAAAAAAAAGTCACGCCAAAAATTGACCACGGATGCAGATCCGTTATCTGCATTCGTGATCAGTGCTCGGCGGGACGCACGGACAGATGAGGTGTAAAAATGGACAGGATAAAGGTAAAAAAAAAAAAAAAAAAGTTATACTCACAGTACCCAGAGGAGTAGCAGGAGGAACAGAAGGCAAGCGAGATAGACAGCTGTACAGGAGCCGCAGGTAGGACGTTGGCCAGATCAGCAGAAGACCCAGGAAGAAGGACCCAGAGATGGAGGCAGATGTGATCGGGCCAGTGAAGAAATCGGACGACCCGGTGAAGGCAGGTAAGAGGACGTCAAGGGGCGAGGGGAGAGGGGAGGGGGAGAGCAGAGGGGGGGGGCGGGAGAGCAGAGGGGGATACCGGAGAAGCAAGGAAGGAAGGAAGCAGAATAGAGATGACAGAGGAGGCAGGCAGATCGCAGGGGGAGCAGATCGGGATGTCGGGGGGCAGATCGGGGCGTGGGGGGGCAGATCGGGGGGGCACGGGCAGGGGCCATAACGAGAGCACGCAGGAGCCATAACGGGAGCGCGCAGGGGCCATAACGGGAGCGCGCACGGGCTGGAAGAGAGTGCAATACTCACGTGGAGCAGGCAAGAAGACGGTGACATTAGCGGCGGCAGCGGTGGCGTGGTACCACAAGTACCAGTCAGTCCACGCTGCAGACATGTTGGGGGAGGGCTTCCCAGACCAGCACAGGCCTGGGGAGGGCAGCCACCTGCAGATCAGACCGCCCCACTGCATACTGATTGGAGCGATTGCGCGCCATAGCACGATCGCTCCAATCAGTGCTGCAGGGGCTGGGGGCGGCATGTTTGAGATCCACCTATGATCTGCTGTAGCTGCTACAATAGATCATAGCAGGATCTCATAGTATCGCACTAATTCGGGCATTATTTTTGCCGAAATCAGTGCGAATGTTGTGGTTGGTGGTTCAGATTTGAACAGCCAATCACAACGATCGACGATGGGGGGTTGCGATGCCACCCCCCTGGGGTCAAGCAAAGGTCCCCTGCTGTAAGAAACAGCAGGGGACATCATTTGAAAGCCGTTGCTATGGCCACGGCAATCAAATGAAGTTTAGGCCAAAATTACGGCCCTGGTCGTTAAGTCACGTTAAAATAGGACGTAATTTTACTGCCCGCGGTCGTGAAGGGGTTAAAGAAACCTGTCTTGAAAAATAGCTATATAAACTGCAGTTATGAGGTTAATCTGCAGGTTACTAGTGTTCGGAACCTGCCCAGCACATATACTGACAGCCCCGCTGCCAGGAGGAAATTAATTTTATTCCTCATGGCAGCATCAGGCTTTCAGTCTATCTGTGCAGCTTCAGTCACCACTCAGTGCGTAGTGGGTGGTGTCAGTAACCACGCCCCTGCACTGTCTTATAGCCAGTTCAGCATTAGAGCTTAGCATTAGAGCTGGCTGTCAGTCAGTGCTTGGGGCCCGCACCATCCTCAGTTTATCTGAAAAGGAACAGTATTTTCAGGTTGTTTTGTGGCGCCCCGCAGAGCCCTTAAGACGTCCAGTGCTGCCCCAGGATGCCCCAAATCATCAGAGCATTTGATTATAGTCTCTTCTTCTATCTCTTTTCAAAAGTGCAACTAAAAACTACTATATTTAATTTACATTTAAACAGAAACTACAATATTATTTGTTTTGCAAGTGGTAAATTATCAGCTTTGGTCATTTTTGCTTCAATAGAATATACAAGCCACAATTACATGCTGTATTTTTCAGAATTTCACTCACTTATCTTTATTAATATTCCCAAAAGTTGCTACTTAGTGTTTTACTTTTAAACTGCATTATGTATATATTGAAATGAATGTACCAAAGTCACATTGCCCCCACATGCTGTAGTCATGTACATTGTGCAGCTTTACATTTGGAAACAAGAACATTTTATTTTCTTTAGATTTCCAAGCCATAATTATTAAATTATTGAGCAGTCTCTGAGTTACTTTAAATTGCTAAGTATACTGTCGGTTTGATTTCTTTAGCTCTGTGCTGGGAATAGTGCTTCAAGCCAGCCTACATGCTGATCATGGGCCTGGAGGAATAACATTTCAGTATTGTTGAGGCAGATTGTCTTCCTTCAACACATTTTACTAAATTATTTTTCAAATATTAACATTCTACAGCAGAAGTCTCTAACCTGTGATCCGGGAGCCACATGTGGCTCACGGGCCCATGATCTGTGGCTCGCGGCTGTCTGCCAGCTTGGTGTATTAGCACCTGGTCTAGCAACCAGCTATGAAGAGAAGGTCTCCAGTTTGTGACTTTTCTGAGTAGCCTCACACAGAAGAGCAGCTCTCAATAAGTAGAATAGAAGTGAGTATGGGGGAGAGAAATAAATATTGTAAACTGCAGATTATAATAGTCAAAAGGGTGCTTGAGGCTGGGTGCAATAGTCTGGTAAGTGTGCCTGACATGGAATACCAAGGTGGAGTAAAGTGAGAACCCGAGGATGAAAGTATACTGTCTATATGAGAGGGGCACAAGATCTCAGCCCTGCATTCTGTGAGGAAGCTTTCCCCATTATCACACCAGTTATAGTGGGTTCCGAGGGTCACTACTATTGGAGGTGGGGATGCAGGATGTGACTCACAACCATCTCTTAAAGTTGAATGTGGCTCTTAAGGTATAAAGGGTTGGGGACTGCTGTTCTACAGCTATTACAAAGGAGGATAGATTAGTTAGATTAAGATTTTCATAAAAAAAAGAACTTAAACACTGTAACTGTGATAAATACTTATTAATTATTTCATTATCTTTCAAATAGCAAATAATTATAACATATAATAATTATAAAATTCATAATCAATTACAATTATACAGTGCCTACAAGTAGTATTCAACCCCCTGCAGACTTAGCAGGTTTACACATTCGGAATTAACTTGGCATTGTGACATTTGGACTGTAGATCAGCCTGGAAGTGTGAAATGCACTGCAGCAAACAAGAATGTTATTTCTTTTTTTTTTTTTTTTTAAATTGTGAAAAGTTTACTCAGAGTGTCATTTATTATTCAACCCCTCAATCCACCAGAATTCTGTTTGGTTCCCCTAAAGTATTAAGAAGTATTTCAGGCACAAAGAACAATGAGCTTCACATGTTTGGATTAATTATCTCTTTTTCCAGCCTTTTCTGACTAATTAAGACCCTCCCCAAACTTGTGAACAGCACTCATACTTGGTCAACATGGGAAAGACAAATGAGCACTCCAAGGCCATCAGAGACAAGATCGTGGAGAGTCACAAGGCTGGCAAGGGGTACAAAACCCTTTCCAAGGAGTTGGGCCTACCTGTCTCCACTGTTGGGAGCATCATCCGGAAGTGGAAGGCTTATGGAACTACTGTTAGCCTTCCACGGCCTGGACAGCCTTTGAAAGTTTCCACCCGTGCCGAAGCCAGGCTTGTCCGAAGAGTCAAGGCTAACCCAAGGACAACAAGGAAGGAGCTCCAGGAAGATCTCATGGCAGTGGGGACATTGGTTTCAGTCAATACCATAAGTAACGTACTCCACCGCAATGGTCTCCGTTCCAGACGAGCCCGTAAGGTACCTTTACTTTCAAAGCGTCATGTCAAGGCTCGTCTACAGTTTGCTCATGATCACTTGGAGGACTCTGAGACAGACTGGTTCAAGGTTCTCTGGTCTGATGAGACCAAGATCGAGATCTTTGGTGCCAACCACACACGTGACGTTTGGAGACTGGATGGCACTGCATACGACCCCAAGAATACCATCCCTACAGTCAAGCATGGTGGTGGCAGCATCATGCTGTGGGGCTGTTTCTCAGCCAAGGGGCCTGGCCATCTGGTCCGCATCCTTGGGAAGATGGATAGCACGGCCTACCTGGATATTTTGGCCAAGAACCTCCGCTCCTCCATCAAGGATCTTAAGATGGGTCGTCATTTCATCTTCCAACAAGACAACGACCCAAAGCACACAGCCAAGAAAACCAAGGCCTGGTTCAAGAGGGAAAAAATCAAGGTGTTGCAGTGGCCTAGTCAGTCTCCTGACCTTAACCCAATTGAAAACTTGTGGAAGGAGCTCAAGATTAAAGTCCACATGAGACACCCAAAGAACCTAGATAACTTGGAGAAGATCTGCATGGAGGAGTGGGCCAAGATAACTTGTGCCGGCCTGATCAGGTCTTATAAAAGACGATTATTAGCTGTAATTGCAAACAAGGGTTATTCCACAAAATATTAAACCTAGGGGTTGAATAATAATTGACCCACACTTTTATGTTGAAAATGTATTAAAATTTAACTGAGCAACATAACTTGTTGGTTTGTAAGATTTATGCATCTGTTAATAAATCCTGCTCTTGTTTGAAGTTTGCAGGCTCTAACTTATTTGCATCTTATCAAAGCTGCTAAATCTGCAGGGGGTTGAATACTAGTTGTAGGCACTGTATTTATTTCACTGCCTGTGATTTCAAAATATCATTTAACTGCATGAGTAATTACGTATATACAGTATATGTTTCTAATATTTAAAGCTGAGTGTAGGTGTGTATGTATGTATGTATGTGTGTATGTCCGCTAAAGGAATCCGCACCGTCGAATTTACAATCACAGAGAGTAATAATGGAGAAGGGGTTTTATGCCGCGCTATTCACCAGGCACAAGGACGAGAAGATATTCAATGTTCCTTTATTGTAGCTTGAGTCTACGCGTTTCAGGAGCTCTGCTCCCTTCATCAGGACATGAGGCACAAAATTAACATATCTGCAGATATGTTAATTTTGTGCCTCATGTTCTGATGAAGGGAGCAGAGCTCCTGAAACGCGTAGACTCAAGCTACAATAAAGGAACATTGAATATCTTCTCGTCCTTGTGCCTGGTGAATAGCGCGGCATAAAACCCCTTCTCCATTATTACTCTCTGTTATCTACCACAGGGGCTGCAGCAGAATTCACCTTAATACCACATGCTTATACAGGAGTTGTGACTGGCACAACTCTTTAAGGTGAGTGTAAATCTTTCACTTCTCTTGGTATATACCGGGTAAGACCCTATTGCGCTTTCTATTTCCACAGTTTTTTGAATTTACAATCACAAAATTTTGCACAGACACCCCATGGGACTCAGAGAATGCCATAGACTATATTTTGATGGGAAAATGTAATCCTACGCTTTACAGTTACTCTCCAAAAAACCTGCCTGCATTAAAGTCAATGGAGCTGCGAGCTAGAGGTTATTAATAGAAGCTGTGATTGGTTGCTATAGGAACAAAATAAATTGTTAGTACAAGAAGCTTATGTGTGAGGTAATAAGATGTCGGTGGGGAGACGGATAGAGAGAAACAGAAAGAGAGACAGGCAGAGACAGAGTAAGAGGCACACAGAGAAAGAGAGAGAGAGACAGACAAAGACAGACAGACAGGGAAAGAGACAGGGAAAGAGACAGACAGACAGGGAAAGAGAGAGAGAAACAGACAGTCAAAGATGCAGACAGACACAGACAAACAGGGAAAGAAACAGGCAGACAGCTAAAGAGACAGGGAAAGAGACAGATAGGGAAAGAGACAAAAACAGGGAAATAGACAAAAACATGAAAAGAGACAGAGACAAGAAAAGAGAAAGGAAAAGAGACAGATGGGGAAAAAGAGAGACAGGGAAAGAGACAGACCTGGAATGAAATAGACCTAGAATGAGACAGACTGGGAAAGAGAAAGACCTGGAACGAGACAGACCTGGAACATGACAGACCTGGAACGAGACAGAAGGGGAAAGAGACAGACGGGGAAAGAGACACATGGGGAAAGAGACAGACGGGGAAAGAGACAGACCTGGAACGAGACAGGCAGGGAAAGAGACTGACAGACACAGAAATAGAGAGACAAACAGACACAGAGATAGAGAGAGACAGACAGATACAGAGATAGAGAGACAGACAGAAACAGAGATAGAGAGACAGACATACACAGAGATAGAGAGACAGACAGAGAGACTGATACAGAGACAGACAAAGAGATAGACACAGACAGAGAGAAAGATACAGACAGACATACATACATGGCTAAAGACAGAGACACACATGGAAGGAGAGAGAGACACACATGGATAGAGACAGACAGAGACAGAGATAGACAGAGACAGACAGACAGACAAAGTCACAGAGACAGACACACAGAGACACACACAGAGACACACACAGAGACACACACAGAGATAGACACGCAGACAGACACACAGACAGACAGAGACAGACACAGAGACAGACACACAGAGACAAACAGACAGAACAAACAGACAGAGACAAACAGACAGAGACAGACAGAGACAGATAGAGACAGACAGAGACAAATAGACAGAGACTGGGAGAGAGACAGAGAGAAAGTTACAATCCCTATTTGCATAGACACCCCATGTGACTCAGGGAATGTCATAGACTGTTTTGATGAGAAAATTTAACCCGCATTTTATAGTTAGTCTTCACAAAACCTGCCTCCATTAAAGTCAATGGAGCTGCGAGATATAGGTTATTAATAGCAGCTGTGAGTGGTTGCTATAGGAACAAAATAAATTGTTAGTATAAGAAGCTTATGTGTGAGGTAATAAGATGTCGGTGGGGAGATGGATAGAGAGAGACAGAAAGAGTCAGACAGACGTAGACACAGACAGAGTAAGAGGTAGACAGAGAAAGACAGACAGTTAAAGAGACAGAAAGAGGCAGACAGACACAGAGAGACAGGGAAAGAGACAGGGAAAGAGACAGACAGGCAATGACAGACAGAGACAGACAGAATGGGAAAGAGACAGAGAGAGATAGACAGTCAAAGAGACAGAGTCAGACACACACAGACAGACAGGGAAAGAGACAGGCAGACATGGAAAGAGACAGACAGAGAGAGAGACAGGGAAAGAGACAAAAACAGGGAAAGAGAGAAAAACATGAAAAGAGACAGAGACAAGGAAAAAGACACGGAAAGAAACTGAGACAAAGAAAGAGAAAGGGACAGAGACAGACGGGGAAAGAGATAGATGGAGAAAGAGACAAACCTGGAAAGAGACAGACAGGGAAAGAGACAGATGAGACAGTTACTATCCCAGGCGGTGCCTGCGTACTACAGCTAATATATATATATATATATATATATGGATTTGTAGATCTATACATATATTTATCCATAAATACAGTATATATGTATACATTATGTAACTAAATGCATGACCTCTATGACCATTTATACCATAACATTTTGAAAAGGTTACTGTCAGTCTATGCACGGTGTGCGCTGTGAGAATTCTATGTTGTCAGTGCCAGGAACCGTGGTCACATGACCACAAGTAGGCAATATGCAGACTCCTGGTCAGAATCCGACTAGACTATTTCTGGCCTCACTCATTACACTTGCATTGAGTATGCCCAAAAACAGTCTAGTCGGATTCTGGCCGGGAGTCTGCATATCACATACTTGTGGGTGTGTGATCCCCATTCTCAAAATAACTCCCCCTTTAAAGGATTTATTCTGTCTAGGCAGTCTCCTTTACCAGAAGGAGCCAAAAAATGCTGGCCAATGATTAGCAAGTTTGTCTATCAAACCTATTACAGGAAAATTAAGTATTATGCAATTGCCATTAAAATCCACGTAATGCACAGAAATGCCAGATCTTCCAGAGCTAGAGAAGCCTCTTTAGATAATGAAGGTTATGAATAAGGGACTCTATATAATCAAAATTCTCTTAGAGAGATTTTGACAATCTGTTTTATAGACCAAAAATTGAGAAGGTTCCAAAACGGAGCAACTTGAACGGAGTACTGAAAGTGTACGCAATCTAGGCACCTGCTCATATCTTCCATTTATTTTTTTAAAGAGCCCTCATTCTCAGTATTGGTGCTGGTCTCTAGAGGCTGCCATGTAAAGATTATACTTTATGGCATTTCTAATTGTTATTCCATAGGAATAACTTATGGTTATGGAAATCATACAATAACAGATAATGAAGCCGAAATTGAGGGATTTGATTGATTGTTTGCTAAAAAGATACATAGAAAGATAAATAGATAGAAAGATAATAGATATTTTAGATAAATGAAAGATAGATCTGTAGATAAATGATAGATGATGTAGATAGATAATAGATTAATAGATACAGTAGATGATAGATAAACAGATACTAGATAGATAGATATATAGATAGATAATAGGTCATAGATACGGTGCTGGCCAAAAGTATTGGCACCCCTGCAATTCTGTCAGATAATACTCAGTTTCTTCTTATAAATGATTGCAATCACAAATTCTTTGGTATTATTATCTTCATTTAATTTGTCTTCAATGAAAAAAAAAAAAAATTGTCATAAAGCCAAATTGGATATAATTCCACACCAAACATAAAAAGGGGGTGGACAAAAGTATTGGCACTGTTTGAAAAATCATGTGATGCTTCTCTAATTTGTGTAATTAACAGCACCTGTAACTTACCTGTGCCACCTAACAGGTGTTGGCAATAACTAAATCACACTTGCAGCCAGTTGACATGGATTAAACTTGACTCAACCTCTGTCCTGTGTCCTTGTGAGTACCACATTGAGCATGGAGAAAAGAAAGAAGACCAAAGAACTGTCTGAGGACTTGAGAATCCAAATTGTGAGGAAGCATGAGCAATCTCAAAGCTACAAGTCCATCTCCAAAGACCTGAAAGTTTCTGTGTCTATGGTGCAAAGTGTCATCAAGAAGTTTAAAGCCCATGGCACTGTGGCTAACCTCCCTAGATGTGGAAGGAAAAGAAAAATTGACGAGAGATTTCAACGCAAGATTGTGCGGATGGTGGATAAAGAACCTCGAGTAACATCCAAACAAGTTCAAGCTGCCCTGCAGTCCGAGGGTACAACAGTGTCAACCCGTACTATCCGTCGGCGTCTGAATGAAAAGGGACTGTATGGTAGGATACCCAGGAAGACCCCACTTCTTACCTCGAGATATAAAAAACCAGGCTGGAGTTTGCCAAAACTTACCTGAGAAAGCCTAAAACGTTTTGGAAGAATGTTCTCTGGTCAGATGAGACAAAAGTAGAGCTTTTTGGGAAAAGCCATCAACATAGAGTTTACAGGGAAAAAAAGAGGCATTAAAAAAAAAAAACACGGTCCCTACAGTCAAACATGGCGGAGGTTCCCTGATGTTTTGGGGATGCTTTGCTGCCTCTGGCACTGGACTGCTTGACCGTGTGCATGGCATTATGAAGTCTGAAGACTACCAACAAATTTTGCAGCATAATGTAGGGCCCAGTGTGAGAAAGCTGGGTCTTCCTCAGAGGTCATGGGTCTTCCAGCAGGACAATTGACCCAAAACACACTTCAAAAAGCAGTAGAAAATGGTTTGATAGAAAGCACTGGAGACTACTAAAGTGGCCAGCAATGAGTCCAGACCTGAATCCCATAGAACACCTGTGGAGAGATCTCAAAATGGCAGTTTGGAGAAGGCACCCTTCAAATCTCAGGGACCTGGAACAGTTTGCCAAAGAAGAATGGTCTAAAATTCCAGCAGACCATTGTAAGAAACTCATTGATGGTTACTGGAAGCGGTTGTTCGCAGTTATTTTGGCAAAAGTTTGTGCAACCAAGTATTAGGCTAAGGGTGCCAATACTTTTGTCTGGCCCATTTTTGGAGTTTTGTGTGAAATGATCAATGATTTGATTTTTGTTTCATTCTCTTTTGTGTTTTTTCAGTGCAAGCAAAATAAATGAAGATAATATTACCAAAGAATTTGTGATTGCAATCATTTTCAAGAAGAAACTGAGTATTAACTGACAGAATTGCAGGGGTGCCAATACTTTTGGCCAGCACAGTAGATACTGTAGATAGATACTATATAGATAGATGAGAAAAATACTGTAGATAGACAGATGAGAGATATATACAGTTAGGTCCAGAAATATTTGGACAGTGACACAAGTTTTGTTATTTTAGCTGTTTACAAAAACATGTTCAGAAATACAATTTTATATATAATATGGGCTGAAAGTGCACACTCCCAGCTGCAATATGAGAGTTTTCACATCCAAATCGGAGAAAGGGTTTAGGAATCATAGCTCTGTAATGCATAGCCTCCTCTTTTTCAAGGGACCAAAAGTAATTGGACAAGGGACT
Source organism: Anomaloglossus baeobatrachus (assembly GCF_048569485.1). Classification (NCBI taxonomy): domain Eukaryota; kingdom Metazoa; phylum Chordata; class Amphibia; order Anura; family Aromobatidae; genus Anomaloglossus; species Anomaloglossus baeobatrachus. Next base: position 550,426,033 of record NC_134354.1, on the reverse strand, counting down.
CTAAGGGCTGCAATTAACTCTGAAGGCGTCTCCCTCGTTAACCTGTAATCAATGAAGTAGTTAAAAGGTCTGGGGTTGATTACAGGTGGGTGGTTTTGCATTTGGAAGCTGTTGCTGTGACCAGACAACATGCGGTCTAAGGAACTCTCAATTGAGGTGAAGCAGAACATCCTGAGGCTGAAAAAAAAAGAAAAAATCCATCAGAGAGATAGCAGACATGCTTGGAGTAGCAAAATCAACAGTCGGGTACATTCTGAGAAAAAAGGAATTGACTGGTGAGCTTGGGAACTCAAAAAGGCCTGGGCGTCCACGGATGACAACAGTGGTGGATGATCGCCGCATACTTTCTTTGGTGAAGAAGAACTCGTTCACAACATCAACTGAAGTCCAGAACACTCTCAGTGAAGTAGGTGTATCTGTCTCTAAGTCAACAGTAAGGAGAAGACTCCATGAAAGTAAATACAAAAAGTTCACATCTAGATACAAACCATTCATCAATTCCAAAAATAGACAGGCCAGAGTTAAATTTGCTGAAAAACACCTCATGAAGCCAGCTCAGTTCTGGAAAAGTATTCTATGGACAGATGAGACCAAGATCAACCTGTACCAGAATGATGGGAAGAAAAAGGTTTGGAGAAGAAAGGGAATGGCACATGATCCAAGGCACACCACATCCTCTGTAAAACATGGTGGAGGCAACGTGATGGCATGGGCATGCATGGCTTTCAATGGCACTGGGTCACTTGTGTTTATTGATGACATAACAGCAGACAAGAGTAGCCGGATGAATTCTGAAGTGTACCGGGATATACTTTCAGCCCAGATTCAGCCAAATGCCGCAAAGTTGATCGGACGGCGCTTCATAGTACAGATGGACAATGACCCCAAGCATACAGGCAAAGCTACCCAGGAGTTCATGAGTGCAAAAAAGTGGAACATTCTGCAATGGCCAAGTCAATCACCAGATCTTAACCCAATAGAGCATGCATTTCACTTGCTCAAATCCAGACTTAAGACGGAAAGATCCACAAACAAGCAAGACCTGAAGGCTGCGGCTGTAAAGGCCTGGCAAAGCATTAAGAAGGAGGAAACCCAGCGTTTGGTGATGTCCATGGGTTCCAGACTTAAGGCAGTGATTGCCTCCAAAGGATTCGCAACAAAATATTGAAAATAAAAATTTTTTTTGGGTTTGGTTTATTTGTCCAATTACTTTTGACCTCCTAAAATGTGGAGTGTTTGTAAAGAAATGTGTACAATTCCTACAATTTCTATCAGATATTTTTGTTCAAACCTTCAAATTAAACGTTACAATCTGCACTTGAATTCTGTTGTAGAGGTTTCATTTCAAATCCAATGTGGTGGCATGCAGAGCCCAACTCGCGAAAATTGTGTCACTGTCCAAATATTTCTGGACCTAACTGTAGATACTGTCGATAGATAAATGATAGATAATATAGATAGATGATAGATAAATAGATACTAAATAGATAGAGATAGATAAACAATGACAGATAGATAAATAAATAGATAGATACTAGATAGATAGAGATAAATAGATAATAGATCGAGGTAGATAATGTAATTAGATAGATGATGGAGAGATAGATAGATAATGTAACTACATAGATAGATAGATAGATGATAGATAGATAGATATAGAAGGATAGATAAATAGATAGAGGGATAGATAGATAGATAGATAGATAGATAGATAGATAGATAATGATATATTTAGATTAAATAATATACAGTATATTAGATTACAGATATATGTTTGATTGAGTAAGAAGAATTTCTTCTACAATATTTATTATCTCTCTCGTCACAGCTTGAGATAACATCCTGCCATCTCTCATTGCTGTGGAAACCATGGGTTTCTTACTGCAATTCTTGTTTAGCTAATTATGCTTAGCTAATAGCAAATGTCAAGCAGTAAATATACATATGTTCTTCAGAATTAATTTTTGGCTCAATGTAAAGCTATCTATTTGTGTCCTGTATTTGGTGTTTCTGCCATATTGGAATGTACGGTTTAGTGTTGACAGTGGTGTTAATGGATTACTTACCATGTGGTCTGGTCATGTATGGCACTATGGAAATTATACTTTTAATGTAAAAGTTTTAAGTTTTCGAACAAAGTTAGATGGGTCCACGTAGAGCTCCTGTGGTTCCACATCCATCTGAAAACTGAAGATTTTTGGCAAATATTCATATTAACCCCTTCACGACCGGCCGATTTTTCGCTTTCCGTTTTTTTTTTCGCCATTCTTTTTCTGAGAGACGTAACTTTTTTATTTTTCAGTCAATATGGTCATGTGAGGGCTCATTTTTTGCGGAACGAGCTGTACTTTTAAATGAAACCATCAGTTTTCCCATATAGTGTACTAGAAAATGGCAAAAAAATTCCAAATGCTGAAAAATTGCAAAAAAAGTGCGATAGCACTATGGTTTTTGAGATATTTTATTCACTGTGTTCACTATATGGTAAAACTGATGTGTGGGTGTGATGCCTCAGGTCAGTGCGAGTTCGTAGACACCAAACATGTATAGGTTTACTTTTATATAAGGGGTTAAAAAAAAATCGGAAGTTTGTCCGAAAAAAGTGGCGCACGTTTTACGCCATATTCCGTGACCCGTAGCGTTCTCATTTTTCGGGATCTTAGGCTCAATGACGGCTTATTTTTTGCGTCTCGAGCTGACGTTTTTAACGGTACCATTTTTGCGCAGATGCTACGTTTTGATCGCCTCTTATTGCATTTTGCGCAAAAGTTGTGGCGACAAAAAAACGTCGTTTTGGCGTTTGGAATTTTTTTGCCGCTACGCCGTTTACTGATCAGATTAATTGATTTTATATTTTGATAGATTGGGCGTTTCTGAACGCGGCGATACCAAATGTGTGTATATTTTTTATTTTTTTAACCCTTTAATTTTCAATGGGGCGAATGGGGGGTGATTTGAACTTTTAGGTTTTTTTGTTTTTTTTTAATTTTTTAAAACTTATTTTTTAACTTTTTTTTTTATTTTACTAGTCCCCCTAGGGGGCTATTGCGATCAGCATTCCGATCGCTCTGCAGTATCTGCTGATCACAGCTGCAAGGCTGTAAACAGCAGATACGCTCTCTTTCTCTTTTGCTGTGCCCCGGGCACAGCGAAAGTGAAACTAAGTCAGGTGTAGTACAGGAGTCATCACATGACCCTGTGCTACCATGACAACTATCGGGAGTCACGTGATCGCGTCACGTGACTTCCGGTTTCGGCGGTAAGTAAAAACTTTACCGCGATCGCGCTTATAATGGCGCTGTCATGTATTGACAGCGCCATATAAGGGGTTAATCGGCACGAGCAGATAACGATTCTGCTCGTGCCTAGCAGGCACACATCTCAGCTGTGAAAATCAGCTGAGATGTGTGCCGATCGCGGCATGCTGCCGCCGGAGGACCGCGGGCAGTAAGATTATGTCATTTAGGACGTAATTTTACGGCCCGCGGTCGTTAAGGGGTTAAAGAAAATATACTTACTGTAATTGTGACATTCATTTTTGGGAAAAATTACAGTAGTTTCTATAGGTTCCTGTGAGCATCGTCACTTTACAGTTCACAGCATATTTTATTAATATGTGTATGTACTTGATGTGTAGATATATATTATTTTTAATCTTTTTTACTCACTATTATATATTTTTTTTCCCAGAAAACATTTGTGAAAATTTTCCAGATAAAATGTTTGGCAACTCTAATAGCAACAATATCATACACCTTTGTCTGCATTTTTATAAATTCTCTTTGCTATAGACTTTAAAGTGCACATTTGTAAAAAAACAAAACAAAAATACAAAAAATGCATCTTGGGACAGAATTTAGTGTTTGTCCACAGTAGTCTACAATTTTTGGGTGAACCATTGTTAGAGTACGCCCTTATAGCATTGTACTATTTGACACAAGTGGTTTTCCAGCTGATTATATCATCTCATAAATCATGTCAGGGTTCATATGATTTATGACTATAGAGTTATCATCACAGAAAGAAACCCCTTATTGTTACATGCGAATGTACGTTTTCTCATGAGCAGATTGAAAATAAGTAACATTCAATGTTATGATATAAATATTTTAAAGGGAATCTGTTAGCATTATATAGATTAAGAAGAGAAATAGTGAATGCCTACAAATAGGTTAAAAATATAACCTTTATTAAAAATGCTAAAAAAAAACCTCCACTTTCCTACAGAGAGCACTGTGCATCAGCCAACAGAACACCAAAGGGGCAGGTATGTGACAGTTTCGCCCTACTCAAACAGCGGTGTTACATCTACACCCCTAGCTTGACCAGTCAGATCAATAGGATCAAATCAAACAATATTTATTAGTCCACTTTCTTTGGGTGTCAGTCACAAATATTTAAAGCAGAACAGTATATACTATATCCTGTTATTAATGGAAAATAAGTGACATACACCCAATTAAAGGAGTTGTCCGACATAAACTCCAAACATTTTTTTAAGCTAATCTGTGCTGTATTGTCATATAAAAGACCCCTACATTATTTTTTCGTTTTTTAACTTTTGTTCCTCTTGAATTATCCCTTTATTCTCTACAGACACTTTATTTACCTGCAGCTCTACTTAACATGACATCTTCCTTTGCCAAACCTCACAGTCAGAGCTGGCACCGCCCGGCCTCACTGTCCAGCCCCGCCCTCTGCCCGGCCTCAGTGTCCAGCCCCGCCCTCTGCCCGGCCTCACTGTCCAGTCCCGCCCTCTGCCCGGCCTCACTGTCCAGCCCCGCCCTCTGCACACTCATTGACTGTCAGTATTCTGCCCCAGCACTGACCTCTCATCACTCCAGCAAAGATGGGCACATTATTATATTATATGTGCGGTGGATGTGAGGTGATTGTTCTGCCACAGATGAGATATCACTGTTCTGTATTTCCAATCATTGGTAGTACAGAGCAGTGATCCTGTTTCTCTCATCTGTCATAGCACAATCACCTCACATCCACCGCACATATAATGTAGTAATGTGCCCATCCCTGTCTCCATACTATAGTAATGTGCCCATTCCTGTACCCATACTATAGCAATGTGCCCTTTCCTTGTGCCTATCCTGTAGTAATGTCCCCTTTGGCTCCCCTTCTTGTAGCAGTGCTCTGTCTTGTAGAATTGCCCCCTAGTCTGCCATTCTTCACACACACAAAAAAGCAACACAAATCTTTCTCACCTGTCCTCGTTCCCTCGGTGCCCAGTGTCCGGTGTCTTGCAGACGCAGCCCCCTCCTTGCTGTTCGCTGCTGGTGCAGGGGCCGTGCAGTCAGCGCTTTATATCAGAGGACAGACTCCCAGGTGCTGTGCAGGGACCTGCTCTCTATGCAGCTTTTCCAGTGATCTGCAGCTGGCTTCTGATGGCCGGCGGCTGATCAGAGCTGTATACAGAGCTCAGCTCTGCAGAGTACCTGGGAATCTGTCATCTGATATAGAGCGCTGACTGCACAGTCCCCTGCAGAGGCCACGATAAGCAAGGGGCATGCACGCCACAAGCAGCATCAGGGGCCGCAGCTGACAATGCTTTATATCAGAAGACAGATTCCCGGGCGCTCTGCAGAGCCAAGCTCTGTATACAGCTACTTTAATGATCCGCTGCTGGCCTCTGATTGGCCGGCGGCTGATCAAAGCTGTATATAGCGCTCCCATCTGCGCAGTGCCCGGGAATCAGTCATCTGATATGCACAGCCCCAGCACAGGCAGCGTTCAGCAAGGGGGTCATTAGTCGGCACGCCGCCAGCAGCAAGGGTGCTGCATGCTGTGTTCAGGCAGCGAGACCCCTGCACTATGGAATGTGCGGGAGGGTGCAGGAAAGGGGAACGGGGACTCCAGCGCATTGTACCTGCCCAGCAAGGCGGCTACATGACGTCAGCTGTGATGCCCGTCGACAAGTCGAGCATAAGCTCCTGCTCTGTCATCGTGACATCACAGGAAGCAGCAAAATCATGGCAGGAGTGGTCACATGACCGCTCTGAGCCGGGGGAGAGGGGCTGACAGCAGGGCAGGTAGGTTGTTACTATTGACTTACCTGCACCAATGCAGCCCAATAGTGTAATGACAAGAAAAAGCAAAATAAGCCGGATAACCCCTTTAACCATAACATAGAAGCATATAGTGCTGTCCGGCCATACTTAGTAGGTATAGTGAGTGCCTAGAAATCACAGACCTCAGAACTAAGTATGCCCATAGCCGTATATTAAACACCAATGACCAACAAACAACCAATAGTTAGTACCCCACAGTTCAACCTTTAAAGTGCATTAGTGACCAAAAGAAAAAAATGTGACATAAAAAACACACAGCAAAAACAAAATTCATGCTTAGAAAGTAACAGATCAATCTCACCTATTTCGGATGACCCGCGTACCATGCGCCCCTTTCCATTATACAGAACACCGGGTCTTCTCGTCATACCACCAGGAACTGCAATGCTGAGACTCCTTCACTTTGCTATCTTATCTCCTGATGCGTTTCCTTTATTCAATTCATCAGAGGACTTAAAATGTTTCCTGTCTGTGCCACTCGGGATCGCATTGATCGCTGTCAATTTAAATGGCCCAGTCAAACCCCCGCTGTTTGAGTAGGTGGAAACTGTCACATACAGTACTTGCCCCTTTGGTTTTCTGTTGGCTCATGCACAGAGGTCTCTGTAGGAGAGTGTTTTGCAATTTTTTTGCATTTTTAATAAAGGTTATATTTTAAACCTACTATTAGGTATTTCTCATTTATCCTTTATATTGTCTAACCCAGCTATAGCACCATCATGTAGCTTAAGGCCTTGTCCACACGTATGTAAATGCTACGCTTTTTTCTGCTGCTCTTTATCCACGTGTTTTGGGCAGGTATCTGCACCATTATACTCAATAACAATCTTACCTGATTATTATGATTTTGCTGAACTGTTTTATGAATTTTAGATATAAATAATTAATGCATTCTAAGTGCAGATTTAATGTGTTTTTTTTTTAGCACAAAAAAAATCTTTGATTTTATGTTTTTTACATTAGTTTTTTTTTTTTCAAGCGCTACATGTAAAAGAATAGAAAGAAAGAAAAAGGCACTGCATCTTTAGAGGCACAGTGGGTAAGAGTGTTCATGAAACTCATGCACTCTGCTTGGACAGTAAAATGCAGACTTTTTCACACATATAATAAACGAAATGGACAAAATAAAGAATTTACGCTACATGGGAACATGGCTTATAGAGAAGCTGTCAGCAGGATTTAACACTATAAAATAAATACATGGCCAAAATGGCGCTGTGAGGCTCATTAAATGGATAACTATAGTGAAGGAAACTGATCTATGGTTGTTGAATAACCTTTCTGTAAAGTTTTCATGATGATGTCATCTGTGCATTGGGGCGAAACTTGGTGGTAAGGTCTCTGCTTCTTCTCAGCCCCTCTGCCTGCCTCCTCTGTTTCTTCTACCGGTCACTGATTACAGTATTCAGTGACCTGCCTCCTTTTTTCAATTCCGCACCACTGCCGCCATGATTGCGGTGCGCAATGTGATACTGCAGCTGGTCTCAGGACTTCAGACCAAGACCAAGATTTCAACTCAATGACCTCTTCATTAACCCCTTCACGCCTGGGGGATTTTCTGATTTAAGTTTTTGGTTTTTTTGCTCCTCTTCTTCCGAGAGATATAACTTTTTTATTTTTCCATCCAGCTTTCCATATAAGGGCTTTTTTTTAAGTGTACTGTAAAATTGCAAAAAAATTCCAAGTGTGGAAAAATTGCAAAAGAAAGTGTGATTGCACAATTGCTTTTGGGGTATTTTATTCACCGTATTCACTATATGGGAAAACTGATGTGCCAATGTAAGTCGGTACGAGTTTGTAGATACCACACATGCATATGTTTACTTTTATCTAAGGGTTTAAAAAAAAAAACAGAAATTTGTTCAAAAAAAGTGGTGTTTCATCATGACTCCTAGCATTCTCATTTTTTGGGATATGGGGCTCAGTAACAGCGTATTTTTGCGTCTCTAACTGACGTTTTTAATGGTACAATTTTTGTGCAGATCCTACGTTTGATGGCCTGTTATTGCATTTTGCGCAAAATTTGCGACTACCAAAAAACGGAATCTTTGTGTTTGGAATTTTTTTGCCGCTACACAGTTTACTGGTCACATTAATTGATTTTATATTTTGATAGATCAGGCATTTCTGAACCCGGCAATACCTTATTTGAGTATTTTTTTAAAAAAAAAAATTGACCCTTTAATTTTCAATGGGGCAAATGGGGGGGGGGATTTTAACTTTTAGTTTTTTGTTTTTTTAATTTTTTAAAACTTTTTTTTTTTTTTTACTAATCCCCCTAGGGAACTATAAAGATCAGCAGTCTGATCGCTGATTCATTTCTGTTGATCAGAGCTGCACAACATCAGATCAGCAGAAATGCTTCGTTCCTGTTACAGATGCTGCTCTGCTGGCTATAACAGGAACTACGTCATGATAGCGACAGGAGTCATCACATGACCCGTCGCTACCATGGCAACCATCGGCTCCCCGTAATTGCATCACGGAGTCTCTGATGGCAGACGATTTTGACAGCATGATCTAAGGGGTTAGCAGGCCTGATAGCCGCACATTTCTGCTGTTCAAATCAGCTGACATGTGCAGGAATCACCGCCAGCTCACCGCTGCAGCTGGTGGGGATCACCCCTTTATGATTTAGGGCATATCGGTGCATCCTTTGTCATGCCATTTTGTTGAAGACATTCTGTAGAATCACACTTCTCATGGTCTGCATTAAAATGGTGCCATGGCAGCACATGCACATATCAAGATTTCGGCTTAATAAAGAGGTCATTGAGACAAAATCTCGGTGTGCGCATGCGCCGCAGAATCCCAGTGCGTACGCGCTGCCCACCATAATCACGGTGGTGGTGCGTAATTTTAAAAAGGAGTCAGGTCAGTAAAATAATTATGACCTTTAGAAGGAACAGAGGCGGTAGACCAAGAGGTGGAGAAGAAGACCCTTCCCCCCATATCCCACCCCCATGCACAGATGACATCCTCATGAAACTTTAGAGAAAGATTATTCAGCAACCACAGATCGGATTCCTTCACTGCAGATCAATGATCCATGTTGATCCATTTAATGAGCATCACAGCACCATTATATTCATAGCTTTACTTTATAGTGCTAAATCCTGATGAAAGGTTCTCTTTAATGCATATGCGTCCATGGCTGAATTTTGAGTGTGTAGGATCATGAGCCTCTTTCCTGTCTCTTTCTAGTCTCAATATAGCTGTGATATGATTTGATGCAGACTTCTTTATCACACCGAGCTTGACAATCACTTCTTTTTGCAATGATTTTGCCTTTACAGTACAGGGTATATCTTTTATTATTCATATACGATGATACACTCTTCCTGCCAGCAATCGTTCTAATTCTCTCTCTTCCTATCCCGACACAGCATGAATGAGCTAGCGCAGAAAACGTGAATGGTGGCAGCAGCATATATTGAGTGATATGATAAAATGTAAAATAATAATGTGCACACAGCTGTTACTATTGAGCCTAATGAAGGATTAATCATGCACTATATCTTTGAAAGCATCTGATAAGAAAAAAACTGTTTTATCTCGAACTAAAGAACTCAAATACTGACAATAGGTGCAAGCATGAGTGTGCTTTGCTGCTTATCTCTGGATATTTGTTATGCTTCATTTCAAATACAGAACAAGCTGTTCACTGGCAAAGCATGCTGAGAGTTATAATTCAACTACAGTCAAACGCTGCATGTTCCCTGTCCGTGTCTGAAGATGTTCAGTTTATTGTTGATACATTTATTGCGCTGCTATACTTTGTGAATCCACTCTTCATTCAGCTTTTTAAATGCACTCTCGTAAACTCGGACCAATAATAGTGCAACCGAATAATCACTCACCGACGTGCAAATACAAGAGATTATTCCAGTGGTTGCTGTCATTTCAACAAACTTTGCAAAAATTAACAGTACAAGAGAAAGTAATAAATCTAATAGTAGAAAAATGCCTTGCTCTCGTCTTATAAATATTTTCTTCCAAAAACTGATAATACATTCGGACAAAGTTGGTTTTAAGACTCCGGATCGACCTTCTGCTCACTGAGAGTTCAGGTTACATGATTCACATACAAGACTATAGAGAAAACAGGAGTGAGGGAATTGCTGGAAGAAAGCATAAGCAGAGAGATACACACATGCTCCTGCTTTCTAGTAAGCGTGGTATGCCCACCTTGTGCTAGATGAACATTTATATAGCTTAATGTCTTCCATGCTGATGCTGCTTCTGAACATGTGCTATATAGAGATAGACCAGGAATTCCTCAATTTCTTTGTGCTGTGTATGGGAGACAACAAAGCTAGAGATGAGTGGACTGCTCCGCAGAGGATTGATGTCACATCAAATTTATTGAGATTCTTGGTTTCAATTGTCTGGCACAATTTCCCACAATACTGAAGCAATCATTTTGTGTGGCCGTGCGGGTTTCCCCATAATACCCAACACCAATGACATCTAGTGGATTACCATACCTTGCACAGTGGTGGTCAGTAACTTACCCACCACAGATCAGTGGTTGCCAGCAGAGCCCAGCTTGTACAGACATAGTCGTTTTCCACCTTTAGAGTCACTGGTAAAGTCTTTCTCTTCTGTAGAGTGTAAACCCTTATGACCACTGGGCCAATCTCTCTCTTCTATAGAGTGTAAGCTCTTATGGTCAGCTGGGTCCTCATTTTCTTCTGTAGAGTGTAAGCTCTTATGGTCAGTGGGGTCCTCTCTCTTTCCTATAGAGGGTAAGCTCTTATCGTCAGTGTGGTACCCTTTCTCTTTCCTATATAGTGTAAACTCATGGTCAGTGGGTTCCTCTCTCCTATAGAGTGTAAACTCTTACTGTCAGCTGGGTGTTCTCTCTCTCTCTTATAGAGTGTAAACTCCTATGGTAAGCTGGGTGTTCTCTCTCCTGCAGAGTTTAAGCTCTTATGGTCAGTGGGGTCCTCTCTCTCCTATAGAGTGTAAGCTATTATGATCAGTAAGGTCTTCTCTCTCCTATAGAGTTTAAGCTCTTATAATCAGTAGTTAATCCTCTCTTTATCTCTCTCTTGCCTGCAGAGTGTAAGCTCTTATGGTCAGTGGGGTCTTTTCTCTCTCCTATAGAGTGTAAGCTCTTATGATTATCGGAGTCCTCTCTCTCTGCATCATAGTATAAGCTCTTATGGTCAATAGTGTCCCCTCTCTCTCCCCTATGGAGTGTAAACTCTTATGGTTAGTGGGGTTCTCTCTCTCTCTCTCTTGCCTGCAGTGTGTAAGCTCTTATGGCCTGCGGGGTAATTTATCACTCTCTCTCTCTCTCTCTCCTCTCCCCCAAGTGTATTTTCCAAACAATTAGACTCCTTTCAGATTGCGTTTTTCCCTACATCCACAGGTCCCGTCGGAGCATCCGTCCGAACCGCCCCTCCCCCACTCTGCAAAGCGTGTTCAGGACGCATGCGCCCGGCAGGGCCATTCACTGTAATGGAGCACACTGCGTTAGCGTGTGCTCTGTTTTGTGCCATTTTTGAACATATACATTTTCTGCAGACGGACACCCAAACGTAGTCCATGCATGCGTCCGGAAAACGCTTTGCAGAGTGGGGGAGGGGCGGTTCGGACGGATGCTCCGACGGGACCTGTGGAGGTAGGGTAAACGCAATCTGAAAGGAGCCTTACAAGCTGTCAAGAATTGAGATTCGCACAAGTTTATTGGCTGCATATCAATTTTTTGGTGCAAATTTGGCAAAGTTAAGTTTCAAAAGATCCACTTATCTCTAATCATAACAGCTAGTCCCTTCTACCCATTAAGCTGATACAAATGAAGATTAGTCAAAGCCTGCATAATATCAAACTGGTAAAAATGAAGGACACTAATGATATAATAGCCAGAAATAATGTTATTCGTCGTGTGTACACGACAGCCCTAGAAAATAGAATTATGTAAGAGTTATATTCTGAATGATGTAGAAGAGTTTTGCATTCTTATACACATACTCCCCAATTTATTAAGACTGGCACCACATTCATTGAGAGGTGATGGTTCTGATGACATGAAAATGCCAATAGTAGCAAATCTTTTTAACAACTCTATATTGCAGAAAAAATCCTCATGCATAGATCAGAAAGCCAACAGATCAAAATGCACTACTAGTGAATAAAAGTACATCAGCGTACTATTGATACACTAACCCCGGATGATGTATGACTATAAGTAAGTGGACACTTCTCTGATAAAGGTGTGGCGTGTAGTTAATCCGAGGTGGCAGATCAATTTAGAATTTCTAGCTCTAGGATTTCAGGATTGATAAAGGATTGCACTGCTAGGAAGGGTGCAATTTCTAGGACTTACAAATTTTTACATCTATTAGTTAAAGTGAACCTGTTAGCAGATTTGGGGCCTATAAGCTGCGGCCACCAACAGTGGAGTTGGGTCATATGGGCGTCTCCGTTCTCCGATGCCGGCGCCTCCTCTTTCGGCCATCTTCGTCCTCCTTCTGAAGCTTGTGTGCATGACGCGTCCTACATCATACACACTTGCCGATCCTGCGCAGGCGCAGAACCTCAATGCCGGCGAGTGTGGATGACGTAGGACGCGTCATGCACCCTGGCTTCAGAAGAAGGATGACAAAGATGGCCGAAAGAGGAGGCGCTGGCACGGGAGAACGAAGACGCCCATATGACCCAACTCCACCACAGCGGCCGTTGAGGTAAGAATTATAAAGTGATTTTTACGTTCTACACAGCAACCTGGGCTCTTATATACAGCATGTTAGAATGCTGTATATAAGAGCCCACTGGTGGTGGCTGTAGCTTATAGGCCCCAAAACTGGTAACAGGTTGCCTTTAAGAAAAACTACACACACAAAAAAAATAAAGGCTAGGTGAGGAGATGATACAGGGGAAGTAAATATGTGACAATATACAAGGAGTAACACAAATTTTGATAAATTATGCTCACAGAATTGAGTTAATAATAAGTCATAGACTTTATTCTACTTCAAAATTCTTATCTGGATAGCTAAATGTCCAAAATGTAAGACTTGTAAGGCAGATACAATTCATGGAGAGGTCCAAAACTATTTAGATTTAGGCAAACAATATTGCAGCTAATAATGGGCAAAGTTATCAATAAATCCTATTTTGACTGGGGAAAAACAGCAAATTGATTGTACATTATGAAAACAAGAGATTACTTCTACAATTATTATTACAGAATAGTTATTGTTTATACCTGGATAGCGGACTCTGTGCCTTATGTGGCTCAGAGAATTCACGTGAATCATGTCAGACTTTGTGAAAAGTGTAATTACATTTCGAAAAATCAATTGTCCAATTTTTTTGCTAAATGGAATGCTTGGATTAAAAACTTAAGAAGCCCTGGAAAATGTTTGGGTCTGTTTTCCTATTTTATTCCTCTCCACACTTTTTTCTCCTCTCCAGTGATAGGTGGTGGGAGGCTGTTTTTGGGGGACAATAAATCAATAATATATTAATTGCCCATGCTTTTTATAAATATTTGATATGTTGTATCTTGATCAATTACTGATAAAGATGGATTTATTTAAAAGTTATAGATAGGGGGGGCGTGGCTTGCTGATGGCCGAGTGAGCTGCACTTGCTGGGAGCTCTGTCCTGAACTTCCCCCATTAGCCTCTATTAGAGCACATTAACATCTCCCTGCTTATGGGCAGATCCAGGAAAGTCACCAGACACCGAGGTGAGATAAAGGAGACAGTGAGCAGCATGGATCGTTTCCTCAGCCAGAGTACCTCAGCAGCCGTCAGGAACACTAGATCAATGATGGCGTCTGCCTCCCTCATGGAAAACTCACAGCCCTGGGAAAGTCAAACACAGACACAGCAGGAGCCGGGGAAATCACAGCAGGACTTCTCCAGCGAGGAGGACAATGAGGGAGATCTGCCTAATCTACATGAGATAAGTAAATCTATCAAGGCTTTGCCTACAAAAAAAGATTTGGACAGATTTGCTAGCAGGCTTGAGAATACTTATAAGAAAGAGCTGCAGGCACTGAAATCTGAATTCACATACAGGGTAGAGGAGGTGGAGAAGTCCCAGGAAGCCATCACTGCTGAGTTGTCCCTACAAAGGAAAATATTACTTAGCCACTCAGCAAAGATTGATGAGCTCACTTCAGGGCAAGAGGACTTAGAGATCCGCAATCGGCGAAATAATGTCCGTATCCGTGGCATCCCTGAAAGTATTGGCACGCCTGAACTGGAGGCCATGGCACAGAAGCTCTTTGCTCAAATTCTGGGAGAACAAAGCTCTGGGCCGATTGAGTTAGACCGCATACATAGGGCCCTGGGTCCCAAATCCCCTCCAGATTCACATCCAAGGGACATAATATGTAGAGTCCACTTTTATAAGGTAAAGGACTCCATCATGTCCGCGGTGCGGCAGGCAGGATCCATCAACTACCAGGGGTCCCAGGTCCAGATATTACCGGATCTGGCTAGACGCACTCTGCAGCTGCGAAGAGCATTAAAACCCCTGCTTCAACACCTCCAGGACAGAAACATTCCATATAGATGGGGTTTCCCCTTCCAGCTGACAGCGCATAAGGATGGGAAATCAGCAATCTTTCGCAAACTCGGAGATCTGGCTAAGTTCTTAGGGACTTTCGAGCTTCCTATGGTAGCACTGCCGGATTGGCCCTCAGGCCCCCAACTCCCTGTGGAACCCCCAGTATGGCAGCCAGTCCGTCGCCATGGGAGACAAAGAGGTCCTGACAAGAGCAATCCGACAGGGTAGCGGTCCTGTGTAGCACCCCTGTTTCCTACTGGGGATAACCTTCATGGGCCCTTCCGGCATGATAGCCAATTATCCCTGCAGCCGCAGTGGAGGGCCTTTCCATGAAACTGCATCAAAGGCATCGTTGCAAGTTACTGTGATTTGTTGAAAGTCTTTCTCCTGTCACCTAATATTGCTTCTTTCCAGACTAGCATTGTGTTATTTCACAGGTGTTATCAGAGGTTCTGACATTGGGTCAAGTACCACTTAAACCTCATAGGAGGAAGCAGTAAACTGTTTGTGTTATAGATCCACTTGGATCCTCCACCTGGTGGACCTGGTTGGGAGTGTCTTCCCCTAGCCTTTACTGACTGGACCCTGTGGGGCTGGACCATCTAGAGGCGAAGATCTGGGCCTTATGAGAAATAAGCCCGGGAGACTCATGTGATTTTCTTGTTTTTTACAATTACTAGAATCTTGTCCCTGATCTGAACACTTTGCTTACCTACCGGGAATGCTGATTGGGGTCAATGCCTAGAATAATAGCCTGTTATGATGTTTACTTTTCTTTAGATGATAAAGTTTTAGCGGGAGCATATAGTTAGTGCGCTTTATAATGATATATCATATTGTATTAGAGGCGGGGGGTAAGGAACGGACTCGCTGCCGTTCTTGGCTTCCTCTAACCCCCCTTAGTGCAAATGGCAATCCATTGCCATGGAAATTTTGCACCACTTAATACTAGGGTTCCTTACCCACCTTTTAGGTCCCTTGACCTAAACCTTGCTCTTTCTTTTCTCTGTCTTTCTTTCTTCTCTATCCTTCCCTCTCACCTGACTGGACCAGCCCCCAGATACCACACCATGCTTCCAGCTGACCTGCATTATGGATAGTGTCAAGTTTTGCTCCTTCAACGTTAAAGGTTTGAATGTCCCTGAAAAAAGAAAACAGATAGCATATTCCTGTCATAAGCAACGGGTGGCCATCTTGATGCTTCAGGAAACTCACTTAGGTCCTAAGTGTTCCTCGGCTTACTACCCGATTTGGCACCATAGCTCGAATCCTGATGCTAAGTCTAAGGGGGTTTCCGTGGCATTTCATAGGTCCTTCATACCAGAGGTGTTAGACTCCTGTATCGACCCCAAGGGAAGATATATTTTCTTAAAGCTTTCTTGGAAAACCAATATCTTTGTTATTGCTAACATGTACTTTCCTAACCAGGGGCAGGACAGATTCTGTGCAGACGGGAGGAAAATTCTGGAAGATTTTGCGGACTCCTCTCCGGTGATATTAGGAGGCGATTTTAATCTACCAATGAACCCGGCCCTCGATGTGTCCTCGGGTAAGTCGTCCTATCCGGCCTCAGTCATACAAAGGGTCAAAAAGCACATGCATGGTCTGAGATTGGTGGACATATGGAGGATTCTTCATCCGGACACCAAAGATTACAGCTTCTATTCCTCGGTCCATTCTGTCTATAGCAGAATTGACTCCTTCCACATTTCTCATGTCCTCCTAGACATGACAGTAGAAGCGACCATAGGTAATATAATATGGTCAGACCACGCTCCCATTTACTTATCGATTCAGTTAGGGCCTCGTGTCAAATCAAATTTCACCTGGCGACTGAATGAAAACCTATTACAGGATCAGTTTGCAAATCGGACCTTACCCAGTCAATTCATAACTTTATTAGAGATCATGAATGTGATACCACTTCTCCTGCAATCCAGTGGGAATCACTGAAATGTGTATTAAGGGGCATTTTGATCTCACATGGTACCCGCCTGAAAAAAGAAAGAGCCATTGAAATAACGCAGTTATCTAACCAGATTGCCTCACTAGAAAGCAAACACAAACGGGACTCATCTCCTACAACCTACGCACAACTATCTACAACCAGACATAAATTACTAGAGGTATTAGACCAGAAATCCAGGGGCTTAAGAGAACATCTCAAAAGCCGCTTTTATCAACTGGGCAATAGAAGTGGGAAGCTTCTTGCAAGGGCCCTCCATCCCCGCTACATGAATACTTACATCCCTTTCATAAAAGACCCAGGAAGTGATGGTCATTTGCATAGCAACCAGGACATTTTAGCAGGCTTCCGCACATACTACAAGGCGCTTTATGATATTAGGGGACAATCGGGACACATAGCGCCATATGGGACTCAAGATGATGTTAAAGCTTACCTGAAATCCCATAATCTCCCTTCCATCTCAAATGATACCTTACTGGAGCTGGAAGAGGACTTCTCCCTGGAGGAGGTCAATGCGGTAGTCTCAGATTTGAAGTCAGGGAAAATCCCAGGTCCAGACGGGTTCTCAGCGGGTTTCTATAAACAATTTTCAGAACTTCTAAATCCTCTGTTCCTATCGGTCTGTAGATATATATCTGCAGGGGGTGCGTTCCCTCCCCAGGCGTTGATGGCCCACATCACAGTTATACCAAAACCAGGGAAGGACGCATCTCTTTGCTGCAACTATAGACCGATCTCGCTCATAAATCTAGATATCAAGCTTTATTCTAAAATGATATCAAATAGGTTACGAGACCTTCTTCCCAGACTGGTAAATCCAGACCAGGTGGGTTTCGTGCCCAGAAGAGAAGCCAGGGACAACACCCTGAGGACCATCTCCCTGATTGACGGCGCAAGACGTCACGGGATCCCCATGTGCATCCTGTCGGTAAATGCAGAGAAGGCGTTTGACAGGGTGCACTGGGGTTTCATGTTTCAGGTCCTTAAAAACATAGGGTTGGGAGAGCACATGATGAACAGTTACAGCACTCTACTCTTCGCCCACAGCACAAATCAAAATAAATGGCTCCCTCTCAGATTCCTTTACAATATGTAATGGAACAAGACAAGGGTGCCCCCTTTCCCCATTATTATATATTCTGACCATGGAACATCTGGCGGTGGCATTGAGGAGCAATATATCAATTAAAGGGGTTACATTTCACAAACAGGACCATAAATTAGCTTTATTCGCAGATGATCTGCTCCTGTACGTTACCTCTCCACTCATTAGTCTACCCAACATAATGGCTGAATTGCGGAGGTTCGGATCTCTGAGTAATTTTAAAATAAATACTCATAAATCCGAAATACTGAATATATCTCTTCCTCCAATGCTGGTGACTCAGCTCAAAGCCTCTCTCCCCTTCAAATGGCAGGTGGATTCATTGACATACCTAGGAATTAAACTGACGGCAGATCCCCTTGACCTCTTTAAATCAAATCACCGCCACATTTCCAGGAAGTTAGAATTAGACCTCAATAACTGGAACAAACTCCAGCTTTCATGGTTTGGGAGGATAAATGCGATCAAAATGGACCTGTTACCGAAGCTGCTTTATTACTTCCAAACCATCCCCTTAGTATTGCCGGCCTCTTTTTTCTCACGTCTGAAATCTAGCATAACCAAATTTGTCTGGGCACATAAACGCCCACGTATTTCCCACAAAATATTGAGTAGATCAAGGGATATGGGAGGAACTGGACTCCCTAATCTCCTTTTGTATAGCTACGCCTCTTTAGGGACGTGCGTTCTGGATCTATTTAACTCAGGTGAAACGAAAAGATGGGTGGAAGCCGAAAGCGCGCAATCTGATGTTGATCCGAAGGTAGTTATTTGGACCAGAGCACCACCCAGCTCCAGCTCTATCACAGTACCCTTTATCACAAAGCAATTGCGGAATTTTATGTCCCGAGGTAATAAATATCTTGACTTGTCCTCCATTCCAGGCCCATTGACACCGGTCCATAGTAATTCAGATTTTCAGGCGGGTTTCCATAGATCAACATTCCTCCATAAAAGGAAGAGTGACCATCCTATTATTCGTGACTTTATCTCAGACACAGGTATTAAACCCCTAGATAATTACTCTTCAGATATCAACAAATCTCAAGATATGTGGTTCTTCTTCGAACAGCTGAAAAGTTTTATAGTGTCTATGGCTAGGAGGGTAGACATCTATAGGGCACTCACACCCTTTGAGGCCCTTTGCCTAGCGAAGGATCCTCCAGGCCATACCATTTCGACCTTGTATGACTTGTTTCTCAGATGCAGAGGTGCGAGGGACGGCTTGCCTGGGTACTTTGGGAAATGGGAGAGAGAGTGGGGGAGGTCATTCTCGGCTGAGGAGCGGACCAAAATCCTTCTCTTTATTGGTAAAACTTCGCTGAATGTGATATCACAGGAAAGGTGCTACAAGATCTTATCTAGGTGGTATAGGTGTCCTGTGAGTATCCATGCTGCCTTTCCATCAGCCTCTGATGTGTGCTGGAGATGCCAAAAGGAGAGGGGAACCCTCACTCATATCTGGTGGTCATGTCCCCCGGTGAGATCATTCTGGGAGAGCATTTTCCAGTTACTCAATAAACTTTCCTTGAGGCAGATCCGGCCCACAAAAGAGTTAGCTCTCCTGTCCCTCGGGAATGAGGGACTCACCAGATATGGGTCTATGGATTCACGGGGAGGCAGGTATGTAGGTAATTTTCCATTCTCTTATTTCTGTACCTAGAAGGTTAGCCTTGAAAATGTGGTTTTGATGTAGGAGGGCGCGTCCACTCGGGTGGGAACTCTTTGTACCCTTCCCCTTTCATCTTACTTTCCCACGTTTCTGTTGTCTTTACTGTCTCTAAATTCTTCTTCCACCTCCTCTTCTTTATCTCTTTTTTTTCAACTTGTTCTTCCTATTTCAAACACATACGAATTGTACTTGTTATTTTTGGTCGCCAGTGGCGCAGGTGTAGTCAAAGAACTGTTGTGTTTTTAGCAGCTAGCTTGGATATATACCCTCTGCCTGCGCGCTGTGCAATTGTTTGATTATCTTCTTCTATTCTAATAAACTTTGATTTGAACAAAAGTTATAGATAGTAAATGTGGGAAAACTCTTTATTTTAAACGGTGATGTTTAAAAAATTTTATATTTGCAACATCTCTCTATGAAAATGATGTGTTCAACATGATGAGTTTTATTCTGGTGTTATTTTACTTTTAGACATACTAGGCCCTTAAAAATGTTTTGCCCAAAGCATTAAACATACAGTATATTTCCATGAAGTTAATAAAAAAAACATAAGAGCTATTGAACACAATCTCCTTTAACATCTGTCTCCTTGCTTAAATATCCATTTTACCTCTATAAAGTCAACAAAAATGTAGTCATTTACAGTACTTTATAGCATAAATGGCTTCAGTAAACATGTCGCCTAAAGCTACATTTAGACGAGCAGATTTCTGTCAAAACCTATATAGCTACTGTATATACAAGTCTGTCAGCACTCTTTATATAGAGGACTTATCATAAGACTTTTCATGTTAAACAGTCCATACAATGTAATAGTGGTTGCAAAGCTGAATAAAATGTTATGGTTTTGTGTTTTTTTTTATTTCACCTCTCTGTTGCAAAAGATACTAGTAATCAAAATCCAACTCAGTGTTATCAAAAGGTTTTCAATGGAAGTGTACTTCTTCCCCATGTACTACGTTGTCCAATCATGAGCAGGCAGCAACACACAAGAGTAAAAGAACATGTCACACAATAGCTTAGAGCATGTTTCTAAGGCTATGTGCGCACGTTGCGTCGGAGTACCTGCAGTTTATTCTGCACGTTTTCCTTCCCTTGGTTTTTGACCAAATGGCTTTTGACCATTTTTTAGCGCTAAAAACGCATGCGTTTTTACCGCGTTTTTAGTGCGTTTTTAGCGCTTTTTACCTGCGTTTGCACCTGCGTTTCTGCAGATGCGTTTTTGAGATCAAGACACTGAGAAATAAAGTTGAACTAGTCAAAAAGAATGAAAAAAGAGAAAAAAAAGTATAAAATTAACTTTTAATAAAATTATATGGGAAATTAACAATTTTAATGTAATAATAGTGGTTATGCACATTTTAACAGAAAAATAGCTAAAGTTTATTATTTATTTACATTTAAATTTTCGGTTATTGTGTGTGTGTAAAGGAACATTAGAACCCATTAATTTTTGGCCAGAAAAGCATGCGTTTTTGGAGCCAAAAACGCAGTTGAAAAGCAGGTAAAAAGCATGAAAAACGCAGGAATTGTGATTTTGGTTGCTTTTTGCCATTTCTCATTGACTCCAATGTTAAGGAAACGCTGCAGAAATGGCAAAAACAACTGACATGCTGCTTCTTTTTCAGCATGGTTTTTGACCACAAATATGCAAATTAAACGCTGCAGAAAAAAAAGCAATGTGCAGACAGGATTTCTGCTTTTCCCATAGACTTTGCTGGAAATCAAAAACGCATGCGTTTTTGCCCAAAAACGCTGCTGCCAAAAACGCTGCAGAAACGCGGTAAAAAACGCAACGTGCGAACATAGCCTAAAGGTTGCTTTACATGAGACGAGCTATCGTGCGATGCATCATCGGGGTCACGGTTTTCGTGACGCACATCCGGCATCGTTCACGACGTCGTCTTGTGTGACACCTCCGAGCGACGCAGTATCGCTCACAAATCGTGAGTCGTGTACTCGACGCTCAGTTTAAAAAAATTGTTTAATTCAAATGGTGCCGGTTGTTCATCGTACCTGGGGTAGCACACTTCGCTCCGTGTGACACCCCGGGAATGATGAACACAGCTTACCTTAGTCCCTCGGCTCCCGGCAGCTATGCGGAAGGAAGGAGGTGGGCGGGATGTTTACGTACCGCTCATCTCCGCCCCTCCGCTTCTATTGGCCGGCGGCTGTTTGACGTCGCTGTGACACCGAACGTCCCCCCCCTTCAGGAAGAGGATGTTCGCTGCCCACAGCAAGGTCACTCAGCAGGTAAGTACATGTGACGGGAGTTTCATGACTTTGTGCGACACAGGCAGCGATTTGCCCGTGACGCACAAACGACGGGGGCGAGTACGATTGATCGTGAAATCGTACAATCGGTCATCTTGTGCAAAGCAGGCATTAGTCTGTGAGATGTAATGACAGACAGCTTTTAGCTTGTGATCTAACCTCCTGCATGACTAGAGAGTGCTGGGAGTAGGGCACAGATGGCTAGCACCCTTCAGATTTCGTCATTATAGTCACAGTGTGGGAGGAGCTGAGATTAGGTATGTAACATTACAAATCCTTGTATCAGATCTCCTCCTATACATTACTGCCCATCCCCCCACACTTCCTGTACTGAGATAAGATCTCAAAAGTGTCAATAATCACAATTATGTTTGTTGTGCTCAGGGAAACTTGGAACCTCACTGCAGTGAGAGCAGAGTAGGTTGTCATATATCACACAGGAGTAGCCTGTTCTGAGTTACTGAGGGGCATGTTCTTTTTCTCCTATGAGGACAAATCAATTGTGAATGATCATTCCGTATGATGTTGTCAGCTTCATATGCCCTATTTACACAGGGTGCTAATGAAAATTATTTTTATGCCAGCAAAAGTGATTCAATTAAGTCAACAAATGAGTGTTTTGCTCATTCACCAGCTGATCAGCGACATGCTTACAGGGATTGATAATTGTCCAGTGAAATGGGTCTTTAAATTCTTCCTGCAAAATAATGTAATTCAACATCAATATTGCAGGTGATTTATTGCAATCTGACATACAGTTATGTCAGATAGATGGCACGGGTTCAGGAGATGTGCCTGTTCCATCTGCAGCAGGAGATGGCTGTTAAACACAGCTAAACACCTGTTGTATGTGCTGAGCCAGACAAATATCAGATCCTAGCTTTAAAGAGCACCATCCACCAAGATTTTCATATATAAACTGAAGCCAGTGCTATACTGGCACTATCATGCTGATTTTAAACATACCTTTAGTTGTGAGATTGGATATATACTTTCTGAAATACAGGCAAGTAAAGTTTGTAAAAGGCACTGTTATTTGAGGATACTGTAAGAGAATATTTAATAAGTGTGTCAGGTTTTGCTTGTTATTCCCGCCCCTGTCTGCTGCCTGGCCTTCCTCCCCCTGTCCTTCCTCCCTCTCTCCTCCTCCTGTAATAACAGAGACAGGGGAAGGAAGGCTAGGCAGTAGACAGGGAAAGGAATAAACAATAAAACCCAACCCACCTATCAGATATTCTGTTGCACCTATCATCAAATAACAGTGCATTTCACAAACTTGACTTGCTTATATTTCAGAAACTATACATCCGATCTCACAACTAAAGAAATGTTTAGAATCAGCATGATAGCGCCAGTATAGCACTGGGTTTAGTTTATATATGAAGATCCTGATGGTTGGTCCTCTTTAAAATTGAACCACTCTCATGCTGCTGCAATAAGAGACAATGGCAAGTGAGAAGTTTGACAAAGGGAGATTGGGCCCCATGTTTGCCCATCAACACCCTCCAGGGTGGGAGGGAGGTGAAAGTTGCTATAGCATCAGTAATGGCTAACAATTGTTTAAATACGTGCCATATATCATGCCTATTAGAGCTTGCTGGGGCAGGGACCTGATAGACTCTTAATCAAATAATGGCAGGTTAGAAAATGCATTGTAGTGCATAAGCACTACATGTATTACCAATGCAACTGAGACTGATAAGTATTGTAAAAAATAAGTTTTAATATATAAAATGATTTAATTGTAAAAAAAACCCCCGCAAACAACACATTGTTATTGCCCCATTTGTAACAACCAGTTTTATAAAAAATCTTATAATTTGTTGCATGCAATAAATTTCGGAAAAAAAAAGAAAACAATGAATAGATTTGCTGTTTACATTCATCTTGCCTTAGAAAAAAATAAATAAAAAGTATTAAAAAAAATGTATTTCTGCAAAGCTCATACTCGACTTCAGCTTATTACACAAAAATAAGCCCTCATACTGCTCTGTATTCAGAAAAATGAAACACTCTTACAATATGACCTCCTCAACCAAAAAATGAATTAAATATAGTCATTAAGTCTGATTTACCCAAAAATGATACCAGTAAAAAATAGAAAAAGCCTCATACAACTTTGTCTACCCCCACAAATTAAAGAGAACATGACAATTAGACCTATTGGTTTTTTAAAAAAAATATATAAAATAAATTCAGAAATACATTTTAAATGTAGTAAGTAGTGATAAATACGTTGCATGTACCAAAGAATGGTAGCAATAAAAACTGCAGTTTATCACCCAAAAAATAAGCCCTCATAAAGCTTATCTGATGGAAAATTATAACTCTCAGAATATGGTGACAATTAAATAGTGATCTTTCACATGGTCATAGTTTGGTTGAAAATACATTTTGTGGTTTATAAGTGTGTAAGGGACAGTTCCACTTGTGTTTTGCACAGACGAGTGCAATCCAATAAAACATCGGACTTCACTCGCACAAGTACACAACTATGGGGCAGTGTCCATCTGTGACTGATGTCTCATGCCACAGTGGCATGCAGAATGAATCGCAGCATGCTCCGTTTGGCAGCGAGTCTCGGCTCACGCACCCCCATACAACTCTATGGGAGTGCGTGAAACATCGCACTGCACTCGCATGTCATCCGAGGGCAGTGCGATATATGCAGAGACAGGCAGTGGAGGAGATGGGGAGAAAGTGCTCCCTCCCTCTTCTCCGCAGCTGTGATGTGATCGCAAGATCGCATCACAGTCGCATAACCCTCGGCTGATGCTCGCAGAAGAGGGTCATTAGCATGTTGCTTCTGATGCTCTCACATCGGAAGCTATGTGCAAGTGGAACCAAGGCCTTAGTTGGATTATCTGTTCTTAATTAGGGCAAATTGGGGCTACATAGGAAAAGTCCACATTGGCACCATTTGCACAGGTATAGGGTGCTAACCTCCGCGGACAGGAAGGATCAGTATAGGGCCTAATAGAGTCTGGTTAATTTAATTCATTGTATGTGCAAGTTTTTTGCCTCACAGGAGGTTGGTATTCACATGGTCAATTTGATTTGTCTTTCTCATAAATAGTATTTCAAATAATAATAATGATATAAAGTGTTTTTAGCAGATATTTTCTGTGAGAATATGTATGCACATCGAATACTTAGGGTCACATGGGCACTCAATCTAACCAGTGACACGGGAGAATCCTGGCAGTGTGCGGAGTGTGCTGTAAGGATTCTGATGTCTGCTGCACATCCTTCTGGTTTTTACCATAAAACTAGACAACCCCTTTACTAAAAACATAGTTTCAAGATTATTAGATTATATATTTTTGGTTAAACAGCAATTAATGAAATAAATAAAACATATGCGATGGCTGACAAAAAAAAAGTAGCAACTGAGTGTCCAACATAAAAAAGTGACAAGAAAGCAGACCAGGTGCCATAAGAGTGGCCTCACTAAGAGAGCCCTCAGTAAGCAATAGTGCTGTTTCTACCAGAAATAGTATCAGTAGAGTCACCTCATTACAAAGTGCTAACAGTGTCTCACTTGAACGATGCCAGCATATTGCTCCTATAAATAAGAGTGCCAACAAAGTGCTTCCTAATAACAATAGTGTTACCAGTGTCCCAAATAAACAGTATTCTGAAGTATTACAATAAAAACTTTTATCAGCAGTGTCCAAAAATAACCACAAAGTGCCCCATGATAAAAAGTGCCCTCAATAAACAAAAGTGCGTTACATAAACATTGAAGGGCCTCAAATAACATTGTCAACAGGCTAAAGTGATACCTTTGCAGTCTCTTTGTGTGACTTCAAACCTATGAATCTGTGGCGTCCCTGAGGCTCTGGTCCACTTAGGGTGTAGTACTGATCATGGATCCAAAGGAGGTCAGTACTGGTTTCACCTTCCACAACCACAAACACACATGGGTTGCCCTTTTCCCCACTGGGGACTGGGCTAGGGTCGGGTACTAAAGGGCCTACAGTGTGACATTTACAGGATGTCATCACAACTGGGGCCCCAATCCACTAGCTTAGGACCTAGGTGAGGGGAGGAGCGGCCACCAGGGAGAGTTAGAAGCACAGCAGAGGTCCTTCTAGTCACTTAGTAAAATGATTCTATAATAGAATTAGCATGAATAAAAGGGGGAGGATGGACAAGCAGGGCGGCAGGAATCACTATGAATACGCACCCCAGCTATCAACTGATCGGCAGCTGCTGCCACTCAAAAAGTTGCTCATTTTACAAACTTTACTTCCTTATGTTTAAAAACCTATACATCCTAGCTGACAATTAAATGTATGTATAGAATCAGCCTGATAGTGCCAGTATAGCAGTCTTTAGGTTATATAGGGAGATCCTGGTGATTGGTGCGCTTTAAAAACTGCTTTTTAGGGGTACTTTGCACACTACGACATTGCAAGCCGATGGTAGCGATGCCGAGCGCGATAGTCCCCGCCCCCGTCACAGCTGCGATATCTTGTGATAGCTGCCGTAGCGAATATTATCGCTACGGCAGCTTCACATGCACTTACCTGCCCTGCGACGTCGCTCTGGCCGGCGACCCGCCTCCTTCCTAGGGGGGCGGATCGTGTGGCGTCACAGCGACGTCATACGGCAGGTGGCCAATAGAAGCGGAGGGGCGGAGATGATCGGGACGTAAACATCCCGCCCACCTCTTTCCTTCCGCATTGCAGACAGGACGTAGGTAGGAGATGTTCCTCGCTCCTGCGACTTCATACACAGAGATGTGTGCTGCCGCAGGAACAAGGAACAACACCGTACCGTCGCTGCAGCCAAAATAATGAAAATGACCGGCACTACACCGATCATACGATACCGACGCTTTTGCGCTTGGTAATCGTAGTTAAAACGATTTACACACTACGATGTCGAGAGTGACGCCGGAAGTGCGTCACCTTCGATTTGACCCCCACCGACATCGCACCTGCGATGTCGTAGTGTGCAAAGGGCCCCTTAGTGTAAAAAAACCTCTACAGAACAATATGTAATGCCATCTACAGCCATTAAAGACATTTCATCTCAATGTTAAAGAGCTATTACTAAGCTTGTAAGAAAAGACTACTATTTACAGCTAAGTGAACTTCTTATAATTAATCTAGAAATGTTGTGGGAAACTTGGCAATGTTAGTACAGTATATTTCTTGCTCTGACATTTGACAGCCAACTCTAGAGGCAATATTCAGAACTGAATTAATAAGACTGGATGCTACTAGAGAAACCTAACCTAAAAATATCCTTTGGTTCTGTTAGCAGCATTGCTTCGTAGACAAACTGTTTAAGACCTGATGGCAGGAATAGGGAAAATATTGATGGAAAAGTGAGTTTAGTAAGAAAATTATATTCTCTCATTCAATTACACAAACAGAAAACTGAGTTTCAGAGCTCAGTGTGAGCGTCTGTGCAGTCTTAATATGAAATATTTGGATGGATGCTGTGCCCTTGAGCAGATACTATTTTATTTAAATGGCCATCCATTAAAATAATTATTTCAGTAAAGGTGCACTTTAAGTTTTAAATTCCTGCAATTCCCATAAGTGTTAGTATCTGCCAATAATGGAAAACGGTTGATGTAATTGTGCCCTTTCCAGCCATTTGTTTGATTTATGAAATCTCATCCTATAAAGGAAAATCTCCCTTCTGTTTATTGGTTTTATTCAGAATAAAACATCTTTATCTTTCCTGTAATTTTAATCTGAGATTTAGCAATACAAACATCTCCACTTTTACATACACTGCCCAGCACCAACTCTTGCATCACTCTACCATACATACACAGGCACATACACACAGATACATACACACACATGCACGCATGCACATACACACATACAAACACATGTACATGCACATATAGACTGTGAGCCCTCGTGAGCAGGTTCCTCTCTCCTCCTATACCAGTCTGTCTTGTACTGTTAATGATTGTTGTACGTATACCCTCTTTCACTTGTAATCTCCATGGAATAAATGGCGCTATAATAATAAATAATAATAATAATACACACATACATACCCACACATGCACATATACAAATACACACATGTACATACACACATGAACATACACACATGCACATACACACATGCACACAAACTTGCACATACACACACGTACATACACACATGCACACATACACACATGCACATACAAACGTACATAAAAATAGGGCACTTTTTGTTATCCATTAAAAAAAAATTGAAGGTATGTGTAATTTTTTTTTTATTTACAAATTATTTAAACTTTATTACAGTGTTTCTCAAGACATAGGACAGGCTCCAAAAGACGAGTTAGGGTTTATTTTCAAGGGATGGGTTATTTTTTTTTTTCATAAACAGCAATCTACATTTATTCTTCAACAAAAAAAAATAACATTTATTCAAATAAAGTGACATCACATTCTGAAACATCAACATAACTCTCCAAACCCTGTGTGTAACTCATGCGTATCTATCTATCTATCTATCTATCTATCTATCTACCTGTCTGTCTGTCTGTCTGTCTATCTATCTATCTATCTATCCCTCTATCTATTTATCTATCTATCTATCTATCTATCCATCTATGTATCTCTTATATATGTATATACAGTCAGGGCCAGAAATATTTGGACAGTGACACAAGTTTTGTTATTTTAGCTGTTTACAAAAACATGTTCAGAAATACAATTATATATATAATATGGGCTGAAAGTGCACACTCCCAGCTGCAATATGAGAGTTTTCACATCCAAATCGGAGAAAGGGTTTAGGAATCATAGCTCTGTAATGCATAGCCTCCTCTTTTTCAAGGGACCAAAAGTAATTGGACAAGGGACTCTAAGGGCTGCAATTAACTCTGAAGGCATCTCCCTCGTTAACCTGTAATCAATGAAGTAGTTAACAGGTCTGGGGTTGATTACAGGTGTGTGGTTTTGCATTTGGAAGCTGTTGTTGTGACCAGACAACATGCGGTCTAAGGAACTCTCAATTGAGGTGAAGCAGAACATCCTGAGGCTGAAAAAAAAGAAAAAATCCATCAGAGAGATGGCAGACATGCTTGGAGTGGCAAAATCAACAGTCGGGTACATTCTGAGAAAAAAGGAATTGACTGGTGAGCTTGGGAACTCAAAAAGGCCTGGGCGTCCACGGATGACAACAGTGGTGGATGATCGCCGCATACTTTCTTTGGTGAAGAAGAACCCGTTCACAACATCAACTGAAGTCCAGAACACTCTCAGTGAAGTAGGTGTATCTGTCTCTAAGTCAACAGTAAAGAGAAGACTCCATGAAAGTAAATACAAAGGGTTCCCATCTAGATGCAAACCATTCATCAATTCCAAAAATAGACAGGCCAGAGTTAAATTTGCTGAAAAACACCTCATGAAGCCAGATCAGTTCTGGAAAAGTATTCTATGGACAGATGAGACAAAGATCAACCTGTACCAGAATGATGGGAAGAAAAAAGTTTGGAGAAGAAAGGGAACGGCACATGATCCAAGGCACACCACATCCTCTGTAAAACATGGTGGAGGCAACGTGATGGCATGGGCATGCATGGCTTTCAATGGCACTGGGTCACTTGTGTTTATTGATGACATAACAGCAGACAAGAGTAGCCGGATGAATTCTGAAGTGTACTGGGATATACTTTCAGCCCAGATTCAGCCAAATGCTGCAAAGTTGATCGGACGGCGCTTCATAGTACAGATGGACAATGACCCCAAGCATACAGCCAAAGCTACCCAGGAGTTCATGGGTGCAAAAAAGTGGAACATTCTGCAATGGCCAAGTCAATCACCAGATCTTAACCCAATTGAGCATGCATTTCACTTGCTCAAATCCAGACTTAAGACGGAAAGACCCACAAACAAGCAAGACCTGAAGGCTGCGGCTGTAAAGGCCTGGCAAAGCATTAAGAAGGAGGAAACCCAGCGTTTGGTGATGTCCATGGGTTCCAGACTTAAGGCAGTGATTGCCTCCAAAGGATTCGCAACAAAATATTGAAAATAAAAATATTTTGTTTGGGTTTGGTTTATTTGTCCAATTTCTTTTGACCTCCTAAAATGTGGAGTGTTTGTAAAGAAATGTGTACAATTCCTACAGTTTCTATCAGATATTTTTGTTCAAACCTTCAAATTAAACGTTACAATCTGCACTTGAATTCTGTTGTAGAGGTTTCACTTCAAATCCAATGTGGTGGCATGCAGAGCCCAACTCGCGAAAATTGTGTCACTGTCCAAATATTTCTGGACCTAACTGTATGTATCTATCTATTACCAAAGGTCCTTAAAAAAGCTTAACCTTGGAATACAAATACTAGGGTCTCTAAAGCCTGCTTTACACGTTGCAATTAGTTGTACAATCTCGTATGCGATGTGACACGCCCAGGTTGCATACGGGATCTTATGAGATTGCACGTAGGTCGTTCATTTGCTGTCACACGTGCGTTAGTAGTCTATGTTAAATTGATCAATTCTATGTGCGATCCTTTAGATCATGTGTTCTGTGACGTATGCATTGGGCACCTTTTTTTTTTTTTTTATTTATTGACTTGCCAAGCGTGTGTAATGTGTAGGGATGCGTTTTTACTATGTCATCTGCCATTCAGCTCTGCTACATGGCCGCTAACAGCAGACACAGACAGCCATGTAGCAGAGGTGAATGGCAGATGACAGCAGACACAGACAGAGCCGCACTGTCAGAATGAACTCGGGTGAACTTCACCCGACTTCATTGTGATGCTGCGGCTCTGTCTGTGCCGTGGACTGATTAGCGGTCACCTGTGAAGGACTCACCGGTGACCGCTAATCCCCTGAGTAACTGAATTGAGCAGCCCTCTCTCATATACTCACCAATCCCCGATCACCGGCGCTGCAGTGCATTCACACTGCTCCGGCGGCTTTTACTATTTTGAAAAAGCCGGCCGCCCATTAAACAATCCCGTATTCCCTGCTTTCCCCGCCCACCGGCGCCTATGATTGGTTACAGTGAGACACACCCCCACGCTGAGTGACAGGTGTCACACTGCACCCAATCACAGCAGCCGGTGGGCGTGTCTATAGTGTGTAGTGAAATAAATAATTAAATAATTAAAAAAAACGGCGTGCGGTCCCCCCCAATTTTAAAACCAGCCAGATAAAGTCATACGGCTGAAGGCTGGTATTCTCAGGATGGGGAGCTCCACGTTATGGGGAGCCCCCCAGCCTAACAATATCAGTCAGCAGCCGCCCAGAATTGCCGCATACATTAGATGCGACAGTTCTGGGACTGTACCCGGCTCTTCCCGATTTGCCCTGGTGCGTTGGCAAATCGGGGTAATAAGGAGTTATTGGCAGCCCATAGCTGCCAATAAGTCCTAGATTAATCATGTCAGGCATCTATGAGACACCCTCCATGATTAATCTGTAAATTACAGTAAATAAACACACACACCCGAAAAAATCCTTTATTAGAAATAAAAAACACAAACATATACCCTGGTTCACCACTTTAATAAGCCCCAAAAAGCCCTCCGTGTCCGGCGTAATCCACGGACCTCCAGCGTCGCTTCCAGCGCTGCTGCATGGAGGTGACCGGAGCTGCAGAATACACCGCCGCTGCTCCGGTCAGCTTCACACAGCAACTGAAGATAGCCGTGCGATCAGCTGAGCTGTCACTGAGGTTACCCGCTGTCACTGGATCCAGCGGTGGCCGCGGGTAATCTCAGTGACAGCTCAGCTGATCGCGCTACTCACTGCCGCTCCGGTCACCTCCACTCAGCAACTGAGGTGAGTAGCGCGATCAGCTGAGCTGTCACTGAGGTTACCCGCGGCCACCGCTGGATCCAGTGACAGCTCAGCTGATCGCACGGCTGTCTTCAGTTGCTGTGTGAAGCTGACCGGAGCAGCGGCGGTGTATTCTGCAGCTCCGGTCACCTCCATGCAGCAGCGCTGGAAGCGACGCTGGAGGTCCGTGGATTACGCCGGACATGGAGGGCTTTTTGGGGCTGATTAAAGTGGTTAACCAGGGTATATGTTTGTGTTTTTTATTTCTAATAAAGGATTTTTTCGGGGGTGTGTGTTTATTTACTGTAATTTACAGATTAATCATGGAGGGTGTCTCATAGACGCCTGACATGATTAATCTAGGACTTATTGGCAGCTATGGGCTGCCAATAACTCCTTATTACCCCGATTTGCCAACGCACCAGGGCAAATCGGGAAGAGCCGGGTACAGTCCCAGAACTGTCGCATATAATGTATGCGGCAATTCTGGGCGGCTGCTGGCTGGTATTGTTAGGCTGGGGGGCTCCCCATAACGTGGAGCTCCCCATCCTGAGAATACCAGCCTTCAGCCGTATGGCTTTATCTGGCTGGTTTTAAAATTGGGGGGGACCGCATGCCGTTTTTTAAAATTATTTAATTATTTATTTCACTACACAGTATAGACACGCCCACTGGCTGCTGTGATTGGGTGCAGTGTAACACCTGTCACTCAGCGTGGGGGTGTGTCTCACTGTAACCAATCATAGGCGCCGGTGGGCGGGGATAGCAGGGAATACGAGATTGTTTAATGGGCGGCTGGCTTTTTCAAAACAGTAAAAGCCGCCGGAGCAGTGTGAATGCCATGCAGCGCCGGGGATCGGGGATCGGTGAGTATATGAGAGAGGGGGATAGACTGACATGGACACAGAGTGAGGGACAGAGATAGTGACCGACTGACAGAGATTAGTGAATGACAGACATTGTGAGGCGCTTCAGAACGCAACTTTTCAGCTGCGCTCTGAAGCGGACCTTTTTTAAGCTGCGGTGCAGAGCGCACACCTGCGCACATAGCCACAGACACCAAAATCGTATGAGGGATGTCACACGTTACAATTGACTAGGTTCGTGCAACAAAACGCTCAATTCTAGACAAAGATACGATGTGTTTGCGATCAACGGTTTTGCGTTCAATCCTGATCGCACGTAGATGTCACACGCAGATACCTCACAAACGATGCCGGATGTGCGTCACTTACAACTTGACCCCAACGACGGATTGTGAGATATATTGAAGCGTGTGTAGCGTGCTTAAGACAGTGTGGATAATGAGAAATTGTGAAGTTTGACTCCCCCTAACACTGGCCCTGAATGTATCTAGGGCTTATTTTTGGAGTAAGGCTTATACTTCAAGAATACTCAAAAAATACTGTAAAATTATGCTAGGGCTAATTTTCGCTAAAATAGGTATTATTTTACAGTTTACAGTGAATGCTGCTAATGTGTTCATTTAACTATTATGTACTATAAACATGTATTACTTATATTCATAATGATTTCTTGTGATTTTCCAATGTGTCCATAAAAAAATGTCTGTTCCTTATTTTTTTGATTAGCTGTTCAGAAAAATAAAAGTCAAGTTTGCAGCCCTCATAGGGGGTTTCCCTTCATATCTGTACACACTGCATTGAACACTGATTGACCATGCTTCCTCCTCAGGACCCAGTGGACATTTCATCACTGGTTGTAGGGAGGGATAATAAAGATAAGGCACATCATAAAAAATGAGCAGACAATAAAGATCTGAAGAGATCTAGGCAGAAGAGAATAGGAGCTCCAGGATTTTTCATGATGTGCCTTATCTTTATTATTATGTAGTCACTTTTGAACATTGTCATTTGTACAGGTTTTTTGTGCAATTGATCTTTTTTCTATACAGATATATTAACTTACCAGGGCAGAGGGGATTCCTCTGTCCCATACTCTATATTCTGTATATTTATTCATTATATTTATATATTTGTCATTTTATGGTATACTGTAATTCTAAAGGTTGTACTTTTATTTGGGTCCCTCTGCTTGTAATTTTGTTTGGATATTAAAATTCTACAGAAGTCAGTAGTTTTCGGGTTCTTTTGCTCCCCTTGTCCGAGATATGTAATTTTTTTTATTTTTCTGTCAATCTTGTTATATGAGCGCTTGTTTTTTGTGGGACAAGTTGTATTTTTAACTGAAACCACACGTTTTGCCATATAGTGTACCGAAAATCTGCAAAAAAATTACAAGTGTGGAAAAATTGCAAAAAAAGTGCAATTGCATAATAGTTTTTGGGATATTTTATGCATGGCTGCCCACTAACAGAGATAGAGCCACGCGATAAGAATGAACTCGGATGAACTTCACCCAACTTTATTGTATTTGCGCTGCCCTGTCTCTGTGTGCTGTCATGAACTCAGATGAACCTCTGAGGTCAGTGCCAGGACAGCCAGTAGTGTGGGGTCCGCAGCAGTGACGTAAGAGCTTCACCCGCGTTAACTGTCATCACGCGGCTCTGTCTCTGTGTCGCGGCCTGATTTGCGGTCACAGGTGAAAGACTCACCTGTGCTGTGACCACAAATCCCCTGAGCGACTGAAGTGAGCCACGCGATCAGTGGTGCTGTCACTCAGGTTACCCACAGCCACAGATGGAGTCCTCCACCTGAGACCACAAATCACCTGAGTGAGGGCTCCATTGATCCTGCGGCTCACTTCAGTCACTCGAGGGATTTGCTGTTACAGTTGGAGGACTCCAGCTGTGGCTGCAGGTAACCTGAGTGACGTCACCGCTGATCGCGTGACTCACTTCAGTTGCTCCATGGAGCTCACAGCTAGTGGTTATGGCCACTCGATGTCAGCTTCCGGTGTAGCAGACCTGGAAGCGTCGTGGGACCTCGTGTGGATTATGTCGGAGCTGAATGGGTGTTTGGGGATTAATAAAGTGGTGAAATAGGGTGCGTTTTTTTTGTCTTTTATTCCAAATAAAGGATTTTTTGGGTGTATGTGTTTATTTACTTTTACTTACAGGTTAATAATGGGGGGTATCTCATAGACGCCTGCCATGATTAACCTAAGACTTAGTGGCAACAAGAAGAAGCGCACATGCGTTTTTAATGCGCTTCTGCTTTGAAAACGGATAAAAACAGATAGAATCTGCAGATAAGTATTTCAATAAAGTTTTGTCAAAGCCAAATACCAGGCAGTATAAAAAAAAAGTCATTTTATTTAAAACATGACACCAAAAAGAGACAAAAAACTCAGTGTCAAAAATGTGATAAAAATGCATGAAAAAAGACACGAAAATACAAGTAAAACAAACAAGTATCCCAGTCCACATAATAGGTGCAGAAATGGTTCCGAAATTCTGCAACATCAAAAATTCACCAAAAGCTCAATGTGGGAATGTAGCCTTAAGGCCAAGTTTAGAGTATTTGGTCAGTATTTTACCACAGTATTTGTAAACCAAAACCAGAAGAGAATGAAAAACGCAGAAGTGGTGCACATGTTCTATTATCGTTCCCCTTCTGGTTTTGGCTTGGAAATAGTCAGGTTAGAAACTCACCAAATACTCAACATCTGCCCGTGATTTTAATCCCATCCACTTTGCTGGAACTTTAAGGCTACA
Organism: Anomaloglossus baeobatrachus; assembly: GCF_048569485.1. Lineage (NCBI taxonomy): Eukaryota > Metazoa > Chordata > Amphibia > Anura > Aromobatidae > Anomaloglossus > Anomaloglossus baeobatrachus. The sequence goes on along the minus strand of NC_134354.1, from coordinate 550,391,003 downwards.
AGGCAAACATAAATGATGAAAGGGCACCACCCGTTGGGATCTCCTGATACATGGAAGTAATCATGCAAAAAAGAGAAAAGATATACCAAAAAATGGGATCACCAAAACAATACTAGAATCGTGGAAAAATATTTTTATTATTACTGAAATAATGTGGACAGATCACGGCCCCAGGGAAACAAGGGCACACATACAAACAGTTAAAAACATTTAAAAAGCCAAAAATGGCATGGTTCCCCAACACGCCAACCTCCAATGTATAAATACAAAAATATATATAGAGTACCTCTTATATAAAATATGAACAATCAACCTCTATATAATAAATAGAAAAACCTGGTACAGATAAAGCCACTGGTATGTGAGAAGCTTGCTTCACAGAACGGGAAGAGGGGGGGGGGGTTGTGGTGAATATAGGTCACATATGACGCCATGCAGGACATATCATCATATGTTAGTGGACCTAAAAACCCTTGCCGGGTACCCGAAATGTTATATCAAGGTAGAATACACAGTGTGGACGTCCACAAAATGGCTAGTATATATCATGAAGCAATCTCCTTGCTTCATGATATATACTACCCATTTTGTGGACGTCCACACTGTTTATTCTACCTTGATATAACATTTCGGGTACCCGGCAAGGGTTTTTAGGTCCACTAACATATGATGATATGTCCTGCATGGCGTCATATGTGACCTATATTCACCACAACCCCCCCTCTTCCCGTTCTGTGAACGAAGCTTCTCACATAACAGTGGCTTTATCTGTACCAGGTTTTTCTATTTATTATATAGAGATTGATTGTTTATATTTTATATAAGAGGTACTCTATATATATTTTTGTATTTATACATTGGAGGTTGGCGTGTTGGGGAACCATGCCATTTTTGGCTTTTTAAATGTTTTTAACTGTTTGTACGTGTGCCCTTGTTTCCCTGGGGCCGTGATCTCTCCACATTATTTCAGTAATAATAAAATATTTTTCCACGATTCTAGTATTTTTTGGTGATCCCATTTTTTGGTATATCTTTTCTCTTTTTTGCAACTTTAAGGCTACATGCGTATGTTGAGTAGTGGGTGAGTATTTTACCTCAGTATTGTAAGCCAAAACCAGGAGTGGAACAATGAGAGGAAAAGTATAGTAGAGACGTGCACCACTTCTGCATTTCCCCCCCACTCCTGGGTTTGTCTTACAAATACTGAGGTAAAAACTCACCAAATACTGAACTCGTGCACGTGGCCTTACAGTTCCAGCAAAGTAGATGGGATTAATAACACGGGCACAAGTTGAGCATTTGGTGAGTTTTTTACCTCAGTATTTGTAAGTCAAAAGCAGGAGTGAGGGAGAGATACAGAAGTGGTGCTCTTGTTTCTATTATACTTTTCCTCTGATTGTTAAACTCCTGGTTTTGGCAACAAATACTGAGGTAAAAATAACTCACCAAATATTCAACATGTGCACGTGGCTTATAGTTCCAGGAAAGAGGATGGGTTTAAAAACACAGGCACATGTTGAGTGAGTGAGTTGGTGAGTTTTTTACCTCAGTATTTGTAGCCATCCTGGGAACGGGTAAGAATTACAGAAGTGGTGCCATGCTTCTATTACATTTTTCCTCTCATTGTGCCACTCCTGGTTTTGTCTTACAAATACTTAGGTAAAATACTGACCAAATACTGAATATGTGTATTTAATCTGGGACACAGCTGACCACTTGCCACCATTCATATTGGAGTTTGACATGACACAAGTCAGGTATTGATAATGTTTTTAACTTCAGTAGGTTAGGGACTGTCTCAGATGGGTACACCTTGACGAGGTGAGACAGCTTTTTACCTTTTTGCAAAAATGTATACACTAAGTACCCTGTTATTAAGCACTTGCAATTTATTTATTTATAGTCAGGGTATTTTTCATGCAATTTTCTCTTTGTTTTTTTTCCAAATACTGAATATGTGCACGTGGCCTTACAGTTCCAGCAAAGTGAATGGGATTAAGACCATGGGCACATGTTCAGTATTTTGTGGGGTTTTTACCTCAGTATTTGCAAGCCCAAACCACGAATGGATAAGAAATACAGAAGTGGTGATGTTTTTCTATTGGGGTATGTGCCCACGATCAGGACTTGCTGCATTCAGAATGCAGCGAGTCCTGACCTGCGAGACCGCGTGTCTCCTGCACAGTAGAATGCAGGAGATCACAGCTGACTGTGCCCATGATTAGGGTTCAGTGCGCTGCGGTCTCCTGCTTGTGTTCTCACTATGGAGAACGCAGGCAATTCCGCAGCAAACAATTGACATGCTGCGGTCTGGAAAGACACACCGCAGGTCAGTATTTTCTGTAGAAAAAAGAAGCATAGTGGGCACGGGATGTCTAGAAATCCATCCACTGTGCTTGTACTGTACAATGCAGCGTTTTAAACTCATCTGACGTATGCTGCATCCAAAACACAGAAAACACTGATCGTAGGCATGCACCCTTTTACTTTTACTCTGATTGTCCCACTCCTGGTTTTGACTACAAATACTGAGGTAAAATACTGACCAAATACTCAACGTGTGAACACGGCCTTACCTTTCCCAAAAAGCAAGAAAAATGAAGTTGTTCCATTTATTCAACATATCTAAAAATAAAAGTAAAGGCCCATGCAATATGCGCATTGTTGCAAGGAGGTATGATATCCAAAACTGACATTAACTTTTAATAGCTGTGATGAATATGGAAAGAGCATCATTTTCTAAACTGCGCCTGTAATGTTTTCATTCCTATATCACCATACAAATGACAAAAAGGACTTTTCCATGTGGTTAACTGCCTGCAGCTTTTTTCCTTCCTGCAGTATATTTATGACTGGCTTCTTTAATATTTCAGTGCAGAAGTTGAGGCAGTGAACTGGAAATCAAGTATGGTGCAGCTACAGAGATCATCACTCAGACAGGAAAATGGATAATAATCTAAATGAATAATTTATTCTTATTCTCAAGGATCTCAGAATAGGAAATACATTGCCTTATTAAAAATTGCCATACTAATTCACAACTTGTGTTTCACTATAAGGCACAATATATTATCTGCAGATATTTAAGAATATTATTGAAAATACAGTCTGTGCCTGTGAATGATGTGATATGGTCGTATTGATTTTTAGATTTTTTTTTTTATCTTGATATTATTGTAATAAAATAAAATTCCATTTAACATACGTACAAGCCGGTATTGTGCAAGTGAATCCCAGGATACTGCTGATTTCAAATTGCTTTCAATTGTTTTCGGCTAATAAATATTAAAAGAGTCTTTGTCTAAATTATATTAATCTCTGCAGAACTCGGTATGTTTGGTGAAAACTTTTATTTATTACATGCTGCAAACCTAAATTGTATTAGTCCAAATTATATTATGCTGCTGTGCAATGTGGAAGCTCTGTACGAAACCTACAAGGAGAGATACATTTTCAACATGTAATGTCAGACTCATTTCTGCAAAAATAATACACTAAATATATGCAGGAGATTATGCACTGGCATACATTTGTCAGATTTTTGCCAATTTCACATCTTTATCCTAATATTCTCCAGCTAATTTTCATACAGAATAGGTCACCTATCTTTTGACTCTTAAAAAGTTGTCCAGAATGTAAAAAAAATGAGGTTTTCGTCAAGAAACAAAGCTAAACTTGTCTTTGTATTGTGTTTGGCAATGTACTTAAACTCCATTAGGCCATGTGCATATGTTGGGTATTTTGTAAGATTATATAATCCCTCAGTTTTTGTTAGGAAAAACCAAGAGTGGAACAATCAGAGGAAAGGTATAAGGCTGGAGTCACACTTGTGAATGACTTGTGCGAGTCTCGCATCGCATCACCCTGCACGGCCACAACCTCTCCTGACAACAGCAGGTCAGCCGCAAGTATTTCTATGCAGCTGAGACGCTCCTGTCTGGAAAGTGTGCGTCCGTGCCGGGTGATGCGATGCGAGACTCACAAGTGTGACAACGGCCTAACACAAACACGTTCAGAACTTCTGCATGGTTTTGTCTTACAAATACTGGCTCAAAAAGTCACCGAATACTCTATGTGTGCACGTGGCCTTAGATGGAAGTAGGCATGTTTTTATAACTAGTGTGGTGTGGCTTTTTAAATAGTGGATGTAGATGCACTGGCCCTATATGGACAGAGTAATTTCCAAATTCAGGGATGGAGAAAGAAATACTAACAGCCACCAGCAACAGTTCAAACATTTAAATTAGATTTTACTCACTAAGAGATAACAATCTATGGTTACAATGTCTGTTTAGGAGGTAAAGCGTTGAGAGTTATTATAAAAAAAACAAACTGATACAGGTAACACTTTCTTTGAACTTGCAATAATCTGCTGGCAGTCGCTGCAGCAGCACTTCCTTCAATTAGACACAAACTTTCAGATAAGAGACATCCATCGTGCTGGTCTCGGTTCCTTCATTTGGTTAAATGTCTTGGCCGCAGTGCTCTGCAGCTGCTCTTTTAAGACGATTTATACAATCTAGTGGCCTACTCACTTAGTTACCAAGTCATAGTACCTTACATGCAGGCACTTGTCTCTGATGTGATACATTTCTTCACATCTAAGCCTTAGCAGTAAGAAGGCTAATCTCTTTCTCAATTGGAAGACTACAACAACTGCAGAAAAGGATTGATCTTTTTACATGCTCCTTCTTGGCCCTATCGCGAGTCTCTTGGGGTAGCACACCAATTAGTAAGTGTTACCATTTACTTTATAGCTTTCTTTCCTAGCCTTTACCCACGTGGCCATGAGTATATGAGATATACATACTCCCAGCCAGGATCCTGAGCCCATAGGCTTTCATTCTACCAAACGACAGATGGTGACAGATCCTGCGCCCATAGGCTTCCATTCTACCAAATGACGGATGACGACGGATCCGTCGCTGTCCGATTTTTCAACATAGATAAAAAACGTTACTTTGTTTGTTGTCTCCGTCCGCCGGACTAACAATTTTCGACGGATCCATCAAGCGACGGATGAAACGTAAGGCCATCCGTCGCAATCCATTGCTCATACAAGTCGATGAGAAAAAAACGGATCCAGCGGCATCAGTTGCCGGATCCGATTTTTTCAAAATTTGATGGATTGTGACTGATGGCAAAAAACTGATGTGTGATAGGGGCTTTAGGCTATGTGCACATATTGCATTTTTGCAGTGGGTTTTGCAGATTTCTTTTATCTAAATTAAAAGCTGCTTTTTCAGTAGCAGAAAATGCTATTAGATTTCAGAAAAACGTCTTTTTGTTCCTGACTAGATTGGAGCACCACTGCGTTTTTGAAAACTGCAGCATGACAACTCTTTCCACACTTTCACAGTTTTTTTCACTATAGAAAGCAAGGAGGAACTGCAAAAACGCTGCAAAAAAATGCACCCATGCGTTTTGCTGCTCTTTTGCTTAATAAAACTATCTGTATCAAACATGTACTGTAAACAAATGACGCATATAATCTGCAACAAAAAAAAAACAAAACAGCTCAAATTCATGAAAAAAGCATGTGTATATCTATTTAGGGTTGGCGAGACCAAAACGTGAATTTGCTTATTCACAGCTTTCTGATTTCATAAATAGCATGTCTTTTTGAGAGCCAAATTCCGATTTGTTTCTAGAGTGTGCTACATTATGGCATGATGTAAACATGCCTACCTCTATGTTCCACATTGTTAGGTAGATTGCATGTCCTGTGTCTCCTATTGCTTTCAAGAATGTTCGCCAAAGATCAAGTAAGGCTATGTCCGCACTTTGCTTTTTACCTGCTTTTTTGCTGCTTTTTCAACTGCAGCGTTTAATGCCAAAATGGTTGTGTTCTGCTTTTCAAGCAAAGTCTATGGGAATTTGGGTTTCTTGTGCCCACTATGCAGTTCAAACTGCAGCCTTTTTCTGGCAGAACTTTGGTCAAAAACTCAGCTTTGCAGTGCAAAACCCAAATGGCAAAAACAATTGACATGTGAATTGTTTTTGCCATTTGGGTTTTGCACTGCAAAGCTGAGTTTTTGACCAAATTTCTGCCACAAAAAGGCTGCAGTTTGAACTGCATAGTGGGCACAAGAAACCCAAATTCCCATAGACTTTGCTTGAAAAGCAGAACACAACCATTTTGGCATTAAACGCTGCAGTTGAAAAAGCAGCAAAAAAGCAGGTAACAAGCAGGTAAAAAGCAACGTGCGGACATAGCCTAAGACGACTTTAATTATGTTGCTAGAATAGATGAACCCATATAGTAAATTTCCCAAATCAAGCACAATGAATCCACGGAGAGATGAACCACATTGAAAGATAATGCTGGAGACAACATAAATAACACATTCATTGCAATAATAAATCAATACACATTGCCATGACTAAATATAAAATGTATAAAAGTGAGTTGCTATTTTGCATGTGCCTTTCATAAAATTATAGCAACAGTATAGTAATGTTTGTGGAATACTTATTTTGAAGGTTGTCACTTTGTTGCATTGAAGAAGCAGTCTGATCTGCCAGCTTCATGTTAGGCCTCCTTCACACCTCAGTGATTCTGGTACGTATGCTGTTTAAACACATACTGGAATCAACGGACATGCGCAGACCCAATAAAATCAAAGGGTCTGCGCACACATCAGTGATTTCTCACTGACCATTTTTTCCATGCGGCACACACGTGTGTCCGTGTATTCTGCACTGAGACAAGTCCATTTTTCTCTGGCATCACTGAGGTCACACGGACCACACAGTAGTGTCATCCATGAAACATATACCAAGAAAAACATGTATCTTTGAAATAAAATTATTTTTATACTCACCTATCTCCATTGCTGCTGTCTTCAGCCACTCTTGTCTCCTGCTCCCAGGCCGGCTAATTATGCTCATGAATGTTCACTACACCGCAATCCAGAAGCAGTAGCAGAGGAGAGACAGTGGCAGCTGGAGACAGCAGAGCTGGACACATCAGCAACACAAACAGTAGTGCCGGGGACAGGTGAGTATAGGAGTGCCTGAACTCTGGGTGTTATAACGGATTACACACGGAGAATACATGTGTGTCCAAATCATGGCAAACAGAGGGACATATGCATCTTTAACACGTCAGTGAAAAACATGTGTGATTTTGACTGACACGTGAAAGAGGCCCTTATAAAGAGGAGTTGAGCAGAACAATGTATATGTTTGTAAGAAAAGATTTAGCGTAACTTGTATATTTAGTGAAATCCCTGCTCATTTATGGCCAGAGGTCCAGTGAGCGGTCTTATTAGTGACTTATAGCCTTTCCTGTATGAGCATGCTGGTAGCGATAGCTGTCAGTCACTGATTAGGACCACCCATGGCACATATGCGCCAAGAATACGCTCCTCCTGCTCCATAACATATTACCAGGATATTGGACAAGCTGGATGTCTGATGCCACAATTCTCAATAGTGATGTATGGTAGCTGTTTTTTTTTCCTTGAATTATAAGTACACAAGTTGTTGCTCATCGGCATCGTTGTTTCGTAAATGGTCGTTTTACTTCGGTGTTTGTATCAAGTTGAACATTAAAATTTTTGTTGAACCCTAAGCAATAATTTCCCTACAAATTACTGACTTCTTCATTTATTCATTCCTGTGGTTATTTCAGATATTAAAAACCTAATCAAAGAAGTAAAATTCAAGATACATTCCTGACAAACAAGTGACAAAGCAACTGATATGTTTTATTTGATTTGTTCCAACCTGCTGACTCCTTGAAGCCAAAACATGTCCTTGGTATATTTGTCACCACAGAAAAAGGCAACTACATTTTCACTCTGTAATTGGTGTTACAGTGTACATTAGGGACAAAGCAAAATCAAATGATCAGCGGATTCCCAGGTTAATTGTTTCGCTTATGAACTATTGTCATCAAATGTCATTAATTCTATTATTTGTATACAATGTGTCCAAGATGGAGAAGAAAAAGATTTTTTTACAACATGATCATTTACAACAATTTAAATATAACATCCAGCAAAACGTATTATTATTATTATTATTATTATTATTAATACTGTGTCCCGTGTTGATAATTTAATGTGTACAATACTAATGAATACCTATGATTTTGCACATTAAATAGTGACAATGCTGTGGATTTGAGAATATACGTTGATATGTATTTTTTAATTTCCTTACTATACATACTTTATTACGTTTCCCATACATTGACCCCAATTCATTAAGGACGTTGTCTAGTACAGTCTTAATGAGGGGTGGACAAGAATAAGAGCATCCAATTCATTATTATCAGGTGATCACCACTTAATTTGGTGCATTTTATTAGTGGCGTGCGCCTTCATGTACTGGAGTAAAATTTCAGGAACATAGTAACATGTATCGCCACTTTTAATTAATTTGATGGGCTGGTATACCCACGGCCCATCCAGGTTCCTCTCCGACTCTCCCTACTTTGGCGGAGCTGCTTAACACTAGAGGTCCCAGAAATTTCCAGCTCCCCCCTGAAGTCCCGAAAGAGGGTCAAATGACCTGAAATGAAACTGAATAGAACTAACTAGAAACTAAATGGCTAAGCTCAATGGAAAACAACAAGCTCCTGTGGTGCGACAGTGATGGCTTTAATTACAGAACAAAAGACGGTGATTATAGGATGTTAGCTAAAATCCTTCAGGTCATTCGACCCATCTCTGGGTTCCAAAGGTAGAAATGTTAAATGACCCCTCTCTGGGACTTCTAGTGTTAAAACTGGTGTGACAATGTCAAAGGTTACACATTTTTTGAGTAACTCCGTGTTGCACAAATATGTTGCTGCTTTTCAAGTTTTTGCACAAAATTACTTTCATAAATTCCAGCTGCCCCATTATTATCAAAATGGAATATTTAGAGCTTTTCTAACATGCGGTAAAGGGTATACATGCTACACTGATGCTTATATGCAGCCATAGCTTGTTAAGGGTGCATATTATGTCCATTCAATTTTCATGTGGAGGCACAAAGTGTTTTTTTCTCTTGGATTCCAGAAAGTTGTGGCCCCAGCTATGTCTTGTCATATTACCATACTTGCTTAACTTCTTGTGCACAATACAGACATTAAAATCACCAGTTAGCTGAGGACCATTCAGTGTCTATGTCCTTTGTATTACAGACCTAAAGTTCTGTGTTCTCCATATAATGTTCATGACTATCACTAAAGACTCCAAGAAGTAAAAAAAAATCCTCAAAAATATCTTTCTAGATATACTTTTCATTACTTTCCAATCTCTCCTAGAATTTATCTTGGTCATTCTCACCAACAAATTCAATATATAGCCCATGAAAAAACTGAAGAACAGTCAATATTTTTATGGACACACTAGAAAGTCATAGGGAATTACAAAGATAATAAGTAATACATGTCTGCAGCACAGATTACTAGTATGAAGACCCTACTAGTCATTTACTGTGAATTGTAAAATACTAATATCTGCAGCATAGGTGTATAAGCTCTTCTTGCTTCAGGGATGAAACCATTCATTATTTTCATGAACACTGGATAAAACTGTGATTAATGGGCTGTAAAAGTGTCCTGACAGAGCTCAATCAACTAAATGTGATCATTAATGCTGTATATGGTGAAACGTTTTGGTAAATTATTGTTATATAATAATGAAAACATTTAATTTTTTTCTTGGGTTCTCTTCAGTAGCGTAGGTATCGGGGGCAGAAGGGGCGGTTGCCCCGGGTCCAGTAATCACAGGGGATCACCCGAAGCTGCCTCTCCTGTAAACTATATCGGCGTGCACAGTGTGCTAGTACAACAGTTAAATTCCATGGTAGAGCAGGAAGACATGATCTCCTTGCACAACCACTCTCCATGCTGTAGATGACAGGTCAATTTAAGCCTGTGATCCACAGAACCGCACGGAGACTCAGGGACGAGGTGCGGATGTCAAGAGGATTGATGATGTTATAATACTGAGACTTGCATTGGTCCTCCCACATCTTGGTCCCAACTGCAGGCGGCCTCCTCAGGATTCATGAGTATGTGAGAATGCTTTTTTTTTTGCCTATGGGGGGAATACTAGGGGCTATGAACAAAAGTGAACAACTCCATCAGAAAGAATTGCAACTGTAAGTCACTATCTATAACTGTTCTGTAATCTCTTTTATGTTCTGCAGGACTGGTATCCACCACTATATGGTCACCGTATAGCAATAATATCGGTGTTAATCTATGTATAATGATTTTTGGTCAACTGCTCAAGTTCTCTATCCTTATGATTAGGCTGCGAACTATAGTTGTAATCAGGTTTAACTGCTTATGGGCCCACTCAGATGTTTGGACAACTCCAGATGACCTCTTAGATATGCCTCTGGTTCTCCTCCCTTTCAGGTCAGTAACTAAGTATTGGAAATATCCAATAACGCAGGTTAATTTTTATATAATTGTTTTGTATTAAACAAATGAATGAAAGTACAAGACTTCATGGATACAAGCATAATTTAGAACTTCCGAATATGATGCTATGATACTATTCCAAGATAAATTTCTGAACTACTTTGTGCCTCTGATTTTCCTATAAAGTCACAGTGTAATAAAATGATGACATATAACAGACAAATGACTTTCTAAAAGCTTGACTGGGTTCATACCTGTGTTTTAAAGTTTGTTTTTTCGTTCCATTATGGGATAAAAAAAAATTAAGTTTTACAATTAAAAGACACATAATGGACACAAACAGTGCTCAACCAATGGCAATGGGGTACTGTTAGGATGTCTATCATTTTACGGAAATAAATAAATTTCACAGCATGATGGAGAATATTATGCAACACTCAGTATCTTGACAATCACACATGTGAACAAAGCCTTATTCATACAGACAGAATATTGCAGTCCACGTTTACTAGTTACTTTATTCTTCATGTGTACAAAGACTAAATATCAACTTGAGAAATAATTTATTAATGTTTTAGTAATTAATAAGGCATCTCATTTATATATAATTTGTATTCTGTAAAAAAAAAATCACATTATTTTGTATTATTTTATTTAAATATTTTCTTTGTAATTCAAGAAATAATACAAAATAGAAGGTGCTAGAGGATACATTTAATATTCAATGTGGTTTATACAATTTGGACCAAAATTGTTCCAAAAGTTGAGATTAGTGGAAACAGGAATCTTATACATTATTAAGAATGTTCACATCTTACCTCTAAATACACTGCTAAAGATTTCAGGGGAAAAAAAAACCTTTGTACAACTAATTTAAATAATTTGCTGGAGATCAAAAATATTTGTAATTCCCATTTTCTGCTTTAAGCTTTTTGTCGCACTCCATTTTATTTTGATGTTCCTTTGGCAATATGCTGTATTCTTGTGAAAGCAAGTTCCAGGATGAAATAAAATCATTATGAAAGATTGAATGGGGTGGCAGACCTTAATTCACTCTCTAAGGATCACATTGTGAAGGTCTCATTAGAGGACGTGGTTTTCTTGCAACTCTTAACTTAAAATGATGAAGTAATTAGCTTTTTTTCGAGCAGGTATGAACAGTGATGTTTCTATCTAATGGAAACATAAAAACAGTGAGGTACAGAAGC